>NC_079195.1:225775362-226112862 GCF_029499605.1 Hyla sarda
TGTCTGCTGGGTGATATACTGTATGGTGCTATATGTCTGCTGGGTATATACTGTATAGGTGCTATATGTCTGCTGGGTATATACTGTATAGGTGCTATATGTCTGCTGGGTATATACTGTATAGGTGCTATATGTCTGCTGGGTATATACTGTATATGTGCTATATGTCTGCTGGGTATATACTCTATATGTGGCTATATGTCTGCTGGGTATATACTCTATATGTGCTATATGTCTGCTGGGTATCTTGCTGTATAGGTGCTATATGTCTGCTGGGTATATACTGTATATGTGCTATATGTCTGCTGGGTATATACTGTATATGTGCTATATGTTTTCTGGGTATATACTGTATATGTGCTATATGTCTGCTGGCTATATACTGTATAGGTGCTATATGTCTGCTGGCTATATACTGTATAGGTGCTATATGTCTGCTGGGTATATACTGTATAGGTTTACATGTGCTCTTTGTTGTATATAGGTGATTTACCTGTACTGTATGGATGATATATTTCTGCTGTTTATGACATAGGGAGCAAGAAGCTCAAGTATAGGCGGCCATGATGGTTGAGTCCTGTCCTGAGATCGCAGTTCACGAATACGGTCAAACAAGGCGTTGAACAGGTAAATAGACTCCGCCCTTCTGCCGGCCGCAGACATCGTCCTGAATTACACTCATGAAATCGACCATGTAATGTTATTTGTGCCCGGTGACCGATCCCATCCCGGATATTCATCCACTCAATCAGACGCCGTATTTCGACCCTTTCGTATTTCGAAAAACAGGTTTTTCGGTAACTAAAACCAAAATGAACCGGTGTACGAGACGCGTCTGAGTCCAGAATTCCAGATGCGCTAATGTGTAGGCCGTAATTAATGTAAATGTCTCCTGCAGGCTGCCGTCACCCCAAACCGCCACCTAATAAATCTGTCGCTGCCTCCTCACATGGCGTGATGGATGCGAAGTCTCAGTGTAAATATCTGACAATCAATAATTCAGATACCTGCCCCGTTCTATTAAATGTGTCATGTTTATAAATAGGAGAACGCCGCGTTCAGGCCGAAGGTAAAGAGCCATATTTTACTGAAGGGGAAGAAAAAAAAGCGCAAATCCCCCCCCCCCCCCCCCCCCCCTCGCCCCGCTCGCTGTGAAATAAATATGTTAAATCGATCGCTTCCTCTAGATGTCTGGTCTGGAAAAATAATCCCCCTCCCTGGCTTTGATAATCTAGAGAAGTCAGTAAGACAACATTAGCGCCACCGCCGCTCCGGTCAAAGCCAAAGCTTCCTTATCGAGGCCAGACAGACAGTTCTGCAGATGAAATCTTACACAGTATTGAATGAAACCGTGAATTATTTACATAGAGCCCTCAAGGCTTTTGTGCCACAAGACTAGATCACCTCTCCCGGTGAAATCCAAGACCTTCCCTCGTCTGCCCCCCTGGGAGAAGTGAACTTCAGGCTGACAGAAAAAAAATAATAATAATAAAATAAAATAAAAAAAACTACGGTTTTCAATAAAAAAAAAATATATATATAAATTAAAACAGTTCTAAAAAATAAATAAAAAAAAGATTATTAATCATAAAAATGTAAGACTAAAAAATTTAAAGCTACAATGTATCAAAGGACGAATACGTCCGCCGGAGGGCGGACGTATTCGTCCTTTGATACATTGTAGCTTTAAATTTTTTTATCTTTAATTTAAAAATTTTAAAACAAAGTTTTTTCAAAACTGTAAACAGTTACAAAAAATAAATGAAAAAGATTCCTAAACATAAAAATTAAAGGGGTATTCCAGGCAAAACCTTTTTTTTATATATATATATATATATATATATATATGTATATATATGTGTATATATATATATATATATATATATATATATATATATCTCAACTGCTCCGGAAAGTTAAACAGATTTGTAAATTACTTCTATTAAAAAATCTTAATCCTTCCAATAGTTATTAGCTTTTCTGTCTAACTGCTCAATGATGATGTCACGTCCCGGGAGCTGGGCATGATGGGAGAATATCCCCATAGGAGCTGCACAGCTCCCGGACGTGAGTCATCAGAGAGCAGTTAGACAGAAAACAACAACTCAACTTCAGAAGCTAATAACTATTGGAAGGATTAAGATTTTTTTTAATAGAAGTAATTTACAAATCTGTTTAACTTTCCGGAGCCAGTTGATGTATAAAAAAAGTTTTGGCCTGGAATACCCCTTTAAAGATTCAAAAATGTAAAGTTACAATGTATCAAAGGATGAATCCGTGGTGGGGGGGGGGGGCAGACGTATTCGTCCTTTGATACATTGTAGCTTTAAAATTTTTTATTTTAAAACAACGTTTTTTCAATTTAAATAAAAAAAACTGTAAACAGTTACAAAAAATAAATGAAAAAGATTCCTAATCATAAAAATTTAAGATAAAAAAAATGTGAAGGTACAATGTATCAAAGGACGAATACGTCCACCGGGGGGGGGGGGGGGGGGGGGGGGGGGGGGGGGGGGCACGGGCTGGTTCAGACATATACGTCCTTTGATGCATTGTACCTTTAAATTTTTTAATCTTTGATTTTTATGATTAGGAATCTTTTCATTCATTTTTTGTAACTGTTTAACCTTAAGGACCAGGCCATTTTACACCTTAAGGACCAGAGCGTTTTTTGCAATTCTGACCACTGTCACTTTAAACATTAATAACTCTGGAATGCTATTAGTTATCATTCTGATTCCGAGATTGTTTTTTCGTGACATATTCTACTTTAACTTAGTGGTAAAATTTTATGGTAACTTGCATCCTTTCTTGGTGAAAAACCCCAAAATTTTATGAAAAAAATGAAAATTTTGCATTTTTCTAACTTTGAAGCTCTCTGCTTGTAAGGAAAATGGAATTCAAAATAAAACATTTTTGGGTTCACATATACAATATGTCTACTTTATGTTTGCATCATAAAATTTATGAGTTTTTACTTTTGGAAGACACCAGAGGGCTTCAAAGTTCAGCAGCAATTTGGAAATTTTTCACAAAATTTTCAAACTCGCTATTTTTCATGGACCAGTTCAGGTTTGAAGTGGATTTGAAGGGTCTTCATATTAGAAATACCCCATAAATGACCCCATTATAAAAACTACACCCCCCAAAGTATTCAAAATGACATTCAATAAGTGTATTAACCCTTTAGGTGTTTCACAGGAATAGCAGAAAAGTGAAGGAGAAAATTCACAATCTTCATTTTTACACTCGCATGTTCTTGTAGACCCAATTTTTTAATTTTTGCAAGGGGTAAAAAGGAGAAAATTTTTACTTGTATTTGAAACCCAATTTCTCTCGAGTAAGCACATACCTCATATGTCTATGTAAAGTGTTCGACGGGCGCAGTAGAGGGCTCAGAAGAGAAGGAGCGACAAATGGTTTTTGGGGGGCATGTCACCTTTAGGAAGCCCCTATGGTGCCAGGACAGCAAAAAAAAAAAACACATGGCATACCATTTTGGAAACTAGACCCCTCAGGGAACATAACAAGGGGTAAAGTGAACCTTAATACCCTACAGGTGATTCACGACTTTTGCATATGTAAAAAAATAAATAAAATGTTTTACCTAAAATGCTTGGTTTCCCAAAAATGTTACATTTTTAAAAAGGATAATAGCAGAAAATACCCCACAAAATTTGAAGCCCAATTTCTCCCGATTCAGAAAACATCCCATATGGGGGTGAAAAGTGCTCTGCTGGGGCACTACAGGTCTCAGAAGAGAAGGAGTCACATTTGGCTTTTTGAAAGCAAATTTTGCTCTGGGGGCATGCCGCATTTAGGAAGCCCCTATGGTGCCAGAACCGCAAAAAAAACCCACATGGCATACCATTTTGGAAACCAGACCCCTCGGGGAACGTAAAAAGGGGTAAAGTGAACCTTAATACCCTACAGGTGTTTCACAACTTTTGCATATGTTAAAAAAATTTTTTTTTTTTTACCTAAAATGCCTGGTTTCCCCAAATTTTTACATTTTTAAAAAGGGTAATAGCAGAAAATACCCCCCAAAATTTGAAGCCCAATTTCTCCCGATTCAGAAAACACCCCATATGGGGGTGAGAAGTGCTCTGCTGGTGCACTACAGGTCTCAGAAGAGAAGGAGTCACATTTGGCTTTTTGAAAGCAAATTTTGCTCTGGGGGCATGCCGCATTTAGGAAGCCCCTATGGTGCCAGAACCGCAAAAAAAACCCACATGGCATACCATTTTGGAAACCAGACCCCTCGGGGAACGTAAAAAGGGGTAAAGTGAACCTTAATACCCTACAGGTGTTTCACAACTTTTGCATATGTTAAAAAAAAATTTTTTTTTTACCTAAAATGCCTGGTTTCCCCAAATTTTTACATTTTTAAAAAGGGTAATAGCAGAAAATACCCCCCAAAATTTGAAGCCCAATTTCTCCCGATTCAGAAAACACCCCATATGGGGGTGAGAAGTGCTCTGCTGGTGCACTACAGGTCTCAGAAGAGAAGGAGTCACATTTGGCTTTTTGAAAGCAAATTTTTCTCTGGGGGCATGCCGCATTTAGGAAGCCCCTATGGTGCCAGAACCGCAAAAAAAAACCACATGGCATACCATTTTGGAAACTAGACCCCTCGGGAAACGTAACAAGGGGTAATGTGAACCTTAATACCCCACAGGTGATTCACAACTTTTGCATATGTAAAAAAAAATAAAAAAATGTTGGTTTCCCAAAAATTTTAGATTTTTAAAAAGGGTAATAGCAGAAAATACCCCCCATAATTTGTAACACAATTTCTCCCGAGTACGGCGATACCCCATATGTGGCCCTAAACTGTTGCCTTGAAATACGACAGGGCTCCAAAGTGAGAGCGCCATGCGCATTTGAGGCCTGAATTAGGGACTTGCATAGGGGTGGACATAGGGGTATTCTACGCCAGTGATTCCCAAATAGGGTGCCTCCAGCTGTTGTAAAAGTCCCAGCATGCCTGGACAGTCAGTGGCTGTCTGGTAATACTGGGAGTAGTTGTTTTGCAACAGCTGGAGGCTCCGTTTTGGAAATAGTGGCATACCAGACGTTTTTCATTTTTATTGGGGAGGGGAGGGGGGCTGTGTAGGGGTATGTGTATATGTAGTGTTTTTTACTTTTTATTTTATTTTGTGGTAGTGTAGTGTTTTTAGGGTACAGTCGCACGGACGGGGGTTCACAGTAGTTTCTCGCTGGCAGTTTGAGCAGCGGCAGAAAATTTGCCTCAGCTCAAACTTGCAGCCGGATACTTACTGTAATCCTCCGCCCATGTGAGTGTACCCTGTACGTTCACATTGGGGGGGGGGGACATCCAGCTGCAAAACTACAACTCCCAGCATGTAGGGTCTATAAGTGCATGCTGGGAGTTGTAGTTTTGCAACAGCTGGAGGCTCCGTTTTGGAAACGGTGGCGTACCAGACGTTTTTCATTTTTATTGGGGAGGGGGGCTGTGTAGGGGTATGTGTATATGTAGTGTTTTTTTACTTTTTATTTTATTGTGTGGTAGTGTAGTGTAGTGTTTTTAGGGTACAGTCACACTGGCAGGGGGTTCACAGTAGTTTCTCGCTGGCAGCTTGAGCTGCAGCAGAAAATTTGCTGCAGCTCAAACTTGCAGCCGGATACTTACTGTAATCCTCCACCCATGTCAGTGTACCCTGTACATTCACATTGGGGGGGGGGGGGGGGAACATACAGCTGTTGCAAAACTACAACTCCCAGCATGTACGGTCTATCAGTGTAGTTTTGCAACAGCTGGAGGCACACTGGTTGTGAAACACCGAGTTTGGCAACAAACTCAGTGTTTTGCAACCAGTGTGCCTTCAGCTGTTGCAAAAGCTACAACCCCCAGCATGTACGGACAGCGGAAGGGCATGCTGGGTGTTGTAGTTATGCAACAGCGGGAGGCATACTACTTTGGCTGGGGATGCTGGGGATTGTAGTTATGCAACAGCTGGAGACACACTGGTTTGCTACTTAACTCAGTGTGCCTTCAGCTGTTGCAAAACTACAACTCTCAGCAGTCACCGACTGCTGGGCATGCTGGGAGTTGTAGTTATGCAACCAGCAGATGCACCACTACAACTCCCAGCATGCACTTTAGCTGTTTGTGCAAGCTGGGAGTTGTAGTTACACAACAGCTGAAGGTACACTTTTCCATAGAAAGAATGTGCCTCCAGCTGTTGCAAAACCATAAGTCCCAGCATGCCCATAAGTGCATGCTGGGAGTTGTGGTGGTCTGCCTCCTCCTGTTGCATAACTACAGCTCCCAGCATGCCCTTTTTGCATGCTGGGAGCTGTTGCTAAGCAACAGCAGGAGGCTGTCACTCACCTCCTGCTGCTGCTTGATCGCCGCACAGGTCAGTCCCGCCGCCGCCGTCGCTCCTGGGGCCCCGATCCCAACATTAACGCCGGGGATCGGGTCCCCAGCACCCGGGGTCGTCTTCCCGCACCCGCTCACGTCCTCCGGAAGAGGGGCGGAGCGGGTGCGGGAGTGACACCCGCAGCAGCACCCTGATTGGTCGGCCGGGAATCCAGCCGACGAATCAGGGCGATCGTGAGGTGGCACCAGTGCCACCTCACCCCTGCAGGCTCTGGCTGTTCGGGGCCGTCTCTGACGAGCCCGATCGGCCAGTAATTCCGGGTCACCGGGTCACTGGAGACCCGATTGACCCGGAATCGCCGCAGATCGCTGGACTGAATTGTCCAGCGATCTGCAGCCATCGCCGACATGGGGGGGCATAATGACCCCCCTGGGCGATATGTCGCGATGCCTGCTGAACGATTTCAGCAGGCATCGGGCACCGGCTCCCCTCCGGCTAGCGGCGGGGGGCTGGGAATGGACAGGACGTACTCCTACGTCCTCGGTCCTTAAGGACTCGGAAACGGGGGCGTAGGAGTACATCCATTGTCCTTAAGGGGTTAAAGAGGCACTGTCATTGTTAAAAACTTTTCATATATTGCAGGACTCTATATATAATATGACATTTCACAATATACACCTGTTAAAAAAAAAAAAATTCACCTGAAATTCAAGCTCAAAATAAGCCGCCACTAGGGGTCGCCTGTCTTTTAGCCAGACAGACTAGTCTAGATTTTACAGCATACTGGATACCGGCCGTAAAGCATACCGGTATCCAGTATAGGAGATTTCTATTGTGTATGCAAAACTACAGATAAAGGATGTGTGGACATGCTGGGAGCTGTAGTTTTACAACAGCTGGAGGCAACACTGCTCTAACACAGTTATTTACAAACATTGCAGCTTCAGTTGTTACTAAACTACAACTCCCAGCATGCTGAAATAGTCAAAGCTTTCTCGGACTCCTGAAGTTGATCAGACATTCAGGAGTCTGTGAAAGATGAATGACACACATAGTGACAGCTATGCTGATTAGCATCCAGCTTTACTAGGAGAAGATAAAACAGATAGAACATGTATTCATAAAAATGCTGTACTTTTATCTAAAAAATCCTTGCACTAATTTTATAAAGATCTATTCTTATATTTATACATTTTATCCTGTGATGAATTCACCATAATGTCTTCTGATTACTGCAGGCAAGCTCCAAGTATCTTTCTCTGTGTAACATGACACAGCATAAAACCAGAGAGGAAAGGGTTACAGAGTAGAGAGTACTGATTGGCTGACTGCCCAGGCTTGCTCCTGTGAGGGAGACAGACAGACACGCCCCCTCCAGCCCAGACTGACACGCCCCCTCCAGCCTGCACAATGAAAAAGTAACTCACCAGCAGATAAATGCTTATATCTCTGGATATATAGGTCAGAGACACATAAACATTATATGCACATGATCAGGATTGGGTCCTGAGTAACATATCACTTTTTTTCAATTTTTTTTGCACTATGACAGGTACGCTTTAAATATTATTATTATTATTTTTTTTAAATGAAAAAAAAGTTGTGTGGTGTCCCAATACCGTATTGCATCCAGTACCTAGTGTAGAGGTCCCCAAAGTCAGAGTAACTACGTTCAGGTAGGGTTCCTCAGGTGGGACAGCCCCTAGTCGCCTCTCTTTACGTCTAGTTGTAATATTAATAATTTAATAATTATATCTATATTATATAAGAATGTATAGTGCTTACCTTGTTCAGCGTCGCAGGACCTTCGGTCATGTGACCATGCTAGTAACCTCTATGGTATTTTGGAGGACCTTAGGAGGTCCTTGGGTCACGTGTTACCCACAAATCTCTGTAAAGGTGATTGACATCCATTTGGACCAATTAGCATTAGTCCGGACCATATAAGGGAGCTGCGTCCAATTATCACTCTCTTGGGTTGCTGCTCTCGTGGATGCCGGTTTAACAGGATGGTGCTGCGCAACTTTCATAGACACGCTAGGCCTCAAAACCTAGGGCCTCAGCAGAACCAAAATCGTGAGTTTTACTCTAATTCCTGCTAATGCTAGTGTGACTACTGGACCGCAACTAATTCCCCTAAATCCAGTTGAACAGCGCAATATCTTAAAAGACTCTTAAAGCTAAAGTCCCAACCATTGTCAATCTCCAAAAGATGAGGTTATTAGGCTAAGAGACTGTTATGTTAATGAACTCTACAGAAAATCTTCAGTAAAAGTTAACGCAGTTTACAGAAATTCTCCGGTTGTGGACAATCCATTATTATCTACCCCAATCCTATTATCTTCTACCTCCCTATCGTTCCTGGGCGTCACGAATAGCAAGGGTTAACAAGCACCCTTTGATTACCGCACAGCTACACCCCCAGGCTATCAGTTGTTTTAAAAATTTTAAATTAAAGATTTAAAAATGTAAAGCTACAATGTATCAAAGGACGAATACGTCCGCCAGGGGCGGACGTATTCGTCCTTTGATACATTGTAGCTTTACATTTTTTAATCTTTAATTTTAAAACAAAGTTTTTTTCATTTTAAATGAAAAAAAAAAAAGTTAAACCGTTAGAAAAAAAAAATAAAAAAAGATTCCTAATTATAAAAATTAAAGATTCAAAAATGTAAAGGTACAATGTATCAAAGGACAAATAAGTCCCCCACCCCTCCCCCTTTCTTTATCGTCGTCGCAGTGACATTGCCTACGAATTATATAGGAGTTCAATAGGGGCCGGCGATGTGAAGGATGCGGCTAAGAGCCGGTGATGAGGAGATCCAGACTAATGCTCGCTCCTCTAGCGCGGGCCACAAGGTGACCTTCTGCTAATGAACATGTGAAATAAAGAACCCACTTTTCAATTGATCTAAAAATACCAGCGGTGAGACTGTAGATGGTTTATGGCAGGTCACAGAGAGTTAAAGCAACGAGAGAATTTTTTTTTTTTTTTTTTTTTTAATGCCGCCAAATTACTACACGAAGAATAAGAGATGGGGACACACTGATATAAGACAGTAAAATCTAGTAATGGTTGACACACTGGTGTAGCTATAGGCGGTAGAGGAAGTGATGGCGGCGGTCTACCCTATCCCAACAGGGCTGCTACTGATACCATGAGGATATAAATTACTGTAGTGATTTAATGTCTATACACAGTGACCCCACCAGCAGAATAGTGAGTGCAGCTCTGGAGTATAATACAGGATATAACTCAGGATCAGTACAGGATAAGTAATGTAATATATATACACAGTGACCTCACCAGCAGAATAGTGAGTACAGCTCTGGAGTATAATACAGGATATAACTCAGGATCAGTACAGGATAAGTAATGTAATGTATGTACACAGTGACTTCACCAGTAGAATAGTGAGTACAGCTCTGGAGTATAATACAGCATATAACTCAGGATCAGTACAGGATAAGTAATGTAATGTATATACACAGTGACCTCACCAGCAGAATAGTGAGTACAGCTCTGGAGTATAATACAGGAAATAACTCAGGATCAGTACAGGATAAGTAATGTAATATATGTACACAGTGACCTCACCAGCAGAATAGTGAGTGCAGCTCTGGAGTATAATACAGGATATAACTCAGGATCAGTACAGGATAAGTAATGTAATGTATGTACACAGTGACCTCACCAGCAGAATAGTGAGTACAGCTCTGGAGTATAATACAGGATATAACTCAGGATCAGTACAGGATAAGTAATGTAATGTATGTACACAGTGACCCCACCAGCAGAATAGTGAGTACAGCTCTGGAGAGAGGTTGGGTGTGTCTGAGCTCCTGTGACTTCCAGAGACTTCCAGTGAAGCAGCGTTTTCATCCGTGGCAGGCGTCTGGGTAGGTTTTTCCTGCTATGGACCCCAGAATTCCATCGTCCACTCTCCGTTTATGGTCGCCTGGGAGTGTGAGGGAGCATGCGACGGCCAGTAGCCAGGATGGGGTGAGGCGTTCAGCCAGGACCCACAACATCCCCCCCCCTCCCCCATCCCCTGCTGGAAGCTGCAAAGCTTCCAGCAAAAGTGTCTCCAGGCAAAGGAGTGCAGGAAAGGCTAAGGTGTCTGGTTCCTCTGAACCCCAGCAATGGGGAGTAAAGGGGCCCAGAGAATCCCTGGCTACCTTCGGATCCAGAATCCAGGCTAAGATGGCGGAATACGAACAACTCGGCAAACAACTCAGAGGCCTGAGGGAAGAGCTGAAGCTTGTATCTTACCAGGCAGATACAGCAGCCAAGACCAAGAGAGCAGCATTCACTGCAAAGGTGAGATCGTTAAAGAAAGAGGTGGAGCTGATCAATAAGGAAAGGTTCTCCAACATGCGTGCCTCCAGAGGTTCAGAAAAACAGCATGATGACTGCCAGAGCGAGGAGGAGGAGATGGAGGAAGGTGATGGAGGTGAGGAGGGCAATGTGAGTGAGGGGGATATGGACATGGGTTCTGTTGGTGCCACCAATGTTACCCCTGACCCAGGGGTCAAGTCCTGGGAAAAAAAGTGTGGGAACTCACCCAAGATTTCCACTTAAAGGGGTACTATACATCTTATACCCGATCAAAAGGATAGGGGATAAGATATCTGATCCCAAGGGTCCCGCCTCTGGGGACTCCCACATTCTCCCTGCTACACCCAGCGTTCGTTTAGAGTGTTTGGTGCAGCGGCGGAGGCTTGTGACGTCACAGCCCCTCAATGCAAGTCTATGGGAGGGGGCCGCACACCCCCTTCCATAGAATTGTATTGAGGGGGCATTACTGTGACGTGACGAGTCTCTGCCCCACATCACCAGTCATCCTTCACGGAGCAAAGCTCCGTGCACCGGATCTCCGGGGTGCCGCAGATCGTGGAGGTCCCCAGCAGCAGGACTCCCACGATTAGACATCTTATCCACTATACTTTGGATAGGGGATAAGATGTCTAGGGGCAGAGTACCCCTTTAAGGGCTGGTCCTGCAGGACTCCTGCTAAGGGGAACTGCGTTCCTGCTGTGGAAAAAGTGCAGGAACTCCATTCCCATGAGTTCCTGCAGAACTTGAGCCCTGCCCTGACCCCCCACTTACCCTGAGTGAGGACTACATAATGGCAGCTCAGGTGGCCTTACCTCCCTCCAGCGAGGATGAGGACGGTGATGGCAGTGACTGTGGTGAAGGCAGCGGCTTGGCGGATGGGGGTCTCCTGCGGGCGATTGTGATGCAGGAGTCCCCCACCCGTCTGGAAAATTTTTCTTTTGGAGAAGATCTGGGCCCAGAGGAGAAGAGGAGGGATAAAAAAAAAGGGCAAGAAGAGGAAAAGAACTGAAGGGCAGATAAAGTTTGTGTTTTCTCCCCTCCAGAAGTCTGGGCCGGCTGAGAAGTCAGTTCAGGGTGCTGGGTCCCCCAATCTGCCAGACCCCGTTTCTGTAGTGGAGCAGGCCAGCATGGGGGATACAGTAGTGCACCCAAAATGTCCGTGGATGCTATAGAAAATAAAGGGCACCCTCCTGTGAGGGGGGAGGTTGTCCAGGCACCAGAAAATGGCGGCAGTTTCACCCGTTCGGGGGGCGGTCCCCCGGTTGAAGTGAGCGGTACAGGTCCTGGCGCTGCAGAGCACTCCCCTGTGAGGGGGGGGGAGTGTCCGGGCACCAGACCTTGGTGGTTCAGGGGGTGGTCCCCTATGTGTGGTCGGTACCGTTTCTGGCGCTGCGGGGCACTCACCTGTAAAGGGGGAGGTTCCCTGCACGTCAGCTGCAGTAGGCGGGGCCAGGAGTGCGTCCGGAGGAACAGCTCCTGCCAAAATCCATGACTTTGTGTGAGGGGGCGGGGCCATCCATATCAGAGGCGGAGCCTGTGTCTGCACCCCAGAAGACTGGAAATGCAACCCTAGTCCTGAAATCAGCGACCCTTATACATAATGCAATAGACCCAGCCTGTAATATACAGAGTGAACGCAAGAGTGAAAGTGAGAGCAAAAATGTGTGTAAAAATGGTAATGTGCAGAGTGTGAGTTATGGTAGTGCGCATGGGAGGAGTTGTAGTAGCAGTGTGGATGAGGGGGGTGCAAGCGGAGTGCAAGTGGGGTGCAAGTGAGGTGCAAGAGAGGGGTGCAAGTGAAATGCAGGTGAGAAGTGGTAGTGGAATGCCAGAGAGAGGTTTGACTGACACCTCAGCTAAGAACAAGGGTCCTGGTTTGGGATCTGGGTCAGGTCCTGGGTCGACTGCCCCCCCCCAGTAGTGGCTGCTTCTCCCAGAAGTTTTGCCAGCGTCACTGCCGGGGGATCAGGGGGATCCCCATCTCCGTCCGGCTCTGGGGGTCACTTGCAACAGCACCTCCATGAGGCTCTACGTTGGGGAGACAGGTCAATCCAGGTAGAGGGGAGGGGTGAGGTTGACCTGTCTTTTTGGATAGAAAAACATGGCTTAGGCGCCTTCTGAGAACAAAATGGGGGGGGGGTTTGGTCCCTCCCGACATCCGGGCAGGAAAGTAGCCGTAGGAATGTGGTCCGTTTAGTGTGGAGGGGCGAAGATGCGTGTCCGCCTTGAGGTAAGGTGGTTGAGCTCCTCCTCCGGATGAAATTCAGGGCAAGTGACATCTTTGCCCTGATCCACCCCTACGGTACTTCTGAATTTGACATCAGCTTCGTTCGGCCGGAGGGTTTGGAACTCTTCTGGTCGAACTATGAGGTGGTGAAAAGTGAGCCCAGCTGGTGGGATTTCGCCGTAAAGGCGATATCCCATCAGAATCTGGCCAAGAAAGTGACCGTTTTGACACGTAACGAGTCACTATCTTGCTATGACATCATGACCTGGCTAAGCCGATATGGGGATGTGACGGACATGCCAAAAAAGAACTATGATGAACATGGGATCTGGTCTGGGGCCTGGACGTTTTCCGTCAAACTGAAGCGTTCGGGGAGCACTATTGCCCACATCCCATCATCTGCTTTTCTTGGGAGAGACAGAATCCAAGTTTTCTACCAGGGGCCGCCCAAGGTCTGTCACAGGTGTGGCAGCCCCACCCACTTTAGTGCAGCCTGTACCGTGCAGGTCTGTGCACTGTGCGGTGGGGTAGGTCATCTTGCCGCATCCTGTAGGCAGATCCGGTGTCATCTGTGTGGTGTCTTAGGACACCCTTTCAGCCGTTGTCCTAGCGCCTTTGCCTGGGCGACTGTCACCTTGGCTGGGGAGAGCAGTAATGTTGCCTCAGCTGGGGAGGGCACGAGTGCGGGTGAAGGTGCAACAGGGTCAGTGAGGAGGAAAAGTCCCGCCAAGCTGAGGCGGGAGGCTAATCGCAGAAGGAGCAGGGAGCTGGAGAGTTCCCATGTGGCAGGGCTCCAGAGGTTAGTCCTGAAACTGCTGAGGCCCTGGAGGAGAATGTGCTGGAGGAGGAAGTGAGGAGAATCTGTAGTGAAGAGGGCAGCAAGGCCGATCTTTCCGATTCCTCCCACTATCAAAGTGTGGATGAGGAGGGTGAAGAGATGCCAAAAAAGAAGGGCAATAAAAGGGGAAAGAAGAGGTCGGAGCCCTCTAGTCCCCGTGCTACGGACCAGGTCCCAAGCGGAAGCCTACCTGCCCCCCCTCTGATTGATCTGTCTAACCGGTACTCTGTCCTTGATGACATCTCCTCCCCCTCTTTGGAGGGGGGGGGTCGAGGATGGGGTACTTGAAGTGGGGGAGCTTCCGGGGGGAACTGGGCCCTGTCCTGATGGGGCGGTTTCCTCAGGAGATGGGGCCAAACCAGAGCCAGACGGAGATAGGGATTCAAAAATGGGCCAATCAGAGTCTAAAAAAAGGCTAAAAGAGAAAGAAGCCTCCTCGTCTGGGGATGAGGGGGTAAAGAAAGACAGTAATGAGGGGGTTAGGGCCGTCTAACTCAATCACCCATGATGGCGGCACCCCATTGACGCTGGCATCTATTAACTGTGCCAGTATAAAGTCTGATACGGCTAGATTCGCAGCCTTTGATTTTCTGGGCCATGTTGAAGCCAATATTTTGTATCTGCAGGAGACCAGGTTGTCAGATCTAGCCTCCCTGGTAAAAGCCAGGAGAGAGTGGAGGCGTGGCCCCTCCCACTGGTCTCTTGCGGCTGAGCCATATAGTGGGGTGGCGGTCCTTTTTACCGCTCCGGTTGAATGCAGACGGGTTATTGAGTTAGAAATGGGGAGTTGCCTGATCTTAGATGTCCTCATGAAGGGACAGGAGCTCCAGCTCATTAACATCTACGCCCCACAAACCAAGTGGGGACAAAAAGATCTCTCCTAGAGGACGCCCACATCCGGAGCCCCTCAGGCCACGTGGGTTTCACCTATCATCGAGGTAGCTGAAGGTCTAGGATAGACAGGTTTTATTTAAAGGAGGAAGCCATCTCTTCCGCAGTGTCCGTGGTTGAGGTGGAATTCTCCGATCACTGTATGATTTTGTTTTCCTTGAATGTTTCAGAGACCCCCCGGATGGGTAAAGGTTATTGGAAGCTGAATTCGTCCCTCCTGGAGGAAGCGGAGATAAGACAGTCCTTTGAGGATTTTCTTCAGAGTCAGGTACCTTTACTGGACCTTTGTAGTAGTAAGTCAGAGTGGTGGGAGATATTCAAGAAGCGGGTTGCGGGGTTCTTCCGCCAGCTCTTTACCCTCAGGTCCTTGAACAGGTATCGCTTGTATCAGGGTCTGAGGAGGAAACTCGAGCTTCTCGTCTTGACTGGAGGTAGCCGAGAGGATATCTCCAGAGTGAAGTCCTTGCTGGTGAGGTGTCAGTATGATAGGCACGCATCTTTGGTTTTCGGGAAGTACCGCTCGCCCGACCCTTACAGAAACTGCAAGATGTCAGTGAGTAGTAAAATCATCTCAGGACTGATTGATAGTACGGGATCTCTGAATCGGTCCAGATCAGGGATCCTGGAGGTCGTCAGATCCTTCTACTCGCACCTCTTGGGAAGGATGGATCTAGATCGGGACAAGATGTCGGCTTTCCTGGCTGAAACCATTCCTGAGTCAGGGGTAGACCCCTCTCTTGGCGTTTTGGCAGAAGAAATCAGGGAAGAGGAAGTGAGACTGGCGATCGAGGGGCTCGCCCCCAAGAAGTCGCCAGGTCTGGATGGCTTAACATCCGAGTGGTACAGGACCTTTAAGGAGTCTTAAGCTCCCCTCTTGACTGAGGTATTCAATGAGTGTCTCTCCTCGGGCACTCTGCCTAGGTCAATGAGGAGGTCAGCCCTGATTCTTCTCTCAAAGGGTAAAGATCCTAGCCGGATTGAGAATTGGAGGCCCATAGCTCTTCTCAATATGGACAGGAAGCTTCTGGCCAAGATACTGTTTAATCTGTTGGTGGAGTTTGCACCCCGGCTCCTTTCGGGGGCCCAGCACTGCTCTGTTCCAGGCCGAAGCACCTTAAGTGCTGTCCTGAGTGTCAGGGAGGCAGTGGAGCGGAGTAGTGCGGGTCTCTGGAAGGGGTACTTAATGTCCTTGGATCAGGCCAAAGCATTTGAATGGGTGAACCACGAGTACCTCTGGTCTGTCCTCCTGAGATATGGCTTACCGAGTACTTTTGTTAATTGGCTTAAGATCTTGTATGCATGGGCAGAGAGTTTCCCGCTGGTGAACGGTTGGTCTGGCCACTCTTTTGAGGTGGGGTCCGGAGTCCGTCAGGGTTGTCCTTTGAGCCCGCTGTTTTACGTGTTCGCAATCGATCCCTTCGTCCGGAGGGTAGATTGTGGACCGTTGGCGGGAGTCGGGATGAGTCTGGCGGAGCTGGATGTCGCCCAGAGAGTGGTGGCGTACGCTGACGATGTCGCCATTTTCGTCTCCTCGAGGGGGGAGGTCGATGTGGTGATGTCAGAGGTGGACCGCTACTCGGAGGCTTCCGGTACTAAGATCAACCGGGATAAGTGTGAAAGTCTCTGGCTGGGAGGGGGGGAACAACTGTTGTGGGGGAACAGGTTGAACCTAGTCAAGAGGGAGGTTACGTACCGCACGAGGAGACTAGGGGGTTTATCTATGGTAAACCCTGTGGTGTTCTTAACAAACACCTTCTTGAAAGCTAACATCTCGAACCTCTGGTCAGAGAGGGCTCCTCCGTGGGTACTCTCCTGCAGGGAATGGTTTCGGCCTTTCTTCCAGGAATGGGAGACAGGAGGGCAAGTGAAGGACCTCCGTACGCCCCATGGATATCTTCCGGCTTACGCTACCCCGACTCTGAAGGCGATACGTCGGTGGGGTCTGGGAGTGTGGGAGATCAGGACCCAGTCAAGGCAGTTCCTTGACAAACGGGTTCTGTTGACCCACTTCCAGAAGCCTCTGGCGCTCAGGGACTGCCCAGGTCGGGATCTGAGGGTGGGGTTGTATCTTTTAAACATAAAAAGGATCCCCCAGAAGTTTTGGGACTTGGCCTGGCGCTGCTTTCAGGGGAAGCTATATGTGAGGGACAATTTGAGGTGTAGGAGATCTGATGACCGGGGTGTCCCCGAGAAGAGTGTGGGGACATGCTGGAAAGCATGGACCATTTCCTGCTTCATTGTCCCTTTAATATAAGGATCTACAACCGGGTGGGCGCTTCCATGGGCTGGAGTCATCTTGCCGGCCTTACCTATCCGGAGTGGGCTTATGGGGCATTCAGGACCCTGGGTGGCCGTGATCGGGGCACTTTATTTTTAGTCAGTTTAGTGGTGCACGGTGTTTAGTGTCTACGCAGCGTAAAGTCCTCTCCGAGGTGGAGGTCTGTAGGAACATCACTGGTGACCTCGGGAAGATCAGGTCTTTGGAGTATGGCAGTCTTGGTACCAGTAGGGCTTCTCTCCTATGGAGAGGGTTTTCTTTTGATGTGCCCTAGGTACTAGACCTTTTGGGTAGAGTACCCTTGATTATGTTAGGGACAATGATGTAGGGACAGGGTTAGGGGGATAGTAGGGTCAGTTTATTTTTAGGGATAATGGTAGGGAGAGAGGTAGGGTGGAGTTAGGGAAAGAATATAAATTTTGTATGTATCAGGATTGCCATCCTTCTTCCTGGTGGTGGGCTAATGCATGTGCACCATAGCTTTTTGTTTTGTTTTCAGATGTTAAGGTTATGAAGGGCTTACAGGCATCGAACTTGGGCCTAAAGTGGGTTGTATTGTTTGTTTATGTATATTGTAATGCTGATAATGATAAAGTTGGTTGGGAGGAGTTCTAGGTTGGGAGGGTGTATTTGTGGGTGGTGGTGGTTGTTTGTTTTGGTGGACCTGGCATGGGTCAGTTATGGACTGGACATTGAGGACTATGAACTGTATGGACTCTGACCCATGTACAGGAGGGTGGGTGGTGAAGGTGAAGGGACAGTTTAGTGTAGGTTGTTTTATTGTATTTGTAGTTGTGTTTTCTGTATATTTAGGTGTATATAGTGTATATAGTCTATATGTATAATATGTTATAATTTTGTTTATCTTATATTATGGCAGTTGAACCAGTTGTTATTTTTGTAGTAATTTTTCTTGTATCCCGTAGTGGATTTGGTTTATTTTTGTCTAGGTCTTCTTTTCCCCAAGTTTGAGTGTTTTTGAGTTATAGATTTAATTTTCTTTCTTAACAATTAGGAGGAAAAAAAATAAAAAAATAAAAAGTATGTGTATATATACATATATATATTAAATTAATGGGGTGTAGTGGGAGTCCTTGTTGTGTGTGTTTTCCCAAGTTTGGGTGTTTTTGAGTTACAGCTAAATTGTGCTATTTTTATGTTTCTTTTTTGGTAATGCAAGTTGAGTATGTATGTGAGTGTTGTTAGATATTTGGTTATGTAAGGTGCGTCTCTAGTATTTTCTAGGGAAAACTGGGCTGGCCGGTTAGGCAGGATTTATGTTCTTTTATTTGAAATGTAAAGTTTGGGTTTATGTTATTTTATGTTGTTATTTTCAGTTATGGCAAAGTTGTGCTGGTTTTGTGTTTGTTATGATTTACATTTTTCTAATAAAAAAGATTTACAGGATATAACTCAGGATCAGTACAGGATAAGTAATGTAATGTATGTACACAGTGACCCCACCAGCAGAATAGTGAGTACAGCTCTGGAGTATAATACAGGATATAACTCAGGATCAGTACAGGATAAGTAATGTACTGTATATACACAGTGACCTCACCAGCAGAATAGTGAGCACAGGTCTGGGGTATAATACAGGATATAACTCAGGATCAGTACAGGATAAGTAATGTAATGTATGTACACAGTGACCTCACCAGCAGAATAGTGAGTACAGCTCTGGAGTATAATACAGGATATAACTCAGGATCAGTACAGGATAAGTAATGTAATGTATGTACACAGTGACCCCACCAGCAGAATAGTGAGTACAGCTCTGGGGTATAATACAGGATATAACTCAGGATCAGTACAGGATAAGTAATGTACTGTATATACACAGTGACCTCACCAGCAGAATAGTGAGTACAGCTCTGGGGTATAATACAGGATATAACTCAGGATCAGTACAGGATAAGTAATGTAATGTATGTACACAGTGACCTCACCAGCAGAATAGTGAGTACAGCTCTGGAGTATAATACAGGATATAACTCAGGATCAGTACAGGATAAGTAATGTAATGTATGTACACAGTGATCTCACCAGCAGAATAGTGAGTACAGCTCTGGAGTATAATACAAAGTGACTGAACAGTTATCTTGACTATTTGGTGCTGAGATGTGAAGAATTGATCATTATTACGATTCTAATTGCATCTACTTGATTCAGCCCAATTACACAACATAACACAATAAAGGGGTGTGAATACTTTTACAAGTAGTAAAGATATTTTGCATAAATCTGTATTAAATTCCTTTTGTAGTGATTTTCACACATACCTCACAATATGGCAGCAATCATAGTGGGCAAACATTATCCAGGCAGTGGGAAAGCCTAATGTATTTTACCTGCCAACCATGAGCCAAGTGCGCAGTATTTATCGGTTGCCAGTGTCCGGTGCGCGGTATTAATTGTTGAGGGATTTGATGGGTAGTTAGCACTTGGGTATTAATGAAAATAGCAGCACTTCATTTCAGAATTAACTACTTGGCCGTTCAGCAGAATGAGCTGATAGATTGCGGCAATAAATTTGTGCTGGAGATTTATACCGTAGTGCGACGCGCGGTGGCCTGTAGGCGCTCGCGGATCAGTAACTCACGGGAAGCATTGTCTGCTCCGGGAGAACGGCCTTTATTAAACTGTGTCAGGATTATTTTAAGACGTCTCTCACCTTTATTAAATGGAACCTAATAATGGTGTTTTATTTGCCCTCTGCTGATACCAGGACTTTTCAAGTTTCTTCCTATAATTTAAAGGGGTCGTCCAGTTAAAAGCAGAAATTTGGCTTTTTTGCCCTGCAGTCTTATTTAATGGTCTATTAACTCTTTAGGATTATTTCATTCCTATAACAGCTCCCCAGTAAATAGAAGTCATTGTCAAAAATTGTCATCTCCTTATGCAGAACAACTGGCAAGCAACATGGCCGCCATTTTAGATCTCACAAGGATCATCAGTTTTATGTAGTCCTGAATTAGGAAGGGTGGGGGTGTACGCTTTAATTGAATGACTGGGAGTCCAAACACTGACAAATATATAATATTACAATCGAAAAGGAGTGATAGAGTATAGACCCTCCCCCAGATACTGAGACGACTCTGCTGACCCCGCCCTTAAATGATAATGAGATGACTCTGTTGACCCTGCCCTCTGATGATAATGATATGATTCTACTGACCCCGCCCTCTAATGATAATGATCTGATTCTGCTGATCCCTCCCTCTAATGATAATGAGATGACTCTACTGACCCCGCCCTCTAATGACAATGAGATGTCTCTGCTGACCCCGCCCTCTAATGATAATGATATGATTCTACTGACCCCGCCCTCTAATGATAATGAGATGACTCTGCCAAACCCGCCCTCTTATAATAATGAGATTACTCTGCTGACCCCGCCCCTCTAATAATAATGAGATGATTCTGCTGACCCCTCCCTCTAATGATAATGAAATGACTCTTTTGACCCCGCCCTCTAATGATAATGAGATGAATCTGCTGTCCCCTCCCTCTAATATAATGAGATGACTCTGCTGACGCTGCCCTTTAATGATAATGATATGACTCTACTGACTCCTCCCTCTAATGATAATGAGGTGACTCTGCTGACCCCTCCCTCTAATGATAATGAGATGACTCTGCTGGCCCCGCCCTCTAATGATAATGAGATGACTCTGCTGACCCCGCCCTCTAATAAAAAATAGATGACTGCTGACCCCTCCCTCAAATGATAATGAGATGACTCTGCTGACCCCGCCCTCTAATAAAAAAATAGATGACTGCTGACCCCTCCCTCAAATGATAATGAGATGACTCTGCTGACCCCGCCCTCTAATAAAAAATAGATGACTGCTGACCCCTCCCTCAAATGATAATGAGATGACTCACAGATTTATTAAAACCTGTGCAAAGGAGAAGTTGCCCAATCAGATCGCTTATTTCATTTTGCAGAGGCCTTGTTAAAAATAAAAGAAGCGATCTGATTGGTTGCTATGGGCAATTCAACAACTTTTCCTCTGGACAGGTTTTGATAATTCTCCCCCAATGAGATGACTCTGCTGACTCTGTTCCAGTCTATACAGCATAAGTGACAACTGAGCTGCACATAACACAAAGTGTCAGTTTATCGTGTCTGCCCCAGTGTGAATACAACCAAAAAGAGAAAAAACTGATCCCTATGATTGGACCGTACCCCTGTGACCCCAGATTCGTTGGGTGACCTATTGGCTGGACGGCCGCTCCCGGCGCTGACATGCAGGAGGTTGTTGTCTTCTCCCTTCAGACCGTGTTGATGTTTGTTACGATGTTGTGGGAACCGTATGAGCTTTTATTTATGGACATTATTATGTATGAAGCTTTCAGGATCATAAAAGTCCCATTTTAGGATGAGAATTCCCTTTTATAATCTCATGAAAGGTATAAGCGTTGTCAGGGCAGAGTGTGTACAAAAATGTCGCCAATAAATCGTATTCGTAAAAAAAACAGTATTTAAGGCTCCGGCACTGAATATAAAATATGTGTCCGGAGCCGTAATGGACAGCGCTGCGGAATCTGTTACTGCGCTGATGGTTAATATGATTATATTTCCAATATGGGGGATGGGGGATGGGGGGGGGGGGGTATTTTTTGCTGGATCATCCAGATTGAAATCTTCTCTTTAATCCTACTAAGGCTTATTAAGAACAAGCAGGAGGGCTGGTAGGACATCTCCCATCTTCTGACCCCCACCCCTAGGCGCGTCAACAAGATATCAGGAGATACTTAGACCTCGCAGCTAAGACAGTGGGAAAACCTGTGTATGATAATAAGCACTCCGACCGCGAGGGATCACTAATCTGAAGAGAATGAAACAAATGGCTAAAGAATAAGGAGATCATTCATCTGTCCTATTGGGCCAATGTCTTCCCAACCAGGGTGACTTCAGCTATTGCAAAACTACAACTTTCAGCATGCCCGGACAGCCTTCGGTTGTCCGGGCATGCTGGGAGTTGTAGTTTTGCAACAGGGTCCAGAGCGTTACAGTAGCCACAATGAGGAACTGCTCTATAGCGGAGACTAGAATGTTATACTACATTGTGTCAGCAGTTATTACTAGGAACTAGACCATAAAGGTTAATCACTGTATACATATATACTTCAGAGCTGTACTCACTATTCTGCTGGTGAGGTCACTGTGTACATACATTACATTACTTATCCTGTACTGATCCTGAGTTATATCCTGTAAATCTTTTTTATTAGAAAAATGTAAATCATAACAAACACAAAACCAGCACAACTTTGCCATAACTGAAAACAACAACATAAAATAACATAAACCCAAACTTTACATTTCAAATAAAAGAACATAAATCCTGCCTAACCGGCCAGCCCAGTTTTCCCTAGAAAATACTAGAGACGCACCTTACATAACCAAATATCTAACAACACTCACATACATACTCAACTTGCGTTACCAAAAAAGAAACATAAAAATAGCACAATTTAGCTGTAACTCAAAAACACCCAAACTTGGGAAAACACACACAACAAGGACTCCCACTACACCCCATTAATTTAATATATATATATACACATACTTTTTTTTTCCCTAATTGTTAAGAAAGAAAATTAAATCTATGACTCAAAAACACCCAAACTTGGGGAAAAGAAGACCTAGACCAAAGAAAAACGAAATCCACTACGGGATACAAAAATACCAAAGAAAAATTACTACAAAAATAACAACTGGTTCGACTGCCATAAAATAAGATAAACAAAATTATAACATATTATACATATAGACTATATACATTATATACACCTAAATATACAGAAAATACACCTACAAATACAATAAAACAACCTACACTAAACTGTCCCTTCACCCACACCACCCGCCCTCCTGTACATGGGTCAGAGTCCATACAGTTCATAGTCCTCAATGTCCAGTTCATAACTGACCCATGCCATGTCCACCAAAAGAAACAACCACCACCACCCACAAATACACCCTCCCAACCTAGAACTCCTCCCAACCAACTTTATCATTATCAGCATTACAATATACTTAAACAAACAATACAACCCACTTTAGGCCCAAGTTTGGTGCCTGTAAGCCCTTCATAACCTTAACATCTGAAAACAAAACAAAAGCTATGGTGCACATGCATTAGCCCACCACCAGGAAGAAGGATGGCAATCCTGATACATACAAAATTTACATACTTTCCCTAACACCTCCCTACCTCTCACCCTACCATTATCCCTAAAAATAAACTGACCCTACTATCACCCTAACCCTGTCCCTACATCACTGTCCCTAACATAATCAAGGGTACTCTACCCAAAAGGTCTAGTACCTAGGGCACATCAAAAGAAAACCCTCTCCATAGGAGAGAAGCCCTACTGGTACCAAGACTGCCATACTCCAAAGACCTGATCTTCCCGAGGTCACCAGTGATGTTCCTACAGACCTCCACCTCGGAGAGGACTTTCCGCTGTGTAGACACTAAACACCGTGCATTCCACGTGTAGTATCTAACCACTAAACTGACTAAGAATAAAGTGCCCCGATCACGGCCACCCAGGGTCCTGAATGCCCCATAAGCCCACTCCGGATAGGTAAGGCCGGCAAGTTGACTCCAGCCGATGGAAGCGCCCATCCGGTTGTAGACCCCTATATTAAAGGGACAATGAAGCAGGAAGTGGTCCATGCTTTCCAGCATGTCCCCGCACTCTTCTCGGGGACACCCCCGGTCATCAGATCTCCTACACTTCAAATTGTCCCTCACATATAGCTTCCCCTGAAAGCAGCGCCAGGCCAAGTCCCAAAACTTCTGGGGGATCCTTTTCATGTTTAAAAGATACAACCCCACCCTCAGATCCCGACCTGGGCAGTCCCTGAGTGCCAGAGGCTTCTGGAAGTGGGTCAACAGAACCCGTTTGTCAAGGAACTGCCTTGACTGGGTCCTGATCTCCCACACTCCCAGACCCCACCGACGTATCGCCTTCAGAGTCGGGGTAGCGTAAGCCGGAAGATATCCATGGGGCGTACGGAGGTCCTTCACTTGCCCTCCTGTCTCCCATTCCTGGAAGAAAGGCCGAAACCACTCCCTGCAGGAGAGTACCCACGGAGGAGCTCTCTCTGACCAGAGGTTCGAGATGTTAGCTTTCAAGAAGGTGTTCGTTAAGAACACCACAGGGTTTAGCATAGATAAACCCCCTAGTCTCCTCGTGCGGTACGTAACCTCCCTCTTGACTAGGTTCATCCTGTTCCCCCATAACAGTTGGAAAAACAGGCTGTAGATCCTAGTATAGTAAGCCTCTGGCAAGATACATACGCTGCCCAGATAGATAAACAAGGGGAGCAGGTACGATTTGATCAGGTGTACCCTTTCCCTGAGGGTCATAGACCAACCCTTCCACTGGTCCACCTTCTGAGTGGCATCCTGGAGCTTACCATCCCAGTTTTTGGTGGGATAATCATCCTGGCCGAATGTGATGCCCAGAATTTTTGCTGACTCTTGGGGCCCTGGAAGGGTGTCCGGGAGATCAAACGTGGGATCTCCCCTTCCCAGCCAAAGACTTTCACACTTATCCCGGTTGATCTTAGACCCGGATGCCTCCGAGTAGCGTTCCACCTCCGACATCACCACATCAACCTCCTCTCTCGAGGACACGAAAATGGTGACATCATCAGCGTACGCCACTACTCTCTGGGCAACATCCAGCTCCGCCAGACTCATCCCGACTCCCGCCAACGGCCCACAATCTACCCTCCGGACGAAGGGGTCGATTGCGAACACGTATAAAAGCGGGCTCAAAGGACAACCCTGACGGACTCCGGACCCCACCTCAAAAGAGTGGCCAGACCAACCGTTCACCAGCGGGAAACTCTCTGCCCCTGTATACAAGATCTTAAGCCAATTAACAAAAGTACACGGTAAGCCATATCTCAGTAGGACGGACCAGAGGTACTCGTGGTTCACCCGATCAAATGCTTTGGCCTGATCCAGGGACAGCAGGTACCCCTTCCAGAGACCCGCACTACTCCGCTCCACTGCCTCCCTGACACTAAGGACCGCACTTAAGGTGCTTCGGCCTGGAACAGAGCAGTGCTGAGCCCCCGAAAGGAGCCGGGGTGCAAACTTCACCAGCCGATTAAACAGTATCTTGGCCAGAAGCTTCCTGTCCGTATTGAGAAGAGCTATGGGCCTCCAATTCTCAATACGGCTGGGATCTTTACCCTTTGAGAGAAGAATCAGGGCTGACCTCCTCATTGACTTCGGCAGAGTGCCCGAGGAGAGACACTCATTGAATACCTCAGTCAAGAGGGGAGCTAAAGACTCCTTAAAGGCCCTGTACCACTCGGATGTTAAGCCATCCGGACCTGGTGACTTCTTGGGGGCGAGCCCCTCGATCGCCAGTCTCACTTCCTCTTCCCTGATTTCTTCTGCCAAAACATCAAGAGAGGGGTCTACCCCTGGCTCAGGAATGGTTTCAGCCAGGAAAGCCGACATCTTGTCTCGATCTAGATCCTTCCTTCCCAAGAGGTGCGAGTAGAAGGATCTGACGATCTCCAGGATCCCTGATCTGGACCGATTCAGAGATCCTGTACTATCGATCAGTCCTGAAATGACTTTACTACTCACTGACATCTTACAGTTTCTGTAAGGGTCGGGCGAGCGGTATTTCCCGAAATCCCTCTCAAAAACCAAGGATGCGTGCCTATCGTACTGACACCTCATCAGCAAGGATTTCACTCTGGAGATATCCTCTCGGCTACCTCCAGTCGAAACAAGAAGCTCGAGTTTCCTCCTCAGTCCCTGATACAGGCGATACTTGTTCAGGGACCTGAGGCTCGAGAGCTGGCGGAAGAACCCCGCAACCCTCTTCTTGAATATCTCCCACCACTCTGACTTACTACTACAAAGGTCCAGTAAAGGTACCTGACTCTGAAGAAAATCCTCAAAGGACTGTCTTACCTCAGCTTCCTCCAGGAGGGACGAATTCAGCTTCCAATAACCTTTACCCATCCGGGGGGTCTCTGAAACATTCAAGGAAAAAGAAATCATACAGTGATCGGAGAACTCCACCTCAACCACGGACACTGCGGAAGAGACGGCTTCCTCCTTCAAATAAAACCTGTCTATTCTAGACCTGCAGCTACCTCGATGATAGGTGAAACCCGCGTGGCCTGAGGGGCTCCGAATGTGGGCATCCTCTAGGCGAGCTTCCCTAACTATACTATTGAGAGCTATGCTATCATAAGCCAACCGATCATTGGAACCTCTCCTATCTTGGGACCTTGTGACAGTATTGAAATCCCCTCCAAAGATCACCTGTCGGCTTGTAAAAAGAAAGGGCTTAATCCTCATAAAGAGATCTTTACGGTCCCACTTGGTTTGTGGGGCGTAGATGTTAATGAGCCGGAGCTCTTGCCCCTTCATGAGGACATCTAAGATCAGGCACCTCCCCATTTCTAACTCAATAACCCGTCGGCATTCAACCGGAGCGGTAAAAAGGACCGCCACCCCACTATACGGCTCAGCCGCAAGAGACCAGTGGGAGGGGCCGCGCCTCCACTCTCTCCTGGCTTTTATCAGGGAGGCAAGATCTGGCAACCTGGTCTCCTGCAGATACAAAATATCGGCTTCAACACGGCCGAGAAAATCAAAGGCTGCGAATCTAGCCGTATCAGACTTTATGCTGGCACAGTTAATAGATGCCAGCATCAATGGGGTGAGTGCCGCCATCATGGGTGATCGAGTTAGATGGCCCTAACCCCATCATTTCTGTCTTTTCTTCACCCCCTCATCCCCAGACGAGGAGGCTTCCTTCTCTTTGGACCGTTTTTTTGATTCTGACAGGTCCATTTTTGAATCCCCATCTCCACCTGGCTCCGGTTTGGCCCCATCCCCTGAGGAAATTGCCCCTTCAGGACAGGGCCCAGTTCCCCCTGGAGGCTTCCCCACTTCAGGCACCCCATCCTCGACCCCCTCCTTCAAGGAAGGGGAGGAGATGTCTTCAAGGACAGAGTACCGATTAGACAGATCAATCAGAGGGGGGGCAGGTAAGCTTCCGCTTGGGACCTGGTCCGTAGCACGGGGACTAGAGGGCTCCGACCTCTTCTTTCCCCTTTTATTGCCCTTCTTTTTTGGCCGCTCTTCACCCTCCTCATCCACACTTTCATAGTGGGAGGAATCGGAAAGATCGGCCTTGCTGCCCTCTTCTCTACAGATTCTCCTGATTTCCTCATCCAGCACATTCTCCTCCAGGGCCTCAGCAGTTTCAGGACTAACCTCTGGAGCAGGGTCAGAAGCTACCCCTGCCACATGGGAACTCTCCAGCTCCCTGCTCCTTCTGCGATTAGCCTCCCGTCTCAGCCTGGCGGGACTTTTCCTCTTCACTGACCCTGTTGCACCTTCACCCGCACTCGTGCCCTCCCCAGCTGAAGCAACATTACTGCCATCTCCAGCCAAGGTGACCGTCGCACGGGCAAAGGCGCTAGGACAACGGCTGAAAGGGTGTCCTAAGACACCACACAGATGACACCGGATCTGCCTACAGGATGTGGCAAGATGACCTACCCCACCGCACAGTGCACAGACCTGCACGGTACAGGCTGCGCTAAAGTGAGTGGGGCTGCCACACCTGTGACAGACCTTGGGCTGCCCCTGGTAGAAAACTTGGATTCTGTCTCTCCCAAGAAAAGCAGCTGATGGGATGTGGGCAACAGTGCTCCCCGAACGCCTCAGTTTGACGGAAAACGTCCAGGCCCCAGACCAGATCCCATGTTCATCATAGTTCTTTTTTGGCATGTCCGTCACATCCCCATATCGGCTGAGCCAGGTCATGATGTCATAGCAAGATAGTGACTCGTTACGTCAAAACGGTCACTTTCTTGACCAAATTCTGACGGGATATCGCCTTTACGGCAAAATCCCGCCAGCCGGGCTCGCTTTTCACCACCTCATAGTTCGACCAGAAAAGTTCCAAACCCTCTGGCCGAGCGAAGCTGATATCAAACTCGGAAGTACCGTAGGGGTGGATCAGGGCAAAGATGTCACTTGCCCTGAATTCCATCCGGAGGAGGAGCTCAACCACCTTTCCCCGAGGCGGACACGCATCTTCGCCCCTCCACACTAAACGGACCACATTCCTACGGCCACTTTCCTGACCGGATGTCGGGAGGGACCAGACCACCTCCCCATTTTGTTCTCGGAAAGCGCCTAAGCCGTGTCTTTCTATCCAAAAAGACAGGTCAACCTCACCCCTCCCCTCTACCTGGATCGACCTGTCTCCCCTACGTAGAGCCTCCAGGAGGCGCTGTTGCAAGTGACCCCCAGAGCCAGATGGAGATGGGGATCCCCCGGCAGTGACGCTGGCATAGCTTCTGGGAGAAGCAGCCACTACCGGGGGGGCAGTCGAACCAGAAACCAAACCAGGACCATTATTCTTGAAAGAAATATCAGCCATAACACCTCTCTCTCCCATTCCACTACCGCTCCTCACCTGCATTTCACTAGCACCCCTCTCTTGCACCCCACTTGCACCCCTCTCTTGCACCCCACTTGCACCCCTCTCTTTCACTCCACTTGCACCCCTCTCTTGCACCCCACTTGCACCCCTCTCTTGCACTCCACAAGTTCCCCCCTCATCCACACTGCTACCACAACTCCTCCCATGCACACCACCATCATTCACATTTTGCACATTACCATTTTTGCTCTCACTTTCACTCTTGCCTACACTCTCCCTTGGTGTGTTACAGACTGGGCTGGCTGGGTCTTTTGCATGTTTAATGGCTGCCGGTTTCAGAATTGGCGCTGCATAGTTCTTTCTTCCCGTCTCTTGGGGTGCAGACACACGCTCCGCCTCTGACATAGGTGGCCACGCCCCCTCGCAAAATGACTGTCCCTCCGGACTTACTCCCGCTACAGCCGACGCACAGGGAACCTCCCCCTTTACAGCGGAGTGCCCCCTGGCGCCAGAACCGGAACCAACCACATCACCTAGGGGACCGCCCCCTGAACCAACAGGGTCCGGTGCCCGGACACTCCCCCCCCTCACAGGAGAATGCCCTGCAGCGCCAGGACCAGTACCGCCCACTTCAACTGAACGGGTGAATCTGCCGCCATTTTCTGGTGACTGGACACCCTCCCCCCTCACAGGAGGGTGCCCTTTTTTTTCTATAGCACCCACGGCCATTTTGGGTGCACTACTGTATCCCCCATGCTGGCCCCGCTCCACTACAGAAACGGGGTCTGGCAGGTTGGGGGACCCAGCACCCTGAACCGACTTTTCAGCCGACCCAGACTGCTGGAAAGGAGAAAAGACAAACTTCACTTGTCCCTCAGTTTTCTTTCTTTTCTTGCCCTTTTTTTTATTCCTCCTCTTCTCTTCTGGGCCCAAATCGTCTCCAAAAGAAAAATTTTCTAGACGGGTGGGTGACTCCTGCATTACAATCGCCCGCAGGAGACCCCCGTCTGCCAAGCCGCTGCCTTCACCGCAGTCACTGCCATCATCCTCCTCACTGGAGAGAGGTAAGGCCACCTGAGCCGGGTTTATATAGTCTGCGCTCAGGGTAAGTGGGGGGTCAGGGGTAGCAATGGTGGCACATACCGATACAGTGTCCATATCCCCCTCACTCACATTGCCCTCCTCACCTCCATCACCTTCCTCCATCTCCTCCTCCTCACTGCGACAATCCTCATCTTGCTGACTTTCACAACCTCTGGAGGCCCTCATGCTGGAGAACCTCTCTTCATGAATTAGCTTCTCACCAAGAAACCCAGCACCCTCCACAATGTCCGATCTCCTCCTCACAAGCTCCTCCACAATGTCCGATCTCCTCCTCACAAGCTCCTCCACAATGTCTGATCTCCTCCTCACAAGCTCCTCCACAATGTCCGATCTCCTCCTCACAAGCTCCTCCACAATGTCCGATCTCCTCCTCACAAGCTCCTCCACCTCTTTCCTCAGAGACCTCACCTTGGTGTTGAATGCTGATCTCTTTGCCTTAGGTGCCTGATCCGCTTGATAGATGGCAAACTTTAGATCTTCTCTAAGGCCACGAAGCTGCTTTCCAAGCTGTTCATATTCAGCCATCTTCGCCTTGATTCTTGATCCAAAGGTCGCCAGTGATTCTCTGTTCCCCTTTACCCCCCATTGCTGGGGTTGTGAGGGTCCAGACACAGCTGCCTTCACTGCACTCCTCTGCCTGGAAGAGCTTCTTTTCCTTGCAGGGCTTTTGCTGGAGGCTTTGCAGCTCCCAGCTGAGGACGGGGGAGGGGGCACCACATTACTGTGAGCCCTGGTTGTTCTCCTAATTCCGTCCGGATTGTTGGCCGTGGCATTTTCCTTGGCACCCCCCGCCGGCCGGGTACGGGGAGTGCAAGATGAAGCTCCAGATCCCCTGGGCTCCATAGCAGGAAACCTACCCAGGTGTATGCCACACACCTGGGGAGGGGCGGATGGAAATCACTGCTTCTGTGGAAGTCTCAGGAGCTCAGCAGAACACAACCTCTCTCCAGAGCTGTACTCACTATTCTGCTGGTGGGGTCCCTGTGTACATACTTCACATTACTTATCCTGTACTGATCCTGAGTTATATCCTGTATTATACTCCAGAGCTGTACTCACTATTCTGCTGGTGAGGTCACTGTGTACATACATTACATTACTTATCCTGTACTGATCCTGAGTTATATCCTGTATTATATACCAGAGCTGTACTCACTATTCTGCAGGTGAGGTCACTGTGTACATACATTACATTACTTATCCACTACTGATCCTGAGTTATATCCTTTATTATACTCCAGAGCTGTACTCACTATTCTGCTGGTGAGGTCACTGTGTACATACATTACTTATCCTGTACTGATCCTGAGTTATATCCTGTATTATACCCCAGAACTGTACTCTCTATTCTGCTGGTGAGGTCACTGTGTACGTAAATTACATTACTTATCCTTTACTGATCCTGAGTTATATCCTGTATTATACTCCAGAGCTGTACTCACTATTCTGCTGGTGAGGTCACTGTGTACATACATTACTTATCCTGTACTGATCCTGAGTTATATCCTGTATTATACCCCAGAACTGTACTCTCTATTCTGCTGGTGAGGTCACTGTGTACGTACATTACATTACTTATCCTTTACTGATCCTGAGTTATATCCTGTATTATACTCCAGAGCTGCATTCATAAATCTGCTGGTGGTTATGACAAGCTCTTTTACGCTGAGTTTGCTTTACACAACATATATAGACATCTGTATGTGGTGTCTCAGGGTGTGATGGTGAGGTGTATGGGGCAGATGTTGTAGCCCAGGTGCAGATGGTGTTAACCCCTAAATGTTCGTGAAGCCAGGGCGTGGTTTTCCCGGTAACCACCTGAACGGTAGCACCGCTATCCCAATGTTAGGCTGGGCAATAATAGCCCAAGACCAGGTTAGGGTTAACGGTAGCTTTTACTGAGGTAGACAGATGGAAATAGTCTTAACAGCTAGGCCAGGATCCCAGAGAGGTGGTCAGTAACACAGAAGGACCTCACAGCTTGCTGGGACTTGTAGTGACTTTGACAGACTTTAGGACAGCCACGCTGATTATAATAGACTTGACTATAGACTTGACTGTAGGTAGTGAAGCAGACATAGATGACTTGATTTACTGACATGTGGCTGTAATTTAGGCTTGAGGCCTCCAGATGTGCTGGACACTGACCCTAAGACGTCTGGTCTTTACTGTACCTCAGCAGGAGTTTGGTGGAAAGAGATTGTAATGGCTGCCCCTCTTATAAAGGGGGGCTGAGCCAGAAGACCATAGGTCAAACTGTAGGTCACCTGGTTATCTGGTGCTCTCTGGGTAACAAACGCCTCATGTGAACACATTATCATGTGACTAACTCAAAGCTCCTTTATATATAACACACATAACACTATACATAATATGAATTACTATGGGGGAGACACTACAGGAGGGCCTCGTGGACACAGAGGGACTGAACCTGACAGGGGCTATGTACTGTATAAGACTATATCCTGTACTGGGACATCACATGTATTTCTCCTTTCCATAGAAAAGATCTATGATGCTCTTTTGGGCTCAGTATCGGTAGTTTCCTCTTTCTTTGATGACCCTGTCGTCCTGAGTTTTGTGTCCTCCTTTTTTGACCTTTATTTATTTGGTAAGTAACTCTTAGTAACATCTCAGTACCATTTCATGTATTTTAAAGTTGGAGATAAAACCATTATAGCCTTGTCAGATCGGCATTGATCATATTTTGATCTTCTTTAAGTAACCTTGATGACTATTCAGGATTTGAAAATAAATAAATTCTGCTTTCAATTATCTTTACAAAATAGTGACGATCTAGTCTGCTGGCCTCGTCTGGTATTGCAACTCCCATTTCCTGGAATGGAACTGAGCGGCAATGGCAGAAGTATGGAGATGTGCCGGGTGACACTGTTCCAGCTCACGTTGCGTCCCCCCCAGTCAGCTGACCTTTGCCGAAGTTGCTCTTCTTATGGATTTGATATTGATAGTCTATCCTACAGGTCGGCCATCAGTAGAATCATCCAGAAATCCCCTTTAAATTACATCCACAGAGACCTAACATGGCCGCCTGCAGTCAATCCTCCTTTAAGGGATCATATTGAATATTTTCTAGCTTGGGACGAGAGCTGGATTATTAATTCACAAGTTGCTTTATGTAAAGATTTAAACTTTTAAATAATGTCATTTATTTTAAAATAAGAACATTTAGGGGGAGATTTATCAAATCCTGTGCAGAGGAAAAATTGTACAATTGCCCATAACAACCAATCAGATCGCTTCTTTCATTTTTGAAAAGGCCTCCGAAAGTAGTGATCTGATTGGTTGCTATGGGCAACTCTTCCTCTGCACAGGTTTTGATAAATCTCCCCCTAAGTGTAACACATTTCCTAGAATAGGGGCACATACTTTTCCACATCACTGTGCATTAAAGCTTCTAATCCATACGTTTACATATTACAATGATGTTGTTGTGAATGATTGTTTTACTATACGAGAACTATGATGACATCAGAGCCAGGCAAATACTTTCCCATATCCATATGACACATAAAAAACAGCAGGAAGTGACATCGTCTTCCACTTCCTGTCTGCCCCAATCGCCCAACTGACTTTTATTGCTCTGTGTTAGGGATCGACCGATATCGATTTTTTCAGGGCCGATACTGATAATCTGTCACCTTTCTGGCCGACAGCCGATAACTTATCGGTTATTTCAACCCCCCGGCGGGGCAGAAGCCATTGCAGATCAATGATTTAAAGCAGGAGCTTTAAATCAATGAACTGCAGCGGCTTTTGCCAGGCCAGAGACCGCTGCCGCCACCCGCTTCTCTCCCCCTGCCTGTCCTGGGGTCCTGAGTCTAACCACCACAGTTGCCCCATTGCCTCCCCCCCCATCCTCTGCCCACATACCGCCACCGCCCCATCGCCTCCCCCCATCCCCGGAGTTATAATTACCTGTTCCTGGGGTCCGCGATCCTTCTGGCTCAGTCGGCGTCCTGCGTTGTCATGGTGCGCACTGACAGTGACGTCGCGTTGGGGACGTCACTCGTCATTGCGCAGTGCACAACAACAGTGCAGGAGCCAGAAGGATCGCGGACCCCGGGAACAGGTAATTATAACACCGGGGATGGGGGGAGGCGATGGGGCGGTGGCGGAATGTGGGCAGAGAATGGGGGAAGGGGCGGCGTTATGTAGGCAGAGGATGGGGGGGAGGCAATGAGGCAGCGACGGTCGTCTCTGGCCGGGGGGCGGGGCATTATCGGCAAGGTTATTGCGATACCAATAATGTCCAAAATCGTGATTATCGGCCGATAATATCGGCCAAACCGATAATCGGTCGGTCCCTACTCTGTGTGGACAGGAATTATTGAGCATCATCATGTGTCCCACTAAGTCTATGTGCACACTGCTTTATGCCATACGCCATATGTATCCATAGGCACCCCGCCAAGAAGGGGATGTCAACATATACTGTGGCGCACAGCGATGGGCAACATTCATTTCATTGGCCCTAAGGTTGTTATTCAGGGACATTGAGGGAGATTTATCAAAACCTGTCCAGAGGAAAAGTTGGCCAGTTGCCCAGAGCAACCAATCAGATCGCTTCTTTCATTTTTCACAGGTCTTTTCTGAAACAAAAGCAGCGATCTGATTGGTTGCTATGGGCAACTGGCCAACTTTTCCTCTGCACAGGTTTTGATAAATCCCCTAATCTGCTTTTTGCTTATATGCTCTAATTTAATGGGACATGTAGATGACTGTGTTGGGGGTCATTGAAATGAACGGGGCCTGCTGCTCAACGCCACAGTATATGTCAGCATCCCGTTTTTCCAGGATGCACACTGATACCTGTGATGTACAGCATAAACGCAAAGTGAACCTAGCCTGTAAAATTGTGAACGTCTTTTAGAGGTTTTCTCATCTTATCCCTAAGATTAACCATTAAAGGGGTACTCCGGCCCTCAGACATCTTATCCCCTATCCACACCCGTCACGGCCACGCCCCCTCAATGCAAGTCTATGGGAGGGGGCGTGACATCTGTCACGCCCCCTCCCATAGACTTGCATTGAGGGGGCATGGCCGTGATCTCACGAGCCTCCGCCCTGCATCGCCAGTCATCCGGCACGGAGAAAAGTTCGCTCTGTGCACCGGATGTCTGGGGTGCTGCAGCTGAGATCACGGGGGTCCCCAGTGGATAGGGGATAAGATGCCTAGAGGCAGAGTACCCCTTTAAGCGAGTGGTATATGAGGTTGATGCAGTCCCATAGACTTACATTAGATAAGCAAAAGAGAAAGGGCATGAGGCTTGGAGCCATGTGCCGTGTATGAATGATAATTATCCAGATCTATTATATGTTTCATGTAGGTCAAGGTTAGTAGGGGTCTAGTAAATTCAGCGTTCTCACAGGACCCTTGTAATAATGTATTTCTACTAGATACAATACAATATCCCCTGAACACCTGTCTCATGGGCCATCTAACACCAATCCCCCCCCCCTTTTACGCAGTTTGCCCCCTGTAGGTAGTTTGCCTCATGCAAAAAACCCTGTAGATAGCATGAACCCTGTATGTAGGACCCCCCTGAAGATAGTTTACTTCCTGTAGGTAGGACCCCCTTTAGGTAGTTTTACCCCTGTATGTAGGACCCACCAGTAGGCAACACCCCACTGTAGGTAGGACCCTACTGTAGGTAGCTTGTCCCATATAGTTAGTTTGTCCCAGTAGGTAGCTTGCCCCTTTTATTTATGACCCCTTGTAGGTAGCTTTCCCCCTTGATATAGGGACCCCTTTAGTTTGCTTGCCCCCTGTAGGTGGGGACAACTTTAAGCCATTCTTCATTTATACCACTCCCCCCCCCCCCCCCCAAATGCAAAAAAAATGGTGGCAGGAAATATTCATTATGGATCTCATGTCTTCGTATTCTTTGTATGCAAACCAGGCCCTCCCAGAAAGTCGCCATTTACCTCCACGTAATAGTTGATATTGTCCGCGTCCAGCCTTCTAAGTTCATTCTCCATCCTGCTGATGTGGCAAGTGGTCAACTCCAGAATAGAGATGAGAGATGGGGACCCCTCTTCTGGACACAGGTGGGGGTCCCAGCGGTGGTTACTATTCTGTGGATCTGTGACTGGACTGTCTTAATAATATCTCCTATAACCCTGATGAGTACCCATAACACTAATACAGCAACAACATTCTATGGATAGGGGATATCCGCAGGAAGAGATATACGTTTAAAGGGGTACTCCGTGGAAAACGTTTAATTTTCTTTCTTAAATCAACTGGTGCCAGAAAGTTAAACAGATTTGTAAATTACTTCTATTAAAAAATCTTAATCCTTCCAGAACTTATTAGCGGCTGTATACTACACAGGAAATGCTTTTCTTTTTGGATTTCTCTTCTGTCACGACCACAGTGCTCTCTGCTGACCTCTGCTGTCCATTTTAGGAACTGTCCAGAGCAGGAGAAAATCCCCATAGCAAACATATGCTGCTCTGGACAGTTCCTATAATCGACAGAGATGTCAGCAGAGAGCACTTTTGTCGTGACAGAAGAGAAATCCAAAAAAGAAAAGCATTTCCTCTGTAGTATACAGCCCCTAAAAAGTACTGGAAGAATTAAGATTTTTTTTTTTAATAGAAGTCATTTACAAATCTGTTTAACTTTCTGGCACCTGTTGATTTAAAAAAAAAAAAGTTTTCCACCGGAGTACCCATTTAAAATCGCGGGGGTCCGAGCACTGGGGCCCCCCGCATTCTCCTGACCGCCTTGCCCCCTCCATATACTGTATATCTATGGGAGAGCCAAAGATAGCCGAGCGGCTCTCCCATAGAGATATAACAAGGGGTCGTGGCTCCTGCGGAAAGCCGGGGCTCAATACAGGAGATTGCAGGGGGGGGGGGCCTGCGGATAGGAGACAATTTTTTTGTATGCCATATCTCCTTTAATTAATGCAAAGTAGAGAAGCTGCTGCAGCACACAAATGTGGTGAAATAAAGTAGTTTTCTTCCATTCCATAGCAACGTTTCAGCCGCCCATGGGCGGCTGAAACGTTGCTATGGAATGGAAAACTAGTTTTTTTGTATTACACATCTCCTTTAATTAATGTAAAGTAGAGAAGCTGCTGCAGCACACAAATGTGGTGAAATCAAGTAGTTTTCTTCCATTCCATAGCAACGTTTCAGCCACCCATGGGCAGCTGAAACATTGCTATGGAATGGAAAACTAGTTTTTTTGTATTACACATCTCCTTTAATTAATGCAAAGTAGAGAAGCTGCTGCAGCACACAAATGTGGTGAAATCAAGTAGTTTTCTTCCATTCCATAGCAACGTTTCAGCCGCCCATGGGCGGCTGAAACGTTGCTATGGAATGGAAGAAAACTAGTTTTTTGTATGACATATCTCATTTAATTAATGCAAAGTAGAGAAGCTGGTGCAGCACACAAATGTGGTAAAATAAAGTTGTTTTCTTCCATTCCATAGCAATGTTTCAGCCACCCATGGGCGGCTGAAACGTTACTATGGAGTGGAAGAAAACTATTTTTTTGTATAACATTACTCCTTTAATTAACGCAAAGTAGGGAAGCTGCTGCAGCACACAAATGTGGTGAAATCAAGTAGTTTTCTTCCATTCCATAGCAATGTTTCAGCCACCCATGGGCAGCTGAAACGTTGCTATGGAATGGAAAACTAGTTTTTTGTATTACACATCTCCTTTAATTAATGCAAAGTAGAGAAGCTGCTGCAGCACACAAATGTGGAGAAATAAAGTAGTTTTCTTCCATTCCATAGCAATGTTTCAGCCACCCATGGGCGGCTGAAACGTTACTATGGAGTGGAAGAAAACTATTTTTTGTATAACATTACTCCTTTAATTAATGCAAAGTAGAGAAGCTGCTGCAGCACACAAATGTGGTGAAATCAAGTAGTTTTCTTCCATTCCACAGCAAAGTTTCAGCCGCCCCTGGGCGGCTGAAATGTTGCTATGGAGTTGAAGAAAACTAGTTTTTTTGTATGACATATCTCCTTTAATTAATGCAAAGTAGAGAAGCTGCTGCAGCACACAAATGTGGTGAAATCAAGTAGTTTTCTTCCATTCTATAGCAACGTTTCAGCCGCTACTTGATTTCATCACGTTTGTGTGCTGCAGCAGCTTTCCTACTTTGGATACCTGTGAGCTCCTGACCTGAGCTATTGCCGCTTTCACCAACATCCCACCTCTACTGATGTGCTGCTCAACCGGGGACTTTTGTAACCTTTAATTAATGCATTTCTTTTTTCTTATTTTTTTTTTGTTTTGTTAAAATAAAGAAGTAAAAAAAAAACAACAACTCCAGGACAAGGCATTTTAGCATTAGCAATTTTTTTTATTTTCCTTTTTTGTTGCATAGGAAATGCAGTATTTGTTTCCAGTAATTGTATTGTAATGTAAGAGTTGGTTGCACTAATGGCTGAGTACAAGAGTTAACTAATCCACACACCAGCTTGAAAGAAAAAACAAAAAATAAAAATAATTAAAAAAAAAAAACCTGCAGAGATTTAGTCGGATAACAATTCATACCCACAGTGATTCTCAACCATTTACATTTTTTTTTTAAACATTTTTTTTATGTTTTTTTTTTTTTCACAGAACACGGTAAAAAATAAACTGATAACAAGCATGAGAGTAAAATACATGGTAGGAGAGGCACACGGAGAGAGCCTGATTCATAAAACAGTGACTGTATTGACCGCAGGCACACGAGGATTTCACCGGAGATCATAAAAACAAAAAATACAAAAAAAAAAAAAAAAAACACACCCATTATGGGGCGATTAATTAAACACAAAGATAAGGGTTTAACATGGTCAAGAGCCAGCTTGGCTGCCGCGCCGTATTCAATGAAGAGCTCCGGATTGTGAGAAACGAAGAGATAAAATAAATGGGGGACAGGAGATTCCCACGGCTACCAAATAGATCCCACCTAGTCGTGCAAACAAAGGGGCCCGATGCCTAATGCAATCCCCGGCTTGTAAGGATGCCCGTCTTCACCTGCTGTCTGCGCCCTTGACTTATGCCAACAATGTATGGTTGTGTGATTCTGTAGAGAGCCGGGACAAAGGGCCCATTCAGCGGACTATATGTCCCAGAGTGCACGCAGCTGAAGGGCTTGTGCGATACACGGCGCGGCGTGTTGTGTCTGTAATAGTGGGGGCTGCCTATTATTTTAGGGAGGAAGCTTGTTGCATAAATACCCGCTGTAATAATGGATGCCCGTTGCATTCGGTAAAAGGCCATATGGCACCCTGCAAAGCCCTGGTACAGAGATATTTTCTGCAAAAATAAATGTTTATGGTTACATTTTATTCTGCAATCCTCGGGGTTCATTGATCTCTAACCTGTGGCAATACTACAACCCCCAGCATGCTCTGATAGCTGGCACGCTGGGAGTTGTAGTTTTGTAAACAGGTTGGGAGACAATGCTCTGGGTGATACCAAAATTTATATTTGTGATCCCATCAGAATATTTCTAATCCCATGAGAATTCTTCCAACCAGGGTTTCTCTAGCTGTTGCAAAACTACAACTCCCAGCATGCCCGGACAGCCGTTGGCTGTCCGGGCATGCTGGGAGTTGTAGTTTTGCAGCAACTCCATGTATCCTAGATAGCAAACACTGTCCTAAGGATGCCCGGGCATGCTGGGAGTTGTAGTTTTGCAGCAACTCCAGGTACCCTAGTTGGCAAACAATGTCCTAAGGATGCCCGGGCATGCTGGGAGTTGTAGTTTTGCAGCAACTCCAGGCACCTTAGTTGGCAAACAATGTCCTAAGGATGCCCAGGCATGCTGGGAGTTGTAGTTTTGCAGCAACCCCAGGAACCCTAGTTGGAAAACAATGTCCTAAGGATGTCCAGGCATGCTGGGAGTTGTAGTTTTGCAGCAACTCCAGGTATTCTAGTTGGTAAACACTGTCCTAAGGATGTCCGGGCAGTCTAGGCATTGTAGTTTTGCAACAGCTGGAGGCTCACTGGCTGGGAAACACTGCCCTAAGGATGTCTGGGCATGCTGGGAGTTGTAGTTTTTCAACAGCTGGAGACACACTTGTTTGGGAAAACACTGCCATAACATGAAGATATAATCTGATATACATATATATATTTATGAAATACGTGAAAATTAAGAATACAGAAAATAGAGGGAATCTGCAACATATGTAATATTTTTCAAAAACTTTTTGTAAATTATTTTCTCCTTAATTGCTTTAAAAAAAAAAAAAGGAAAAAATTAAATAAAAAATAAATGACATCCTCTAATGAAGGTGCCGATTTTCTTTTCTTAGTATATTGTTATTATAAGAAAAGAAAAAAAACACATCAGGAAAGGAATTTTATATATGTTCCTAGAATTATTTCCTTTCCTTTTTTTTTTTTTTTATTTTATTTTCATTGTCATTTTTTTCAAAATGAAAAAGATTTGAATAAACGAAGATGCAGATTTCCTCTTTCTTATATATTTTAAATTTCCGACGAAATTCAAAAGAATTCAGTTTTCTTATTTTTTTTTGACAGTTTTTGAAATCTTGATTTTTTAAAAATAATTTACAGTGGAGAGTTAAAAACATTGGCCAAAGAAATTTGAGTAATTTTGTAAATTTTTGCGATATCTTATGACTTTTTGAGAGCAGTTGTCATGAAAGGGAGGTTTCGGCACTTTAGCGGTGACCCGGAGAGTGATAGTTGGTCAAGACCAGTTGAATATGAACTTACTACAGAAACTCTGTTACAAGCCATAAAATAGAAAGGCGATCAAAAATTTGCAGACCCGAGGATTTCGGAACTTAAAATTGATGCCGTACATTAACTTGATATAGAAAGGTTCACATTAACGTTATCATTAAGAGGAAATGAGCTGTAAGATAACATTTATTATCCACCGCTGTCAGGTCCATCCACCACCCGGATACAAAACAGACTAAAAATCCCCAAATTTTACGGTTCTCACTCACTAGATATAAGGGTAACAGCATAGAAAGAAAACAATTGCACACATGTATTTGCATTGTGTATTCATACATACAGTAGGTTCATATATTTCATGAATCAGGCCCGAAGGTTGTACAGAATAAAACAAAATGATTAAAAAAACACACAAAAAATAAACCCAGGTACATACGGTATATATAGAGCTTGAATATGAAACCAAATTGTTATTTATTTAATTTTATCCGATGTGAAGATGGGAAACGGTTGGCTCACCATTTTGCTTCAACCTAGAAAAATCAGGTTTGCGAAACAAAGTAACAAATGACCAAGTAATAATTTTCCCATAAGATTTAAAAAAAAAAAAAAGCAACAAAATGTAATCAAATAAAAATCAGAAGTAATACTGAATTGAAGTAAGTTGACGTATACCTCTAAAATACTGAAATGCACCCCAAAAAAATATAACGTAAAATAATCCAAGACTAGAATTTGCATTGTTGGTGACGCAAGGTTAAAAATAAAAAAATTTGCAAAAAAAAAACAAACAAAAAAAAAAATAAAAACCTAAAATATTAGGCTAAGTATGATAAAGTTTTTGTAAAATGACTAAGCAGTATGGGATTGCATGCATATTTATGGCATGGTTACTTTACATCAGAAGTTTCTGACAGACAGCAAAAGGCTCACGGTGTTAGAAATTTCTTTCTTTAGAAGAGCATATAATACAGGTTTCACAGGCACTACAATTCAGAAATCAGATATTTTGCTGGTTTTTTATATCATTTTATATCATTCTGTCCTAAAGCTGGCATCTTCATAAGAATGACTTGAAAAGGCAAGGACTGAAAGTTAACGGAAGAAGAAGAAAAAAAAAAGAAAAAAATTCAAAAAGTTGATCATATCTGGTCTCAGGTAGGGTTAGTGCATAGTTTTCATGCAGAGAATAAACACTGCTATACGATTATATGGATGAGCTAGATCGGCCTACGTGACCGAGGCCTCAATCTGCTAGCGGCACCATCATAGCACCATTTCATGGATTTATGTGATATTTCCAAAACCATTGGTGGCCACCAAGCCAGTCCCTTTGTTATCTGCACATTGGAAGAGTTTTCACCCTCTAGGCCAGCTTTGAAAAGAACAAAATACATTAAAAAAAAAATATATACCGATGTACAGTGTGATGAGGCCAAAAAGACCACTAAGGATCGGGCCTGACACACAAGCACTTAGTATTGGATAGCCCTGGAAAAATAGTGGCAATGCCCGACTGGTTTCCGTGCCACTGAACCTCTCCTGCCAATATAATCCTGCTAGATATTTTATTTTATTTTTTTTGTTCTACGAAGGCTTTTGATCACCCCCCCCCCCTACAACTCCCAACGAAAAAACATAAAACTTCTGCTTTACCAGAGACACAATGCAAAGTACAATATTGATCGACTTTTTGTTTAAGAGTTATATATATATATATATGTGTATAAAATCACCACAAGAAAAGAAAACTATGAAGTTGAAGCTATTGTGTTGTTGCTCTTGAAAATTAAAGGGGTACTCCGGCGCTAAGACATCTCATTCCCCTATCCAAAGGATAGGGGATAAGATGCCTGATTGCAGGGGTCCCGTCGCTGGGGACCCCCCCCCCCCGTGATCTTTCACGCAGCACCATTAGTCCCCGAAGCATGTTCGCTTCGGGTCTGATGACTGACGATCAAATGGCCGGAGCATTGTGACGTGACGGCTCCGCCCCGGTATGACATCATGGCTCTGCCCAGTGTGACGTCACGCTCCGCCCCCTCAATGCAAGCCTATGGGAGGGGGCGTGTCACGCCCCCTCCCACAGGCTTGCATTGAGGGGGCGGAGCATGGCGTCACACGGGGGCGGAGCTGTGACGTCACAATGCTCCGGCCCTGTGATCAGCAGTCATCAGAACCGGAGCGAACACGTGTCATGCCCCCTCCCATAGGCTTGCATTGAGGGGGCGGAGCTGTGATGTCACAATGCTCCGGCCCTGTGATCAGCAGTCATCAGACCCAGAGCGAACATGCTCCAGGGACTGATGGTAACGGGGTGCTGCGTGCAAGATCACAGGGGTCCCCAGCGGTGGAACCCCCGCGATCAGGCATCTTATCCCCTATCCTTTAGATAGGGGATAAGATGTCTTAGCCCCGGAGTACCCCTTTAAAAATAATAATAACACTGTTACTCTACGCAGAAAACTATAAGAAAACCATAAAGAAAATAATAGCAAAGAACAAAACTGCCTTGGGATCTGCATATTGCTACCGGTTGAATGAACGAAGAGAAGTCTTGTGTGTGTATCTATCAATGTCTTAGTTACGGGATGTGCAGCATAGTTGCTTTCATCTTAAAAAAATAAGAGAAAAAAACTGAACAAAAAGAAACAAAAAAACAGCAGCGCAATCCGGCTCAAGTGTGCAACAACCTGGCCAAGGAACAATGGACATATTATACACCGGTCAATGGGGGAACCTTCCTTCATTACCCTGTTGTTCTGCAAACACCAACCTCCTCTTACCTATTCACAAACATAAATTGGGAGTTTTTTTTTTTAAACAAAGTGCATTTCAGAATAAGGGATCCTAGGCAAAGATCACTTTGTAACGGCAAAGCTGCAGATACGTCTTGTAGTGTTTTAATAATCACAGCTTATGATCCGAAGAGGGGAAGAGAAGGCAAATCCTAATGATAGGATGGAACTATCTACAGATCGGCCCATAATATGCACACCCCATGCTAGCGTGCAAGGGACGATTGTCCACATCTACCAAATGTATTCTTGTTATCTTGGATACATTAAAGAAACATTACCTAAAGGGGGGTGGGGGTAAACTTTATAGGCCAAGCAGGTTCTTATGTGCAAGTTAACTTTATAGCTTAGTGTTTGATCACCTTAGTTGTAAGAGATACAAAATGAAAAATTAAAAATCATAAAAATGTTATTACAATTAAAGATATAACAAAGACTGGAAAAGGGCCAAGGATTACTTGTCGTCGATATACCGTACGGACTATGTATATTTTAGAAATTATAGCTCTAATGATTTGTAATTTTGAAGAACAGTCAAATTTTTTAATAATAATAATTTACCGTATTTTTATTTTTTTTACTGGCCAACGAAAAGTTAAGGAGCATTTTTGTTAGATTGGGGGGGGGGGGGGGGGGGAGTTCGAAACACCTGTGTGGCATATTTTCGATTAGAGAGGCAGACAGGTAGAGAGAAAGATAGAGAGAGAGAGGGCCATGGTGCTATATGATCCCTAAAATATAAGTCATTGATTTGTCGTATTAACTGTAATTAATTGTAAAGACTAGATAAGGGTGAAATATAAGGAAAAGCCGTCATCGATATACCGTATGGACTATGTGTGTTTTAAAGGGGTACTTCGGCCCTAAGACATCTTATTCCCTATCCAAAGGGTAGGGGATAAGATGTCTGACCGCGGGGGGGGTCCCGCCACTGGGGATCCCCGCAATCTTGTATTCGCCACCCACCTCTTTGAGCTGCACGCTGTGCTGCTAGCTCACAAACTGCCCACGGGGCCGGAGTATTGTGACGTCACAACTCCGCCCCAGTGTGACGTCACGCCCTGCCCCCGCTATGCAAGTCTATGGGAGGGGGCGTCATGCCCCCTCCCATAGACTTGCATAGTGGGGGCAGGATTTAGATAGGGGGGGGATAAGATTTCTTAGGGCTGGAGTACCCCTTTAAAAACATATTTGGGTTTAACAAAAATATTCAAATTTATTTTTTAATTTAAATTTGTTTGTTTTTTTTACAAATTTATTTTTGACCGTCCATCTAAAATTCCGGTACCCTGTTGTTGATATGAGAGGGTTAAACAATTTCTGTGGAATAGATAATAAGGAGATTAGATATTAGATATAAGAGACTAATGGCCAGGGTGATATAGAATCTGTAACGTAAACATGATTGTTTTGATAAATATTTATTTCTTTTTAAATTTCATGAAATAAAATTGCATCAATTTAATTGATTTGCTACTCCAAGTTATTTCATAAGAATTTGCTAATATGTTACACCGGAGAAGGCCTCGTATTTCTTCTATTCACACTGCATATTTTGAGTTTATTAAATTGCACTTAATTTTTTTGACTTCTTTTATAGGGTTCCTTACGTATAAGTCATTTCTATCCTAACGCTGCACACCCAGCATTTCTGCGCCTACGTCCTATATTGCAATTTATCAATAAAAAACGTAATTGAACAGATTTGAGCCTATATGATTTCCTGCTGTATTTTCCATATGGTGGCCGGATGAACCTACGTAAACTACACAAGTTTGATACTTGACACAAGTTGGTGGTTGAACATCCTCGACTGCCTACGCCATGTTTTAAAGCCTTTAAAACATTTTTGCTTTTATATGATCTGAGAACGTCTCGAGAAATCCTCAACCATTAGAGTCAGACCTTTTTAAGTGATCGAACACTCCACAATACAGCATACCTGTAATGTCCATTTAGAATGGTTATCTAGTGGCCCATACTTCTCAAGTATAGGAATATGCTATACCAACGCGAGAAGAAACACAATAATTGTATTTAAATACATACAAAAAAAAGGAAACAGGTAAGTTTTAACTTAAATCCAGTTCCCAGAAGAAGAAAAAAAATTTAAAATAAAAATCCCACCGCCCCAATCCTAAAAAAAAAAAAAAAAAAAAAAAAAAAATCTAAGCGCGTCGCCATTTATATTAAACAATCCGAAGAATCTGCAAAGCTAAATTGACAGAAAATTGTCCTCATTTAAACAACATTACAAAAGTCCTGCATTATAAAATAGGGTAGAATAAATCAGTGTACTCAGTAAAACTATACAACATACAAATTACATATCTGAGTGGGCAGTTTGCTCTCTTCGCATTTCAGTCTACACAACAAAATCAACTAAAATCACCAAGAAAATAAAAAAATAAAATAAAAAACAACAAAAACCCTACAACTGCCCAGAGCTATTGCTTAGTTTGCATGTTTATAAAAGGGTGCATTTGTATTGTATGTACAACCAATTTACTGGTAACGCCTTGACTCATAGCAAGGTTCCGACAAAATGTTTGTCTAGGCTTTATTTCCCTTCACTGTGAAGCACTGCAAGCTGCTGTTTTTTTTTTTTTGTTTTGTTTTCTTTTTAGTGCACATATGTCATAAGGTAATGCCCAGCTAAGTGCTATAGGAAAGGCAAAAAGGATGCTGGCTACAGAAAAATGGACACGATTCACTAACACTCACACGATACAACTACTCAACCACGTATCAGACACATATGAAAAAAATCCAAAAAACAGTTTACTCCTTTATTTATGTTTTTTTTTTTTTTTTTAATCTTTTCTTTAAATAGAGAGAACCGGTAAACAATGTTTTTATTTTTATTTATTTATTTTCAGAAGTTGGAAGTCTAAAAACGTGCATATAAAAATGGGCATTAGAACCTCTGCTCTACTGAATGTGGGTTGATTGCTGTCTGCTAATAAAAATGGGGGTGCGGGGTGGGAATAGTTTTTATTTTTATTTTTTGAAGGAAAGGAAGTCAGTTTTTTTTTCTTTAAGGCTTGCTTGTGATAGGAACGGTTGTAACACACACAAAAAAAAAACAAAAAACCACGAAATCGTAGAATTGCTCAAAGCAGGGTACAGCTTAGTGCTTCACAGTCTGACTGCTTCTCTAAGAGGCCCCTCCTGCATGTGCATTTGTAGTCACGAAAAATAATAATACAATGACTAAAACACCTAAACACACTGCGTCAAGTACAGCACCAACTTTGGTCAAATAAAAAAAAAAATAATAATAAAATGAAAAAATAAAATTCTAATAAAATTTGCTAAGCTTTTCGACTACATGATATAAGCAGGTATTGCATATTTTTCATTGATCAGGGAAGGAAAAATAAAAAATATAATAATAATAAAGGAAGACTCTAAATAAATTGTCACAATGCAGCAAACATCCCCCCCCCCCTCCCCAAAATACTGATCTCCTACGCAAAAATAGCACAGACACTACAAGACTAAGCACACTACTCCTACTGGTGGGATATAACTAAAATCTCTACCTACAATGGTGAAGCCTGCAACGTCTGACGTAAAAAGTCACATTTACAAGAAAACAAAAAAAAAAATAATCGAAAAACAAAAAAAAGTGTCTCCAAAAAACGCGTGACTGAGGAATTCTCTCCCCCGCTATCTATATTTAGGAACATGTGCAACAATTTCACAAATAATCGCTATCCAGGGCAAGGCACATTGATATGGAATTTATTTCATATTCGTGCAAATTAACCTATCGGATGCCAGAGGAGAGGCCTGCGATGAGCGCAAACGCATCCCCGCAAAGCACCCAAAAGTGTTAAGAGGAAAATAAAAAATATTATATATATATAAAAAAATAAAACCTAAAAAGATGAGGAGCAAAGTGTCTTCCCAAGAATTTCATGGACTTGATTGTACAGGACAGTAGCAAAAAGCCCTCCGATAGGACTGAACACGCAGAGTTTAACTCCTTCGCTGCCAAAAAAAAAAAAAAAAGGGGGCCGGAAGACCCAGTTACAGCTGCAACGGGGGGGGGGGGGGGGGAGAGGGTAAAAAGGCAAGTGCCTGGAATAAAGATTAAAATGTCTTGTCTTAATGCACTCTACTTTATCCTACTTTAAGTATATAAAAATGAGATACTAACACTAAACATGCAGAGACATTTTTTCTTCTGGCGGACAAATCTGGCCGCCAGAACGTATATAATATATGTATATTATAGGAAACCTCCTTTTAAAGGTTGCATGCGAAGCAAAAGGGATGCTCCGCTGTCTGGTAGAAAATAAATCGTGTATTCTGCTTATTTTGTTTTTTTGTCCTTTTTTTTCTCTCTTTATTTTTTAAGTACATAACATACATAAAGTCTATAATTCGATTTTCCCGAATTTTTTTCAGCAATTGCTGACTCCCTCCCCCCTTTAGATCAATCAGTGTTTTATAGTCCAGAGAATGCAAGTGATGGAATCGGAAAAAAATAAAATAAAAAATAAAATAGAAAAACATAAAAAATGCCTTGGATGAAATCTGGACATTTATAAAGATCCTGAGGCGCCTGACTAAATCTGATACTGGGAAATTTTACTTAATTTTTTTGTCTGAATTGGCATAACCACTAAGAGTGACTTTTAGCTTATAAAATTAACAAGTATTATGATTGAATTTTTAGTTATGTGCTTTGATAAAAGAAAATGATTACTTAGCCTTTAATGTAGTTAACATATTGTGGTAAAAGCACCATTATGTTTTATAATATATATATATTTTTTTTTAGATTTTTTTTTACTTTTTAAGGGATACAAGTTTAACAATAAAAAACATAAAAAGCAAAAATAGCTCCCCTTTTTTTTCTTTTGCAAGGCTGTTTTTTTTCTTTTTCTTTTTTTTTTTTTTGTACCCCCATAATTTAGAGTCCTGGGGTGGTCGGACTTGAAAAAACAAAAATAGAATTTTCAACAATCTCTATCTTACAAAGATATTTACCTATCCAATGAAATTGCACTTTACTCAATCCGAACACGATTGTTTTGATTGGTTCCTGTCAGTTTCTGTCAATACAGACCATCTTCCCCATTTCTGTGTTTCTGTGTCATTGTTGAAAATTTGTCTCAGAAAAAAAGCTTATTTTGTAAGTGCAGCATTTTTTTTTTTACATGAATAATAAAAGTTCTGGACAATTTTTTTGTTTTTTTTTTGTTTGTTTTGTTTACATTGCTCTGCAACTCGAAAGAAACTATAGCTTCCTGGAGGGTCACGGATGTGATTACTCCTTGAAAGAAAGAAGGGCGGACATTTTCTTGATAAGTTAGTGAAAACGTCTTGTCTCAGTTGTGTCCTTTGATACAACTTCATCAATTCCATTGGGGGGGGGGGGGGCGGCGGTTATTAAGTTACAACAAAAATATAACAAAAAGTGCAGTTTGTGATGACTGATGTTGCACATTTTCGTGAGTTTTAGCAAATCCATTTTAGGTGAAGTAGCACTCAAAAATATCTGCAAAAAAAAACCAAAGAAAATATGGAGGCTCTGGACCACGAGAGGTTGACTTCCATGTTTTCTGAAACAATTGTAGTGTGGTTTTAGTCATAGTAGTAGAAGGTTCATATCACATGTCATTTTGCATGTAAATTTTTAAGAGTGCTTTAAGTCTTTTTGTTTTCCTCTCTTTTTTTTTTCTTTTCAAAGGGGGGCTTCTCTTCCACAACTCCTCAAGAAGTTTCCCAACCATGGACATACAGAAGGAGCGACTGCAGAAAATGCTGGGCTTCATGATGAAGGTGTATTACAGCAAGTCGGTAAGAAAAAAACAAAAAAAACAAAACAAAAAAAAAACATCAGACCAAGGCTACCCAGAACCACCTATTTTTTTACACTACCAATGAAACACTTCAAATGCCATGATTCCCAGCTTTTCCCGGCAAGAACTTTCTTCAGACCCCACGGCGAGAGAGTTATCATAAAAACGTAAGGGAAGTAAGGCTGATTATAAAGGGTCATTGCCATGCGACCACGTAAGATTCTTTTTTTATTTCTTCTTCTTATTCAACGTTGTTATGCTGTTGACACAAGTCTTCCCCTTCCATTGGAGCGAAGCAACTGTGCCGTGTTGTCACCATTTTCTTCCATGTTACAGAGATGGGAAGGGCCAGGTGGTCTGTCATGTGTGTGATAGAAATCTGTGACCATTATCCCAGGTACCAGGACTGGAAAGACAAAAAAAAACAAAACACAAAAAATATTATATTACACATTTTTACAGGAGACATTTTCTTTTTGAAAAACTAGTATGGTAAGTCAATGTCATCTCGACTGGTTTAGTAATCTCAAGGCTAAAGTTGGCCATGCACATTGGACTTTGATCATCGGAACAACATGGCCATCAAAGTCCCATGGGATTGTTCATATGAATGATCATGCTAAAAACTATGACAAATTGGGCCAATCATGCCAAACATTTTCAGCCCATGAAAATAATCATGAATGCATAATTTACAGATAATGATCAACTGTTTTTGGCTGACTATTGTGTGTGTAGCCATCCCAGAGTCCCTTCTATGATCACTATGATTACTACGGCTTATTGATAAGAAAAAAATACAAAAAAGAAGATGTTTTGAGATTTGCTCTTTCCCTATAACAGTAATAAGTATGGGTAGGATCCCATTCAGCAAAAAAGCCAAAGAGATTTTTTTTTAGATCTGTGTTAAATACTCATAATACTTTGAGCAATTATTCTTTGTAACAGTGTTGAACCCTTTTGCCCTGGGCCCACCAGAGCAGATGGTTCTATGGCCCACCAGAGGAGATGGTCTATGGCCCACCAGAGGGGATGGTTCTATGGTCCACCAGAGGAGATGGTTCTATGGTCCACCAGAGGGGATGGTTCTATGGTCCACCAGAGGGGATGGTTCTATGGCCCACCAGAGGGGATGGTTCTATGGTCCACCAGAGGAGATGGTTCTATGGTCCACCAGAGGAGATGGTTCTATGGTCCACCAGAGGGGATGGTTCTATGGCCCACCAGAGGAGATGGTTCTATGGTCCACCAGAGGGGATGGTTCTATGGCCCACCAGAGGAGATGGTTCTATGGCCCAGCAGACGACATGGTTCTATGGCCCACCAGAGGTGGATGGTTCTATGGCCCACCAGAGGAGATGGTTCTATGGCCCACAAGAGAAGATGGTTCTATGGCCCACCTCCATATACAGAACATGTGACATCTGCCAATCATCTGCTATCATTATTGAACTCTTAGGATACATAATCAATGGAATCCAGTAGGTTATAGGTGATCATTTGGTAAGAAATAGACCCTAGGAGAAAATGTGGGCAGTCTTCTCCTAGACCTGCTGGGCCCATCAGAGACATTGGGGGAGATTTATCAAAACCTGCACAAGGGAAAGTTGACTCGTTGCCCATAGCAACCAATCAGATCACTTCTTTCTTATTTTAAAAGGCCTTTTTTTTTTTTTTTTTTATGAAAAAAGTAATCTGATTGGTTGGCTCCCGGAAACTTTCTTTAACCAATTTTACGCTCATACATGCAATTCTGGGTTCAGTTCATGAAATTATGTATTTATTTGTAAAAAACATCTGTAATGTTTTCACACATAATAAATCTATCTACTCGTTGTTAAAGGGGTAGTCCGCTTCTCAGCATTCGGAAAAAACTGTTCCAAACACTGGAGCCGGCGTCAGGAGCTCCTGACGTCATAGCTCCACCCCCTCATGACGTCACTCCCCACCCCCTCAATGCAAGTCTATGGGACTATCCGTCACGCCCCCTCCCATAGACTTGCATTGAGGGGACGGGGTGTGATGTTATGAGGGGGCGGGGCTATGACGTCACAAGCTCCCGGCTCCAGCGTTCGGAACCGTTTGTTCCAAATGCCGAGCAGCGGACTACCCCTTTAAGGGGAACATGTCAGCTGTTTCATGCTGCCCAGACCACAGACAGCATGAAACAGGCACAGGCAGCGGGATGCAGGGGCACTATGATTTATAAAAATTATACTTTCAAAAAGCTGCCATGACCCAGGTAAGTAGTCACTGAGGGGGCGGGGGCACCTCTCTATTCTTGTTTTCATGTCAGTGACTGGTGACCAGACGACGGCTCCATCACTTCCTGTCTGTTGTTATGGTATGAATATAAGCTCTGAGGTACAAACTGCTGCTCTACGGCGGTGGAAAAGTTATCTTAAAGGGGTATTCCAGGAAAAAACGTTTAACGATATATATATCAACTGGCTCCAGAAAGTTAAACAGATTTGTAAATTACTTCTATTAAAAAAATCTTAATCCTTTCAGTACTTATGAGCTTCTGAAGTTGAGTTGTTCTTTTCTGTCTAAGTGCTCTCTGATGACACGTGTCTCGGGAGCTGTCCAGAGTAGAAGCAAATCCCCATAGCAAACCTCTTCTACTCTGTGCAGTTCCCGAGACAAGCAGAGATGTCAGCAGAGAGCACTGTTGCCAGACAGAAAAGAACAACTCAACTTAAGCAGCTGATAATTATTGAAAGGATTAAGATTTTTTAATAGAAGTAATTTACAAATCTGTTTAACTTTCTGGAGCCAGTTGATATAAAAAAAAAAGTTTTTTCCTGGAATACCCCTTTAAGGCTTTGTAGGAATGTGTGTGAGCTTTTCACCCTTTTTTTGTACTATCCAGAGGGTCATTTGTGCAAATTTATGAAGTGACGTGTGCAACGTTATACATTTGGTGCAACCAATAAGAAAATCACACACAGATTTCACACCACGCAAAAATCTGGGCTAATCATAAATTCCCTCCTATATGCAAAACAGATAGACCTCCTAAACAAGGAAACCAGAGGAGGGTCAGGACTAGCTCCAGTCTGGGTAATTTCATGTCGGTTCACCAAAATTGCATCTACTGTATATATATTCACATCAGCTATATCTCAAGGACTCTTATTAAAGGGTACCTTTCATCAAAAAAACTTATGATATATTATAGATTAATGTATGCAGAATAACTTTACAATTGCATGTTATTAAAAAATATGCTTCTTTATATTTAATTTTCCACTTTGAAAAAATGACCACTAGGTGTCTCCCTACCAGTCCTTTTTTTATAGATTTCAGACTCATGCTGGAGTCCTAAATCTCAGACTGCAGCCGGGACACAGACAAGCTCAGCACTGCTCCCTGCCAGGGAGTTTGTCTGTGTCCCGGCTGCAGTCTGAGATTTAGGACTCCAGCATGAGTCTGAAATCTATAAAAAAAGGACTGGTAGGGAGACACCTAGTGGTATTTTTTTCAAAGTAGAAAATTAAATGGAAAGAAGCATATTTTTTTTTATAACATGCTATTGGAAAGTTATTCTGCATACATTAATGTATAATATATCAAAAGTTTTTTTGATGAAAGGTACCCTTTAAAGGGGTATTCTGGCCTTAAAGGGGTACTCCGGTGGAAAACTTTTTTTTTTTTTTTTTTTTTTAATGAACTGGTGCCAGAAAGTTCAACAGATTTGTAAATGTCTTCTTTAAAAAAAATCTTTACCCTTCCAGTACTTATTAGCAGCTCTATGCTACAGAGGAAATTCTTTTCTTTTTTAATTTATTTTTTGTCTTGTCCACAGTGCTCTCTGCTGACACCTCTGTCCGTGTCAGGAACTGTCCAGAGCAGCATAGGTTTGTTATGGGGATTTTCTCCTGCTCTGGACAGTTCCTGATATGGGCATCAGGTGTTAGCAGAGAGCACTGTGGACAAGACAAAAAAAGAAATTAGAAAAATAATAGAATTTCCTCTGTAGCATACAGCTGCTAAAAAGTGCTGGAAGGATTAAGATTTTTTTTTAATAGAAGTAATTTACAAATCTATTTAACTTTCTGGCACCAGTTGATTAAAAACATTTTTTTTTCCACCAGAGTACCCCTTTAAACAACTTATCCCCTATATAAAAGATAGGGGATAAGATGACTGATTGCAGGGGCTCCACCACTGGGACCCCTGCGATCTCTGTGCAGCCCCTGGCATTCTGTGTCGGGCGCTGCTCCTGAGACGTGACATCATGCCCTCTCCCATAGGCATGGATGGAGGGGTGTGGCTTGACATCACGAGGGGCATGGCGGTGACATCACGTCTCTGTCTCGGGAGCAGTGCCCAGCATAGAATGCCGGGGGGCTGAACGGAGATCGTAGGGGTCCCAGCGATCAGACATCTTATTCCCTATACTTTGGATAGGGGATAAGATGTCTAAGGCCGGAGTACCCCTTTAAATCTCCAATGTACACGCAGAACAACAAGGCAACAAGCTCGCACCCTCACCTAAAGGTTAGAACCCCCCCAAAACGGAAAGTATGATTAGAAGGTCGACCCAGACTCCATGGACTTGTGGGGGGGAAAAAAACATAGGGGAGGCCAAGTTTTTACCCCAAAACAGTTGAAGAAAAGTTTACCAGTTGCCCATAGCAACCAATCACATCGCTTCTTTCTAATTTTTCAGAGGCGATCTGATTGGTTGCTATGGGCAACCGGTCAACTTTTCTTCTTCACAGGTTTTGATAAATCTCCCCACCCCCCCTGGGCTTTATGATTAATACCGGCCTTCATACCCATAACAACCAGTCCTGCAGCGGAAGCTCCGCTATGAATGGTTGCTATAGGCAACAAGGACAATTTTTACTACTTATATTTATATATATATAATTCTGCAAAATTGTACACGACGGCGTCAGATCTGCTGCATGACAAACACTAGTTGACTTTTAATGGTGTCCAGTAGAGATGAGCGAACTTACAGTAAATTCGATTCGTCACGAACTTCTCGGCTCGGCAGTTGATGACTTATCCTACGTAAATTAGTTCAGCCTTCAGGTGCTCCGGTGGGCTAGAAAAGGTGGATACATTCCTAGGAAAGAGTCTTCTAGGACTGTATCCACCTTTTCCAGCCCACGGGAGCACCTGAAAGCTGAACTAATTTATGCAGGAAAAGTCATCAACTGCCGAGCCGAGAAGTTCGCGACGAATCGAATTTCCTGTAAGTTCGCTCATCTCTAGTGTCCAGCGTTGGGAACAGTCATGATGCCCGTAGGCTGCGCTATTCTTCCCATCATCAATGACAGAGGCCCCAATGCATTATGTGAACAGAGCCCATTTATTTATTCAGAAAACTGATCCAAAAATATAAACAAAAATAAAAGATTTCAAAAAATTGTCAAATCCCTTCTATACAAACGAACCTAAGCCGATGAAAAAACTTAAAATAAATAAATAAATAATTAATGAAAAAAATTTGCATAGTTTTCTAAATAACTTCTGCCAAACTTTTTTGTTTAAACCCCCAAGTTAAATCTTAAAAAATAAATAAATAAAACTTTATCTTTTCTATGCAAACAGCCCTAAGCCAATGAGAGAAAAAATAAAAACCAAAAACTTAAAACTTAAAAATAAATGTATAACTAAAAAATAAATAAATAAATGAAAAAAAATTATTTTGGCGGCGTTTTCGAATAACTTTTTGTCTAACTTTTTTTTTTTTTTTTCAAGCAACGTCTTAGGCTGGAGCAATGGTTCCCAAACAGGGTGCCTCCAGCTGTTTTAAAACTACAACTCCCAGCATGCCCGGATAGCCTTAGGCCAGTGTTTCCCAACTTGTGTACCACCAACTGTTGAAAAACTACAACTTGTTGTAGTTTTGCAACAACTGGAGGCACCCTGCTTGGGAGACTGTGGCATAAGGCTGTCCGGGCATGCTGGGAGTTCTAGTTTTGCAACTGCTGGAGGCACCCTGCTTGGGAGACACTGGCCTAAGGCTGTCCGGGCATGCTGGGAGTTGTAGTTTTGCAACAGCTGGAGGCACCCTGCTTGGGAGACACTGGCCTAAGGCTGTCCGGGCATGCTGGGAGTTGTAGTTTTGCAACAGCTGGAGGCACTCTGCTTGGGAGACACTGGCCTAAGGCTGTCCGGGCATGCTGGGAGTTGTAGTTTTGCAACAACTGGAGGCACCCTGCTTTGGAGACACTGGCCTAAGGCTGTCCGGGCATGCTGGGAGTTGTAGTTTTGCAACACCTGGAGGCACCCTGCTTGGGAGACACTGGCCTAAGGCTGTCTGGGCATTCTGGAAGTTGTAGTTTTGCAACAGCTGGAGGCACCCTGCTTGGGAGACACTGGCCTAAGGCTGTCCGGGCATGCTGGGAGTTGTAGTTTTGCAACAGCTGGAGGCACCCTGCTTGGGAGACACAGGGCTGGAGGATTATAATACTACTATAATATTCCAAGCATCATATAACGGCACCGTAATCCCTGCAGCCAATCAGATGGGAGGTTTTTACGACTCTTTGTACCCTATCCAGCACCGCGATTGGTTGCCGTGGGATACAGAACATTTCCCCATCCTGTAATTAGATTTAAAGCGGCTTCTTTTCCCAGCTCAGTCAGTCAGTTCTTGGCCCGGGCACCGGGCTCTTATTACAGACAATGCTTTTTTTTTCGGCTACCTTCCATGACCCAAGATGCATAGCAGCTGTGCACATGGCTTATGAATGAACTCGCCATGTGTAAACAGCTGGTGCACCGCCATTCTCTCGCACATGGTCCTTTAAAGCCGGGCTTTAAACAATTAAATAATAATAAAATTAAAATTAAAAAAAAAAAAAAAACCCGGCCGACAATAAACGAAAGCTGCATAAAATTCCTCGCACTTAAAAAGTTTTCTTAGTTTTTCAACCGGAGTCTTGCAAGACAAGGTTACCCCAGAGCAGATCTGTAATCCTTCACTGAAATAGGCATTATTGATTACTCTGGTCTATTGTTCCCGTTTCAACTCCCCAAGTTCAAGTTCATCGCGGTGTTACATCATGTCTGGTTGTTAGGAGCAACCAGACAGAGGCAGACGTGACTATCATTAGCAAAGAAAGTCCCGGCCTCCCCTCCCACCGAAAACCTTCCCACCCACCCCCCCCCCTTTTTTTTTTGTTCCTCTGACGTTGCAAAATCCACTGCAAACACATTGCAAGTATTCATTCGCTTTGTGATTAATGACCTACGTAGGAGAGTGGGGACCCCGCACTCCAAAAAAAAGCACTCCGGTGCGTTTAATGAATCTGTCCCTGTTCTGGTACACGGGGAAAAGTTAGACAAAGGGGCCGATTGTTGTGCTTTTTCACTTTGCACACTTAGGCCGCGTTCACATCCCGTTTTTGCCATACTGTTTTCAATCCGTTTTTCTAAAGAAAAACCGTATGGCAAAAAAAAACGGATGGAAAAGTATGGGAAAAAGTAAGCCGTATGCGTTTTTAAACTGTATACTGTTTATAAAAGTGCATACAGTTACGTCTGTTTTTATTAAAAAAAATAAAAAAAAATAAAAAAAAGTTTTTGATAATTTTGTCTATTTTTAATGGGAGGGGTCTTGGGTAGGGACTTTAGGATGCAAATGCGCATGTGCAAAGTAAATACCGTATACGGTTTCCCGTATGGAACCGTATACATGTGCGTTTCCCCATTGACGTCCATGTTAAAAAAAAACGTATGCGGTTGCAGTACGGTTTTTAAACCGGAGACAAAGACGTGGTCAACCACGGTTTTGACTCCGGTTTAAAAACCGTACTGCAACCGCATACGTTTTTTTTTTAACATGGATGTCAATGGGAAACGCACATGTATATGGTTCCATACGGGAAACTGTATATGGTTTTTACTTTGCACATGCGCATTTGCATCCTAAAGTCCCCACCCAACACCCCTCCCATTAAAAATAGACAAAATGATCAAAAACTGATGTTTTTTTTTTTTTTTAAATAAAAACAGACAGAACTGTATGCACGGTTTAAAAACAGTATACGGTTTACTTTTTCCCGTACTGTTCCATCCGGTTGTTTTTTGCCATACGGTTTTCTTTAGAAAAACGGATTGAAAACAGTATGGCAAAAACGTGATGTGAACCCAGCCTTAGGCCGCGTTCACATGGAGGAAATTCAGCAAGAATTTTCTGTGCGAAATTCAGTATAAATTTTTTGCGGCCCGTTCACTTTAATGGGATTCCGCACATGGTCATTCACACAGCAGAATTTCTGCTGCCGGAATGTTTGATGCGGAAATCCTGCTTTCTGTGTTCCGGAAAAATATAAGTCTGGTCTTATATTTTTTTTCTGACTTCAGCTGCGGAATCCCATTGAAGTTGATGGGAATTAAATTTGAGCGGAAATTCCAGAAATCGTGCGGAATTTGTAAGGAATTCCGCATGTATTCCATCTTTTTAACTGTGCTGCGGAATCATGCAGAAAACATCCGGATTCTGCAGCACTAATTCCGCATCAGTTATGCGTCAATTACGCAAATGCAGAAAAAGATGCGGAATTCTGCTAAAACAAATGCGGATGTGGAATTGATGCGGATAGGCGGAATTTCCCTTGTGTGAATGCAGCCTTAGGCTACGTTCAGACGAGCGGATTTTCCGCATGTATTTCTCTGCGCATCCGCCGCTGAAGGACCAATATATGCTGCCTTTACATATGCCTGCTCGGAACAGCAATACGCCACTACGAGCAGACACACTGCGATGTGCGAGTCGCCGCGTGCATGCGGAGTATACTCGCACATCGCGGCAGGGCTCTGCCTAGCTCATTGAGCAGGGGGAGCGGCCGCGATGTGTGCGAGTACACCGCGCATGCGCCGCGACTCACACATCTCTTCTGTGTGTCTGCTCGTAGCGGCGTATTGCAGCTCCGAGCAGGCACATGTAAAGGCACCATACAGAGGTCCTTCAGCTGCAGATCTGCAGCGTAAAATACGCTGTAAATCCGCTCGTCTGAACGTACCCTTAGGCTATGTTTACACGGCGGAATACGGAGGAAAAATTCAGCTAGGAAATTCTGCTACATGAAGTTAACTTGGTGGTGAACGGAATTTTCACTGTCCCATTTAGGCCATGTTGACACGGTGGAATTTACAACCGGAATTTCGCAGGAATATATAGCTCGGAAATTCCCATTGTCCCATTGATTTCAATAGGATTCTGTTGCACTGTGGACACAGCGGAATTTCTGAGGTAGATGTTTCTGCAGAGGAAATCCTGATTCCGGCGACCGCAAAAAGAATAGACTTCCCTATTAGGCTAGGTTCAGACTACGGGATCTCCGGGCAGAAAATTTCCACCCGGAGGTTCCGAGTGCGGCCAGCGCTGACTGAATCAGTCGGCGCTAGGACCGCGCGGACACTGCAGTCTCCAGTAGACTGCAATGTGTTCCGCGCGGATTTCTGCCTGAAGAAAGAGCAACGCCTTTCTTCAGGCGGAAATTTCCAAGTGGATTTTCCGTTCACAAATTCCGCTTCACAAATTCCAAAGTGTGAATTTGTGAACGGAAACCCATTCACTGCACTATACATTTTAGCAAGCGGAATTTCCGCCAGCAATTTTAAAGCGGAATTGCAGGCTGAAATTCCGTAGTCTGAACCTAGCCTTATTTCTGCAGAATCTGCTCTTAAATGCATTGCTGTCTATGGAGATGACGCATTTCCGAACGGTTCTAGCGCAGGAATTTTCTGCCGTCACCTACTGTCTGTGGAATGTTTGCCCCGAAGTTTTCCAGGCTAACATTCCACCGTGTGAACATAGCCTCACACAGCAGATTTTCGGCTGCAGAATTCCCACTGGGAAAATTCTGCATTCCGGATTCTGCCCATGGAAATAGTTTTTGCAGAATTCCTCAGCAGAGTCCATTGAAGTCAACGGGATTCTGAATTCTGTCCGGAATCTGTTTCTGCATAAATTCAGCACAAGTTCCACGCAGAATCTGCAAAGAAATTCCTCCGTGTGAACATAGCCTAATTGGGGGGGGGGGACTGCACCGGAAGGGGAAAAGTGCAGGACCAAATGAGGATCTCCTTTTAGGGTTGCACCTTCTTATTGACATTATCATGAAATACTTCACGAAATATGGATGAAGGAGTGACGCTCATGGAGTTCGCTATTCCGTAACACAAATCAACTTCATGACGTGCGTAAATTTAAATGCTAACCGCACACTCCGAAAGTTACTTTAAAGGTTAGTTTTTAATCAATAGAAGGTGCTGAGTCGGGAGTTTTATTTTAGCTGCGCAGCGCGGCTCTCGAGTCTTTGGTAATTCAGCTTTCAAACTTTCTTCTCCCCCCCCCCCCCCCCCCCCCCCCCCTCCCTTTCATCAAGACCGGTCTTGCAGTGCATTGCAGATATAGTACACTGTCGGAATACGCCAATACGGGAGTACAGAGGAGATGACGGGAAGGATGAACGACACCAGATTTTTAGGGGGAATTTTTTTGACGCAATAAACTGTAAATTGCTTATCTATATATATACAGTGGTCCCCAAGTTACAATATTAATTGGTTTCAGGACGACCATTGTATGTTGAGACCAGAACTCTATGGAAACCTGGTAATTGGTTCTGAAGCCCCAAAATGTCATCCAAAAATAGGAAAAGGTGAGGATTAAAGAAAAATATGTAGATAACTAATATAGATAAAGCTAATCCTTACATATAAAAGTAATAAAGATCTACTGGGAGCTGTAATCACTGTCTATGTCAGTGTTTCCCAAGCAGGGAGCCCCCAGCTGTTGCAAAACTACAACTCCCAGGATGCCCGGACAGCCTAAGGCTGTCCGGGCATGCTCGGAGTTGTAGTTTTGCAACAGCTGGGGGCACCCTGCTTGGGAAACACTAGTCTATGTAAAGGACAGGAGCTTCTTCAGGGTCCTGTACAGTATACACGGTGTCCTAAAAAAGTAACATGGAGCCGCCTTCACCTGGTGTCCAAAGGAGAAGCTAACCCTGGCAGAGGTAAAGTGTACAGAACATGTAATACCTCCCTGTACTGTAGGGGGCGCTACCAGACACCAGTCAGTGCATACACTTCAGTAATACAGGTAAAGAGTACAGAACATGTAATACCTCCCTGTACTGTAGGGGATGCTACCAGACACCAGGCAGTGCATGCACTTTAGTAATACAGGTAAAGAGTACAGAACATGTAATACCTCCCTGTACTGTAGGGGGCGCTACCAGACACCAGTCAGTGCATACACTTCAGTAATACAGGTAAAGAGTACAGAACATGTAATACCTCCCTGTACTGTAGGGGATGCTACCAGACACCAGTCAGTGCATACACTTTAGTAATACAGGTAAAGAGTACAGAACATGTAATACCTCCCTGTACTGTAGGGGGCGCTACCAGACACCAGTCAGTGCATACACTTCAGTAATACAGGTAAAGAGTACAGAACATGTAATACCTCCCTGTACTGTAGGGGGCGCTACCAGACACCAGTCAGTGCATACACTTCAGTAATACAGGTGAAGAGTACAGAACATGTAATACCTCCCTGTACTGTAGGGGGCGCTACGCGACACCAGTCAGTGCATACACTTCAGTAATACAGGTGAAGAGTACAGAACATGTAATACCTCCCTGTACTGTAGGGGGCACTACCAGACACCAGTCAGTGCATACACTTCAGTAATACAGGTGTTTTACCAGTGAATGTCCATTCTGATTGGTCGATTCTTCCAGCCAATGACACGTTTCATAGATCTGGACTGTCTGTAGCATTGTATGTTGAGTCTGGTTTCAACTTACAATGGACCAGAAAAGACTATGGTATGTTGAAACTATTGTATTTTGAGGCCATTGTAAGTTGAGGGATCACTGCATATGCAAAAACAAAGGCGGCTGCAGCACTGGAATAAATGCAGGTGGTTTTATTACATTTTCCAGGGAAGCTGAAACGTTGCATGTCTCTGTATTTGTAAATGAAATAAACCTGTTTTTGCACTTATTCCAGTGCTGCAGCCGCCTTGGTTTTTGTATAGATAAGTAAATAAAAGCAATTTGCAGTTTAGTGCTGTACTCGGGCCCCTTCGGCGCTCCCACAGAATTAATCGGAGCGCGTTCCGTCACCACGCATTCCGTCAGACCCCCCCGTGATCAGCTACTTAGGTGATAAGTTATTTTTTTCCGCTGGACAATCCCTTTAAGGGACTAAACATAGTCATCCTATTAGTGTTTGGTCCATTTCCAGAACATATACTTTATTTGTGCGGAACCCAATACATTATCTACTTCACTTTGGAGTCCATTTACCCAATGGGCCCACAGTATATACTGGAATACTTTTTTGGAGTATCACAACATATACCTCAAATGTATTGGGGGTCTTATATTGGGGCTTTTGACTCCTGGCATCCCCCACCAATCATCTGGCATACAGGGTGTGTTTCCCAACCAGGGTGCCTCCAGCTGTTGCAAAACTGCAACTTCCAGCATGAGTGTTCTATCTCATCCAACTAGAGATGAAGAGCAGGGTGCACCATACAATAGTCTTTAAAGGGGTACTCCAGAGGGGGAAAAAAAACAATGTTTGCTAAACAGAAAGTTATACAGATTTGTAAATGACTTCTATTTAACAATCTTAATCCTTCCAGTACTTATCAGCTGCTGTATGCTCCAGAGGAAGTTGTGTAGTTCTTTCCAGTCTGACCACAATGCTTTCTACTGACACCTTTGTCCATGTCAGGAACTGTCCAGAGCAGGAGAAAATCCCCATAGAAAACATCTCCTGCTCTGGACAGTTCCTGACATGGACAGAGGTGTCAGCAGAGAGCACTGTGGTCAGACTGGAAAGAACTACACAACTTCCTGTGAAGATACAACAGATGATAAGTACTGAAAGCATTCAGATTTTTTAATAGAAGTAATTTACAAATCTGCATAACTTTCTGGCACCAGTTGACTTTAAATAGTTTTGTATCCCTTTAATTTTCAGGGGTCCCTTTAGCGTAAAGTGATTGTGAAAAGTAAACACCCACTTAAATCTGTCCTTGCAAACTCAATATGTTTAAAGAATCCTTGGACAGAATAAGTAGCTGGAGGATTTTAAAGGAGTTCTCCACCATAAGGTGATTTTAGTATGTACCTGGCAGACAGTAATGGACATGCTTAGGAAGGATCTGCGCTTGTCTTGGGGCTAAATGGCTATGTTGTGAGATTACCATAACACTGTGGCTAGATTTCTGTGAACTGGTATTTCCTGTTTGACTTTTCTTTTTTTTTTTTACTACAAATCCCACAATTCCATTTTCCTCCCTCCCTCCCACCCATACATCAGCCACCCCACCCATTGAAACATAAATGAGCTGCATCCATTCAAAAGACCTGTGGTTTTCAATCAGGGTGCCTACAGCTGTTTAATTAGTTGCAGATTGATCCCCCTCCTACCACCAAGTGATCGCTCCACCCATTGAAGCAGACAGGCTCCCTGTCATCAGCTGACTAGTGAGTCAGGTCTCGGACGCATTGCAACCTGGGAAAAATCTGAGACAACAGTCATTTTGTATGCTGGTAAAAATAAATATTGGGGTGAAAATCACAGAATTGTGAGAAAACCATCACACACAGGTACAGACACTATATTATGAACTACACTAACTTTACAGCCCCTGTAACATAGTCAAACCCAAAAAATCCTGGAATACCCCTTTAACTATACAGTGACCCCCCGACCTGCGATGGCCCCGACATACGATCATTTCAGCATACGATCACTCTCAGAGTCCATCGCATGTTGAAGGCAGCATCAACATACGATGCTTTTGTATGTCGGGGCCATCGCATAAACGGCTATCCGGCAGCGCAGACTGCTTCAGCTGCCGCCGGATAGCCGTGTACGGTGCCCCGTGTGCTCCAGTGACGATCACTTACCTGTCCTCGGGGCTCCGACGCGTCCCCTTCGGGATCCCCTGCATCGTTGGCGCTCTCCATCGTCGTCATCACGTCGCTGCGCACGCCGTCCCGTCATCCAATAGGAGCGGCGTGCGTAACGACGTGATGGTGGCGACGGAGAGCGCGGATGCCGGGGAAGCAGAGGCCTTGCCGGAGCGTCGGGGACACCTCGGGGACGCGGCGACAGCGATGGACAGCAACATCCAGGGCAGCGGTGACGAGTGGTGACGGTCCGGAGCGGCGTGGACACGTGAGTATAACCTCCAATACCAGTGGTCTACATCCTGCGGACCTCCAGATGTTGCAAAACTACAACACCCAGCATGCCCGGACAGCCGTTGGCTGTCCGGGCATGCTGGGTGTTGTAGTTTTGCAACATCTGGAGGTCCGCAGGTTGTAGACCACTGTCCTATACTTTACATTGCACGGATCCCTCAACATACGATGGTTTCAACAAATTTGGAACGGATTACCATCGCATGTTGAGGGACCACTGTAGTTGGATATTTGGGACTTTTTGGGTTGGATTCACAACATGACCTTATCCTATTGTGAAATGTTTCTAGATTAAAATTAATTTGCCGATTCCTGTCCTTTTTACGGGTATAAGACCTGCAGGGTTTCCGGATCACCGAAGTGTCGTGCCAACGCATTTCACAGCCAATTACTATACAAATTTACTGTGAAGCGTCTGCGGCACAATTCAAAGTCTAGTAAAAAAAATAAAAAATAAAAAGAGACCATTACGAGCCCCGACACCTTGTTCTATTGTATCGGCCCCTTAACTAAGGAGCGATCGCTGCCTGTCTGTCTTCAAGCATATTCCCCAGGTCCTCCTTTTCAGTCTTCAAGGAGAAACATCAGACAGAATTCTGCAGTCCGGTACGAGATCTTAGCTTCTTCCCCTTTTTCTCCAGTCAAATGAAGGAGTAATCACATCAGATTGGAAAGTGCTGACTAAGGATTTCATAAAATGCTTGCAGATGTGTGTCATCTCCAAGGTACTCCACTCATGTAATGCAAAGCAGCCGCACATAGAAGACGCGTATAAAATACCATTTAACCATTGCAAAGTGAACGGGGTTTTTACGGTCCTCGGAGGAGCATTTTTACACTATTTTTTTTTTTTTTCCCTTCTCCCTTAATTTACTGCGCCATGAAAGCCGAAACACTGATGTGTCGGTGTCGGAGGACGGTTGTAAGACTTTATGACCCATAAACAATATACTCGGGGCTGCATTCTAAACAGGAAGTTCCTCTCATTGATAAACCCGCTGATCTGTGACCGTCCCATTGTGATGGACGAATACGGAGAAGCTTTTGACAATTTCATCTTTCACGACTAAACTGCAGATGCAGCGTTTAGCCCGGCGTCTTGTAATACCGTCATCATTAACATACTCCTCTATGTAGCGCAGCAGACTGAACAAAGTAAAGGCGTTGAAACTACCTGGTGAAGGTCATACGGGATCGGCGAGGGATTGGGAAAGGAGCTTTTATTCTTCTTCTTGTGTTTGGTTGTAGCCACTGAATCTCTGCGCCACTGGTCGGAATGACTACGTCCACCATGGACAATTCGGTTAAAGGGGTTATCCAGGAAAAAAAACTTTTTTTTTTTTTTTTTTTAAATATCAACTGGCTCCAGAAAGTTAAACAGATTTGCAAATTACTTCTATTAAAAAAAAATCTTAATCCTTTCAGTACTTATGAGCTTCTGAAGTTGAGTTGTTCTTTTCTGTCTAAGTGCTCTCTGATGACACGTGTCTCGGGAAACGCCCAGTTTAGAAGCAAATCCCCATAGCAAACCTCTTCTAAACTGGGCGGTTCCCGAGACAGGTGTCATCAGAGAGCACTTAGACAGAAAAGAACAACTCAACTTCAGAAGCTCATAAGTACTGAAAGGATTAAGATTTTCTAAATAGAAGTAATTTACAAATCTATAATATAAAAGAGTTGGAGAGGCTCTTGTCTGACTACCCACCAAATAAACCCGGGCTACCTAATTAGACACTTATACCCAAGGTGTCAGATTGTAGTTTGTCTGTAGAAATAGATATATTAGGGCTCAGGGTTTGAGACAACTGGACAGGTTGTGTTTAAAATAATATTTCAATTTATTGGTTGTATATAATGTGACAATTGAATATTAGATAAAATGTAAATAGCAGCAACTGTGTCTCACAGGGCCCTTGTGTAGGCGCAGCACCAACTATTAAGAACTATAGCATATGTATAGTACAGTATATAAAATATAAAAATATACTTGTAAAAAATTATAAAAGATATAAAATAAGAATATAGAGACCACCATAAACATATATATAGAGAGGGATCTGGATGGGAGAGTCTTAGTCCATCCTCTATGGTAAATAATCTCCTCTCATAAAAAAGTCCTGCTCATATAGACCGATTCTGGTATTGTGGTAACCAATGGCAACCATAAGGTTAGTAACCCGTAGCAACCGTTCTGATGAGTCCGGCTATTTAAGCACTTCAACGTTTAAGTAGAAGATAAACTTGATATTTGTAGACAATATTCAAAATGAACAGCTAGTGTGCAGTCACTGTTAATATGCATATTTGTATGATACTTTGTATCTCACCGCTCCCGGACACTGATGCGCTGGACTTCACGGGGATGCTGCGATCTCCTCCTGATGAGCTGTGTAATCCTGCAGTGTATTAGCACTGAGTAGCTGTCTTGGTAAGCGGCAGCATCACCGGAGACTCGGCAGTCTCCCACAGTGGTGATGTTGGTAGATGGTGGGTTGCGGGTGGTGTTGTCGCAGCGGTTCTGCGGATGCGCACGTACATGTGCCGGAGGCGTCCTCGTGGCAGCGAGGCGCGGATGTCTCCTTCACCGGGTGTCGGGTGATTGACAGTTTATTGTCCGGTATCGGACTGCTATTGACTTAAGCAGGGCAAATATACTGGTGGTCTCAATAGGTATTGAGGGGACGCTGGACGCGTTTCAGAACTCTCTCAGTCCTTTCTTCAGCAGCAAAGAATAAGTGTAATGGGGGGTCACTGTGTCGTATTTTATACATATAACTCCTCCTCTATCAATTATCTATCTATCTATCAACAACTCGGGTATTTATATCTCCATTGTCTATAACTTTTGTATGTCTTATGTACACTATCTAGTCCCTTCTTCTATACTGCAACAGATATACTGACTGTAGGACACTTAGAGTATAGATACTTTTCTTCAGACACCTGGTCTCTAGTAATCCACAATCACCACATTTGCATATTAGGTTTCACCATCACAATTATACTCACAAGTAAAATATATATCCCATTTCCCACTACACCAATATTTTAAATATTTGCATTATCATCTATATTTAGACTTTCACATAGTATTCATACTTTTATACAATTGTACACAGATACTATGATTTTATATTTATGGTCAACAATTGGCACACAATGAATTTACTTTATATATCTCAAACATTCCATTCACACAAAAAGACATCACTTTGTAATTCACTCACGTATATTATTTAATACAGGTCTTTTTATTTTATTTTCAATGCATTACACAGCAGACTATATGTAATTCAAGACAGTCCTATTCATTTAGTACTGAGCTCTACTACTTTCATTCATAAATCTAACACCACTATTTTGTTTTGTTGACTTTGTTTACTCTGGATCTGATGTCATTAATTGATAGAGGAGGAGTTATATGTATAAAATACGACACAGTGACCCCCCATTACACTTATTCTTTGCTGCTGAAGAAAGGACTGAGAGAGTTCTGAAACGCGTCCAGCGTCCCCTCAATACCTATTGAGACCACCAGTATATTTGCCCTGCTTAAGTCAATAGCAGTCCGATACCGGACAATAAACTGTCAATCACCCGACACCCGGTGAAGGAGACATCCGCGCCTCGCTGCCACGAGGACGCCTCCGGCACATGTACGTGCGCATCCGCAGAACCGCTGCGACAACACCACCCGCAACCCACCATCTACCAACATCACCACTGTGGGAGACTGCCGAGTCTCCGGTGATGCTGCCGCTTACCAAGACAGCTACTCAGTGCTAATACACTGCAGGATTACACAGCTCATCAGGAGGAGATCGCAGCATCCCCGTGAAGTCCAGCGCATCAGTGTCCGGGAGCGGTGAGATACAAAGTATCATACAAAGATGCATATTAACAGTGACTGCACACTAGCTGTTCATGTTGAATATTGTCTACAAATATCAAGTTTATCTTCTACTTAAACATTGAAGTGCTTAAATAGCCGGACTCATCAGAACGGTTGCTACGGGTTACTAACCTTATGGTTGCCATTGGTTACCACAATACCAGAATCGGTCTATATGAGCAGGACTTTTTTATGAGAGGAGATTATTTACCATAGAGGATGGACTAAGACTCTCCCATCCAGATCCCTCTCTCTATATATATGTTTATGGTGGTCTCTATATTCTTATTTTATATCTTTTATAATTTTTTACAAGTATATTTTTATATTTTATATACTGTACTATACATATGCTATAGTTCTTAATAGTTGGTGCTGCGCCTACACAAGGGCCCTGTGAGACGCAGTTGCTGCTATTTACATTTTATCTAATATTCTATTGTCACATTATATACAACCAATAAATTGAAATATTATTTTAAACACAACCTGTCCAGTTGTCTCAAACCCTGAGCCCTAATATATATATTTCTACAGATAATTTACAAATCTGTTTAACTTTCTGGAGCCAGTTGATATATAAAAACAAGTTTTTTCCCGGATAACCCCTTTAATATGGTGGAGCACCATTAGGGGTCAAACCACCCAATAGATAACCAGATCAGTCAGTCACCGAACCCCGACTATTTGAGCCTGTTACGACTGATGAATCTCTGAGGCACTGGTCAGGACGACTGCATTTACGATTCACAATTTGGTTAAAGGGGTACTCCGGTGGAAAACCTTTTTTATTCAATCAACTGGTGCCAGAAATTATTTTCTTTTTGGAACACAAAGCTCTCTGCTGACATCACGACCACAGAGCTCTCTGCTGACATCTCTGTACATTTTAGGAACTGTCCAGAGCAGCCTATGTTTTCTATGGGGATTTTCTCCTACTCTGGACAGTTCTTAAAATGGACAGAGATGTCAGCAGAGAGCACTGTGCTCGTGATGTCAGCAGAGAGCTCTGTGTTCCAAAAAGAAAAGCATTTCCTCTGTTGTATTCAGCAGCTACAGAGTACTGGAAGGATTAAGATTTCTTAATAGAAGTAATTTACAAATCTGTTTAACTTTCTGGCACCAGCTGATAAAAAAAAAAAAAAAAAATTTCCACCAGAGTACCCCTATAATATGGTGGTGCACATTTTAGGATGTCTACAGATGGGCGTCTCTTCTGGAGGAGATTCTGGTTTGGCTGATAATCTGTTTCAAGACTCTTTAAAGAGGTACTCCGCTCCTAGACATCTTATCCCCTATCCAAAGGGGACCCCCGCGATCTCCTTGCTGCACCCGGTGTTCGTTTAGAGCATCGGGTGCAGTGCCGGAGGATCTGGCATTGAGGGGGCATGGTGTGACGTCACGAGGGGCGGGGTGTGATGTCACCACCCCCATCGCTGTCACCCAGCATTCGTTTAGATTGCGGGGGTCCCAGCTGTGGGACCCCCACGATCAGACATCTTATCCCTTATCCTTTGGATAGCGGATAAGATGTCTAGGGGCGGAGTACCCCTTTAGTACCTGTGGGTGACAAGCGCTTTTATAACCCACCAAAGGAGCGAGTCCAATCCCAACGGTAGACCAACATTATATCTGAACCTTTCGGTCATAGGCAATCCCCATAGTGAACCTCTCCTGCTCTGGACAGTTCCTGACACGGACAGAGGTGTCAGCAGAGAGCACTGTGGTCAGACTGGAAAGAACTACACAACTTCCTCTGGAGCATGCAGCAGCTGATAAGTACTGGAAGGATTAAGATTTTTAAATGGAAGTAATTTACAAATCTGTAGAACTTTCTGTCACCAGTTCATTTGAAAACACTTTTTTTTCCCTCTGGAGTACCCCTTTAATGAGGTAAGAGATGGCACTCTCCACTCAAGGAAAGAGATTTACACAACTGTAATAGTAATATCTGCAATAGAAGTAGAGATAGATGTGCAACGCGCAGCCGCTGGCATCATATTCCTACCTATCCAGGTAGAAGTATGGCACCATCTTGTTTCTCCATTGTTGGATACCTTGACTGTCTTCAGTATTTATCTACGCGATACCACAGAGTCATGTAACTTACTGTCCCCTACAAGTAGGGTCCCACCTGGACGGTGTTTTGGACACCCTGCCGGCATTTTTTATATTAAAAATACTGGCACTGCAATGGCCGGTATTTATCCAACCAATCCTCCAACTCCTGGAATGTTGCACCATATACTATACCAATGTTTCCCAACCAGAGTGCCTCCAGCTGTTGCAAAACTGCAACTCCCAGCATGCCCGAACAGCCAACGGCTGTTCGGGCATGCTGGGAGTTGTAGTTTTGCAACAGCTGGAGCCACCCATGGTTGGAAAATACTGACTTATACTATATACTACTATATAGTCCAACATGCTGAGAGTTGTAGTTTTGGAACAGCTGGAGGCACCCCTGGTTGGAAAATACTGACTTATACTATATACTACTATATAGTCCAACATGCTGGGAGTTGTAGTTTTGCAACAGCTGGAGGCACCACTTGTTGGAAAATACTGACTTATACTATATACTACTATATAGTCCAACATGCTGGGAGTTGTAGTTTTGCAACAGCTGGAGGCCCCCCTGGTTGGGAAACACTGACCTATACTATATACTACTATATAGTCCAACATGCTGGGAGTTGTAGTTTTGCAACAGCTGGGGGCACCCCTGGTTGGAAAGCACTGACCTATACTATATACTACTATATAGTCCAACATGCTGGGAGTTGTAGTTTTGCAACAGCTGGGGGCACCCCTGGTTGGAAAACACTGACCTATACTATATACTACTATATAGTCCAACATGCTGGGAGTTGTAGTTTTGCAACAGCTGGGGGCACCCCTGGTTGGAAAACACTGACCTATACTATATACTACTATATAACCAACATGCTGGGAGTTGTAGTTTTGCAACATCTGGAGGCACCCCTGGTTGGGAAACATTGACCTATACTATATTGTCCAACATGCTGGGAGTTGTAGTTTTGCAACAGCTGGAGGCACCCCTGGTTGGTAAACACTAACCTGTACCATATACTACTATATAGTCTAACATGCTGGGAGTTGTAGTTTTCAGTGGAGCAGCTGCTGACCCACAGGCTGTATCAGGGCATGCTGGGAGTTGTAGTTAGTCACTAACTGCAACTCCCGAATTTAATAAAAAAAAGCGATCAAAAAGTCCCATCAAAACAAAAATGGTCCTGTTCAAAACTACAGATCGGGGAGCAAAAAATGACCCTCATACAGGCCCCGTATAAGGAGAAATAAAGTTATAGGGGTCAGAATAGGAAAAAATGTCCCCGCATCTGTGTACCCTGTGATGTCACGCATATATAATTAATTATGCAAATTAGCATGTCCGGTATTTTTATTTTATTTTTTTTGCTAAATAGGGATATGGAGCGGATCCCTAGTCATTACGCCATATTACACGGTAAGATATTCTGCCTTTGTGACTCCCCTGGCGGAGTTTTTCCACTATATATACAGGAGGAGGACGATGGCACCTGCAGGTCGGGTTATAGGCTGCAGCAGATTTGCGAGCCAGCACTTTCTGCTTTTCAAATCACAAAGCTAAACAAAAAGTCCTGAAGGGCAAAGTTTAACACCGAGGAAGGAGATTGTTAATGTGGAATCCAGAACAGGGTGTGACACTTGGCGCACGTCTGCAAATCGGGGAGTTATTTGAGGACATGTAAATTCTGGTTTAACACTTGGAGAGTCGGAGTTTCTGCACTTTCACTTATGGCCGACAGAAAAACTTCACCCTTGTGTTGGGTACAAAGGAGTTAACGTCTATGGGACTGGTCTAACGCCAAATAGTCTTCTTTTGGAAAATTGGTGTAAATGTGGCTTTTACAAAATCTAGCCTAGTCTTGGCTTTTATCCTGGAGTTTTCATCAAAGTGTAGAATTTTTTATTATGTTTTATTTAAAGGGGTACTCCGGTGGAAAACCTTTTTATTTATTTATTTTTCTTTAATCAACTGGTGCCAGAATGTATTCAGCAGCTAATAAGTACTGGAAGGATTAAGATTTTTTAATAGATGTAATTTACAAATCTGTTTAAAGGGGTACTCCGCACCTAGCATCTTATCAGGGGATAAGATGTCAGATCGTCAGGGTCCCGATTCTGGGGACTCCTGGGATCTCCGCTGCAGCACCCCGCTATCATTACTGCACAGAGCATACTCGCTCTGTGCATAATTACCGGCGATACAGGGGCCGGAGCATCATGATGCCAGGGCTCCACCCCCTCGTGACATCACGGCCCGCCCCCTTAATGCAAGTCTATGGGAGGGGGCTTGATAGTTGCCACGCCCCCTCCCATAGACTTGTATTGAGGGAGCGGGCCATGACATCACGAGGGGGTGGAGCCGTGACGTAACGATGCTCCGGACCCTGTATTGCCCGTCATTACGCAAATAGCTAGTATGCTCTGTGCAGTAATGATAGTGGGGTGCCTCAGTGGAGATCCCAGGGTCCCCAGCAGCGGGACCCCGGCGATCTGACATCTTATCCCCTGATAAGATGCTAGGGGCGGAGTACCCCTTTAAACAGATTTGTAAATTACTTCTATTAAATAAATCTTAATCCTTCCAGTACTTATTAGCTGCTGAATACTACAGAGGAAATTCTTTTATTTTTGCAACACAGTGCTCTCTGCTGACATTATGACCACAGTGCTCTCTTCTGACATCTCTGTCCATTTTAGGAACTGTCCAGAGTAGGAGAAAATCCTCATAGCAAACATATGCTGCTCTGGACAGTTCCTAAAATGGACAGAGATGTCAGCAGAGAGCACTGTGCTCGTGATGTCAGCAGAGAGCTCTGTGTCTTCCAAAACGAAAATAATTTCCTCTGTAGTATTCAGCAGCTAATAAGTACTGGAAGGATTAAGATTTTTTACTAGAAGTAATTTTCAAATCTGTTTAAATGGGTACTCCGGTGAAAACCTTTTTTCTTTTAAATCAACTGGTGGCAGAAAGTTAAACATATTTGTAAATTACTTCTATTACAAAATCTTAATCCTTCCTGTACTTATTAGCTGCTGAATACTACAGAGGAAATTATTTTTCTTTTTGGAATGCTCTCTGATGACATCACGAGCACAGTGCTCTCTGCTGACGTTATTATAATAATAATAACGCTTTATTTATTGTTGTCCTTAGTGGGATTTGAACCTGAACCACTGAGCCACCATGCTGCCCTAAGCATACATCTGCTATGCACGGATGCTAAAATGGACAGAGATGTCAGCAGAGAGCACTGTGCTCGTGATGTCATCAGTGTTCCAAAAAGAAAGGAATTTCCTCTGTAGCATTCAGCAGCTAATAAGTACTGGAAGGATTAATTATTTTTTAATAGAAGTCATTTACAAATATGTTTAACTTTCTGCCACCAGTTGATTTAAAAGAAAAAAGGTTTTCACCGGAGTACCCCTTTAACTTTCTGGCACCAGTTGATTTAAAAGAAAAAAGGTTTTCACCGGAGTACCCCTTTAACTTTCTGGCACCAGTTGATTTAAAAAAAAAATAAAAAGCTTTTCCACCGGAGTGCCCCTTTAACCTTGACTAAGCAAAGACTGCAGTCCCTGGGCACTTTCTAGGTTCTTTTTCCTTTAACAGGGCTTAGAAAGTCATTGGTGGGGGGTGGCTATTGACGTAATTTTTGAGCGGATATCCAAAATATCTATAAAAACAACTAAAATATCAGTCATCAGTTTTATACATGCAATTTTTTTTGCAGCATCACAAGCAGATATAATAAGAGAATGCCAATGTCTTTTATTCTCTGGGCACAAGATATCCCGAGCGTCAGATCTGGAGGGAACGCGGTGACCCAGACTCTCTAGTAATTAATCCTTATCTACGAACCTGACGGCACTTAAGACGTGTGAAGATTAGACCTCCTTGTGGCTTAGGCTGGTGGCCAGGAGATAAGGGGTTATGGGCTACTGCCCAGGTGTTTAATGTAATAGTCAGTCACTGTGACGGGCACCGAGCGGGCACGAACCACTGGGCAATATACATATTAAATGCACTTACTATTATTTTCCTGGCATCATAAGTGGTGGACGGAAACCAAGGTGTCACTGAAGCTTAGAAATTCCTCAAAATATTAAGCAGATGATCGGCTATTACCTCTGTGTTCTACGAAGGTTGGTCTCGAACCTGATATAGCAGCGGTCTTCAACCTGCGGACCTCCAGATGTTGCAAAACTACAATTCCCAGCATGCCCGGACAGCCTTTGGCTAGTGTTCCCCTACCAGTGTGCCTCCAGCTCTTGCAAAACTGCAACTCCCAGCATGCCCGGACAGCCGTTGGCTGTCCGGGCATGCTGGGAGTTGTAGTTTTGCAACATCTGGAGGTCCGCAGGTTGGAGGCCACTGAGATATAGCATGCTGGTAGACAGAAGCCACATTTATAAAGTATATTTAGTATTCAGGTTCCTCGAGGGTTCTTCCCACCCTCTTGTATCTGCTACCGCCCCTGAGGAACTCTAACTCCGCCCATTCTGCACCCTTATCGATGTAGGTGTCAGACATCGTCTTTCTTAGGCTGGGTTCACACCTCGTTTTGTACTTACGGTTCCCGTATCCGGCTGGGAGGAGGGGGGGGCAGCTTAATTGCGGCGCCGCACTCAGCCGTATAGGGGAACCGTATTTAATGCACGTCGACCACGTTTTTGCCTGCGGTCGGGAAACCGCATACGCCCAAAAATGCAGCCAACCGGAGGCTGCGGTTCACTCCGGTCGGCTCATAGACATACATTAAACACGGTTCCCCTATACGGCTGAGTGCGGGCGCCACAATTAAGCCCCGCCCCCCTCCTCCCAGCCGTATACGGGAACCGTAAGTACAAAACGAGGGGTGAACCCAGCCTTAGGCTGCACGCACACAACGTTTTTGCAATACAGTTCCTGTATCAGGTTTTTGATGAAAAACTGATTCCTCAAAACCTGACTAAACTGTATCAAAACGTGTGTACAAAATGTAACTCATATACGGTTTGAAAAATGATGTCCAGTTGCACCCGTTTTTTAAGAAAAAAACCTATACGTTTTTAACTTTTCACTCCATTTTGAATAAAGTTTCACTTGTTTGATTGAAATTCCAAGAAAAAACTGTGCAAAGTCAAAAACCGTATGGTGAAAACCTGATGGAACCGTACACACACACACGGTTCTGTACGGTTCCCATTGACTCCCATGTTTTTAAAAAACGTATACGGTTTAATACAGTTTTTCACCCAGACCAAAAAACCTAGTAGACTACAGTTTTGGGTGCGGGAAAAAAAAATTGGACAAAACCGTACAGGATGCAAAACGGACTAAACCGGATGATGCGTTTGACATACGGTTTACAATGTTAAGTCAATGCATACGGTTTTCTATACGGTTCCATATGGTTTTTAACTTGGAATCCCCATACGGGAACTGTATAACAAAAACATGGTGTGCATGCAGCCTTAGTGCTGAGACCAGTATGGACCACGTAGAAAACTTTATAGATGTATAATATTAACGGGGTGTACGTCATACAGCTGGTGTTCTGGCCTAGCTGAGAAGGAAAGGTGCAAGCAAGTCCAACAAGCTAACTTTAAGGGGTACTCCGTACATAGACCTCCTATCCCCTACCCAAAGGATAGAAGATAAGATGCCTGATCGCGGGAGCCCCATAGACATGAATGGAGGGGGCGTGGAGTGATGTCACGAGGGGGCGTGGAGTGATGTCACGAGGGGGCGTGGTGTGACAGCACGTCTCCGTCCCCGGAAACCCAGCGTTCTGGGGCCGGACACCCAGCGGGAGGGGGGGGGGGGGGGGGGGGTTAACATCTTATACCCTATCATACAGGATAGGATGTCTGTGGGCAGAGTACTCCTTTAATAAATTAACTTGTATAGAACAAGATTTTCTTCTGCTCTGTGTTCCTTCTGAAAGACTTTGAAAAGACTACATTTAAAAGTCAATGAGAGCCCAACCTACCCCTGTTTGCCACATTAGATGCATTTAATCCTTTGTTTAAAGGGGTGCTCCATAAGATGTCTGATCGCGGGGATCCCGCTGCTGGGAACCCCCACAATCTCTGCTGCGGCACCGAAATCATCCGGTACATGGAGCAAACTTCGCTCCGTGTCTGATGATTAGCGATGCGGCGCTGACGCCCACTATGCCCCCTCCCATAGACTTGCACTGAGGGGGGGGTGACCATGACGTCACAAGCCTCCAGTGCCGCAGCTGGCATTCTAAACGAACGCTGGGTGCTGCAGGGAGATCGCGGGGGTCCCATCAACAACACTCCCATAGCCGATAAATGTCTGTTCACTGAGGCTCTGCTGAACACGTCTTACCATCTGAGAGGAGCGGTGGTCATGCTTACACAATGCTGCGCCTCACATAGACTTGCATTGTGGGGGCGGGTTGTGACTTCACAAGGGGGGAGGGGCTATGACATCACAAGCTCCCAGAGCCGGCTCCAGCGTACCCCTTTATTTTTCTTTTCATTCAAGAAACAAATAAATAAAAAATAATAAATAAAGAATTTTTTTCTTTTAAAGAGGTTCTCCGGCGCTAAGAAATCTTATCCCCTATCCAAAGGATAGGGGATAAGATGCCTGACCGCGGGGGTCCCACCGCTGGGGACCCCCGTGATCTTCCATGCCGCACCCCGTTAGAGTCAGCCCCCAGAGCGTGCTCGCTCCGTGTCTGATTACCAGCGATCACAGGGACGGAGAATAGTGACGTCACAGCTCCACCCCCGTGTGATGTCACGCTCCGCCCCCTCAATGCAAGCCTATGGAGGGGGCGTGACAGCTGTCACGCCCCCTCCATAGGCTTACATTGAGGGGGCGGAGCCGTGACGTCACTACGCTCCGTCCCTGTGATCGCTAGTAATCAGACCCAGAGCGAGCACGCTCCGGGGGCTGATTCTATCGGGGTGCGGCGTGGAAGATCCCACCGCTGAGGACCCCCGCGGTCAGGCAGGCATCTTATCCCCTATCCATTGGATAGGGGATAAGATGTCTTAGCGCCGGAGTACCCCTTTAATTTCCTATAAAAAAATAAAACCAAATAAACAAATAAATAAAATTCAATAAATAAATAAAAATAAACTAATAATAATAATAAAAAATAATAAAAAGAAAGACAGATCGGGGAGACTGAATTCCCAATCGTATCTTTTTTTAGGAAATGGCATACTACACAGATCAGAGACTTTTTTTTTTTATCCTATAAAACCCCACTGTATACAAAGCACAGGAAAAATGTGAAAAAGAGAGAAGTGGAGGGGGGGGGGGGGGTAGCTAAAAGCAGCTTAGTATGTGTTAACTCTGCTATTCTGTCGGCTTAAAGTGTATTTTATGCTTGATCAACAGTCCCCTTTTATTATGCTTTTCTTTCATTCATTCAGGACTTCAAAGGGAACACCAGCACAGTACCTGATTTTAAAGAGGAACTTGTGAGGGTGTTCTTAAGAAAAACAGGGTATTGGGAGCCATAGACCCCTGTGGACCCAGCCAGTTCAAAGAGAATATTTCAACAATGATTACATTTTGTAAATCTTTTTACTGAGGACAGCTTGTTTCCTGCTTTTTCATAAAAAATAGATTGCAGCCATTAAAACACGGTCCTGGACAAGACTTTTCTTCAGACTTAAGGCTCTGCGTCAGGATTAAAAGGACACCGGAGTTAGAAATTGGGGGGAAAAAAATAAGAAAGCTCCACGGCTTAGATCTTCGGCGTGGACATTTCGATTCTCAGAATGTTAATTCTTCTTCAAAAGAATAATAAACAAAATTGGCACAAAGAAAAAATAAGTTTTTAAAAGATTTCACTTTTTTTTTAAATTTTTTTTATTTTTATATTTTGTTCTCTAATTTTTAACACTGGGAAGAATGGGGGTAAAAATGTCTAAAAAGAGACCTCAAATTCAGTCAAATGCCTTATGGAAGTAGACTCCCCCCCCCCCCCCCCTTCTTCTGCCAATCCCACTCAATTAAAAAAAAAAAAAAAAAAATCGAAAGATTTCAGAATTCTGAATTTTTCTTATATATTTGTTCTTTCATTTTTAGTGGTGTGAGAAAGGGGTTAAAATGTCTAAAAGAGACCTTGGATTCTCCAAAAAGTCTTTTTTTAAAAGATCCAGCCCACCCCATCCCAAATAGCAAAAGGAATTTTCAAAGGATTTCAAAATGTTTCAAAATTTTACTATTTTTGTTCTAATATTTAAGACTGTAAGAAAGGGGTTAATTAAAAAAGAGACATCAAATTCTCCCAATAGCCTTATGAAAGCAGATCCCCCCCCTTGCCTAGCTGACCCCATTCTAAACAACTAAATAAATAAGTTGCCAAAACATTTAAAGGGTAACTCTCATTAAAAAACATTTTTGCTATTACACTCCTTTTCGTAAATAAAAAATATTTCTAATATACTTTGTTTAAAAAAAAATGAAGTTTTCTATGTTTTATTTATGCTTAAAGGGGTTATCCAGGAAAAAACTTTTTTTTATATATATGAACTGGCTCCAGAAAGTTAAACAGATTTGTAAATTACTTCTATTAAAAAATCTTAATCCTTTCAGTACTTATGAGCTTCTGAAGTTAAGGTTGTTCTTTTCTGTCTAAGTGCTCTCTGATGACACCTGTCTCGGGAACCGCCCAGCTTAGAAGAGGTTTGCTATGGGGATTTGCTTCTAAACTGGGCGGTTCCCGAGACTCGTGTCATCAGAGAGCACTTAGACAGAAAAGAACAACTCAACTTCAGAAGCTCATAAGTACTGAAAGGATTAAGATTTTTTAATAGAAGTAATTTACAAATCTGTTTAACTTTCTGGAGCCAGTTGATATATATATATAAAAAAAAAGTTTTTTTCTGGATAACCCCTTTAAAAAAGCTCAAGAGCACATTTTCCCCCATCTCATACACAGACTTAGGACCGAGGTCCAAACACAGAAAGTGCAGCCTGGAGTGCTGAGGGGGTGTGTCTAGTCTCATCCAATCATAGCTCCTCTCACACTTAACTGCTATATGCTGTTGGTTGGACACACACCTCTCAGCACTCCATTTACCATAAGGAGTGCAATAGCAAAAATTAAGAGTGCCCATTTAATATTTTTGAAAAACTAAAATATTTTTTTTCTCAAATTTTTAAATGTGTAAGAAAGGGGTTAAAAACATCTAAAAATAGGCCTCAAATTAGACCCAAAAAAGCCTTAAGGAAGCAGATTCCCCCTGTTAAGCAGCAATGCAAAAAAGTTTCTTAAGATTAAAAATTGTTAAATTTTTTATATTTTTGTTCTTTAATTTCTAAGTGTGTAAGAAAGGGGTTAAAAATATCTAAAACGAGACCTCAAATTCTCCCAAAAAAGGCTTATAAAAGCAGATAATCCACCCCCACCCCCGCCAAATCCACCTTATCCCAAAGAACAAAGGAAAAAAGTTTTCAAAAGATTAAACATTTTAGATTTTTTCTTTTCTTCTGTCATTTTTTTTATGTGTAAGAAAGGGGTTAAAAACATCTTTAAAAAAAAGTTTTCAAAAGATTTTAAATATATATTTTTTAACATTTTTAGGCATGTAAGAAGGGGGTTAAAATGATCTTAAAAGATCTCCCGCCCCTGCCATGCCCACCCCAAACAAAAAAAAAAAGTTTTCAAAAGATTTAAAAAACATTTTTATATATATTTTTTAAAATATTTTTGTTCTCAAATTTTTAAGCGTGTAAGAAAGGAGTTAAAAACAACTAAAAAGAGACCTCAAATTCTTCCAAAAAGCTTATGAAAGCAGATCCCCCACTGCCAAGCCCACCCCCATCCCAAACAAAACAAAGGCAATTTCATACAGTAACTGTAGGTGGGATACGGAGCGGTCGACCTTTTCCAACCATATGTTCGCTAAATCAACAATATTGGTTAGCGGGCGGATTCCACGCGGTTTTCTCACTACATTAGGGGGAACATACGATAGGGACTTTGCTTTTTTTCTTTTTTATTCTTTACATGTTACTGTCCTCTTTTATCAAGAACATGTGAGCCCTTTTGGTCGCAGACAATAGGAACGACATCTGATCGCCGCCGAATGCGCCATTAACGTCTGTGGCAGACAATGGAGAGGTGCTGAGCTCCGAGATGTTGCCAAATCTCTTTGAAATACCCTCCTTTTTTGTTTTTTCTACGTTGGCTCGCTGGTGTGTAACCCCGTTGCTAGGCAGCCATGTTTATTTGTATAATTTTTTTTCATTCTTTTACTTTTCCCTCCTTTTGCTTCGTTCGGAAATCTGAGAGTATCCGTGAACTTTGTAGCAAATCGAGTCACAATTAGTGGTTACCGCGGGTATTTTGTTTTTTCTATACATTTATTTTTTAACCCTTTTTAGAACTCATTTTAAGAACTGTCCTGAGTAGGAGAAAATCCCCTTAGTAAACATATGCTGCTCTGGACAGTTCCTAAAATGGACAGAGATGTCAGCAGAGAGCACTGTGTTCGTGATGTCAGCAGAGAGCACTGTGTTCCAAAAAGAAAAGAATTTCCTCTGTAGTATTCTGCAGCTAATAAGTACTGGAAGGATTAAGATTTTTTAATAGAAGTAATTTACAAATTTGTTTAACTTTCAGGCACCAGTTAATTAAAAAATAAATAAAAATAAAGTTTCCCACTGGAGTACCCCTTTAAGTATCGGAATACATTCTTCTATGATGAAATAAAAGGTACTGAAATTTATGGATAGTTACAAGGACGGGAGGTAGGGGATGCAGCTGCAGTTTCCATCTTAGTAAGAAGGGAGCAGCAGTGTAGAGACGTCCTACTGGCTCATAGCTCAGCACTAGAAACACACCAGGTCAGTGTTTCCCAACCATGGTGCCTCCAGCTGTTGCAAAACTACAACTCCCAGCATGCCAAGACAGCATTAGACTAGTCTTTCCCAATCAGTGTGCCTCCAGCTGTTGCAAAACTACAACTCCAAGCATGCCAAGACAGCATTAGACTAGTCTTTCCTAAACAGTGTGCCTCCAGCTGTTGCAAAACTACAACTCCCTGCATGCCAAGACAGCATTAGACTAGTCTTTCCCAATCAGTGTGCCTCCAGCTGTTGCAAAACTACAACTCCAAGCATGCCAAGAGAGCATTAGACTAGTCTTTCCCAATCAGTGTACCTCCATCTGTTGCAAAAGTACAACTCCCAGCATGCCAAGACAGCATTAGACTAGTCTTTCCCAATCAGTGTTCCTCCAGCTGTTGCAAAACTACAACTCCCAGGATGCCAAGACAGCATTAGACCAGTCTTTCCCAATCAGTGTGCCTCCAGCTGTTGCAAAACTACAACTCCCAGGATGCCAAGACAGCATTAGACCAGTCTTTCCCAATCAGTGTGCCTCCAGCTGTTGCAAAATTACAACTCCCAGCATGCCAAGACAGCATTAGACTAGTCTTTCCCAATCAGTGTGCCTTCAGCTGTTGCAAAACTACAACTCCCAGCATGGCCGGACAGCATTAGACAAGTCTTTCCCAATCAGTGTGCCTCCAGCTGTTGCAAAACTACAACTCCCAGGATGCCAAGACAGCATTAGACCAGTCTTTCCCAATCAGTGTGCCTCCAGCTGTTGCAAAACTACAACTCCCAGGATGCCAAGACAGCATTAGACCAGTCTTTCCCAATCAGTGTGCCTCCAGCTGTTGCAAAATTACAACTCCCAGCATGCCAAGACAGCATTAGACTAGTCTTTCCCAATCAGTGTGCCTTCAGCTGTTGCAAAACTACAACTCCCAGCATGGCCGGACAGCATTAGACAAGTCTTTCCCAATCAGTGTGCCTCCAGCTGTTGCAAAACTACTACTCCCAGCATGCCAAGACCGCATTAGACTAGTCTTTCCCAATCAGTGTGCCTCCAGCTGTTGCAAAACTACAACTCCCAGCATGCCAAGACCGCATTAGACTAGTCTTTCCCAATCAGTGTGCCTCCAGCTGTTGCAAAACTACAACTCCCAGCATGCCAAGACAGCATTAGACTAGTTTTTCCCAATCAGTGTGCCTCCAGCTGTTGCAAAACTACAACTCCCAGCATGCCCGGACAGCCAACGGCTGTCCGGGCATGCTGAGAGTTGTAGTTTTGCAACAGCTGGAGGCATGCTGGTTTGGAAACACTGCACCAGGTACTGGCACAGGGAAATAGAGTTGGCCTTCACTATATCCATATGGTCTCCAAAACAACAAGGACGTATTCATGCCCCCCCCTCCCATAGGGATTTATCTGTTGGATTAGACACAGGGGGCGTATTTCTTCGCTGCTCTATTGGAGACTCCTGGTGAAAAGACCCGCACCAGACACAACACGCAGGGGCTTATGGCCGAGTCTAATTTGCATGTAATCTCAATGTTCCTCCGTTGTCAAACATGGTTTCCATGCGCCAACAATGGAATGTGAGACCCCGCGGAGCTTTCTCAGACATTTTACGGCTCGACATCGAAATTTTCAAGCCCTGAAAATGACAAAAAAATTCAAAATAAAAAGGCTCCTCTGGAAAAAGGCTTCAATATAACAGGTAAGAGACGGCGCCCGGAAAGGCTCGACAAGATCGATATCAGATGTATAATGAAGTTCTAAGGTTTTACTGATACTAAAAAATTCTAATTTAAAAAACAAAAATCAATAAATAAAAGAAGCCCCTCCCCCTATCTAATTTAAAGGGGTACTCTGGTGGAAAACTTTTTTTTTTTTCTTCTAAATCAATAGATTTGTAAATTATTTCTATTAAAAAATCTTAATCCTTCCAGTACTTATCAGCTGCTGAATACTACAGAGGAAATTCTTTTCTTTTTGGAACACAGAGCTCTCTGCTGACATCACAAGCACAGTGCTCTCTGCTGACATCTCTGTCCATTTTAGGAACTGTCCAGAGCAGCATATGTTTACTATGGGGACTTTCTCCTACTCTGGACAGTTCTTAAAATGGACAGAGATGTCAGCAGAGAGCACTGTGTTTCAAAAAGAAAAGAATTTCCTCTGTAGTATTTAGCAGCTAATAAGTACTGGAAGGATTAAGATTTTTTTTTTTTTATAGAAGCAATTTACAAATCTGTTTATCTTTCTGGCACTAGTTGATTTAAAATAAATAAATAAAAAGTTTTCCACCGGAGTACCCCTAAAATAGATTAATTTATTTAAATCAAGTGCACGCATAATACTGCTATATCATGCATACTGTGTACACAGTAGAATATAGTGTATATATAATACTGCTTTATAGAGCATGCATAATACTGCCCTAATAATAATACTTAACCATGAATTTGGTCTGGCGACAGGATGTTTAAAGGGGTACTTCGATGGAAAACAATTTTTTTAATAAAAAAAAGTTAAACAGATTTGTAAATTACTTCTATTTAAAAATCTTAATCCTTCCAGTACTTCTCAGCTGCTGTATACCAAAGAGGAAGTTCTTTTCTTTTTTTAGTTTCCTTTCTGTCTGACCACAGTGCTCTCTGCTGACACCTCTGTCCATGTCAGGAACTGGAGTAGGTGGAAATTCCCATAGCAAACCTCTCCTGCTCCAGACAGTTCCTGACATGGACAGAGGTGTCAGCAGAGAGCACTGTGGTCAGACAGAAAGGAAATTCAAAAAGAAATGAACTTCCTCTGAAACATACAGCAGCTGATAAGTACTGGAAGGATTACGATTTTTACTAGAAGTCATTTACAAATCTGTATAGCTTTCTGGCACCAGTTGATTTATAATAAATAGTTTTTCACCGGAGTACCCCTTTAGCCACTTTAAGGCTTCCTTTACATATATTAGGCGTCCGGCGGCATTTCCCTCCGGCGTGCACCGGATGGAAACTGATAGCACAACTGATCCCATTCATTTCAATGGGACAGTTCACAATCACCTGAATGGTTATACCTGCTGGAAAGTCACAGGCCGGGGAACACATCTTGCTGAGTTCCCCTTTAGGGTGATCAGAAACAATGATTGCTGGATGCTGCACAACTGATGCACTTCTGGTATCATTGTCACCCCAGTAGTAAGGAGATTACACGAGGAGGTGGTTTGTTACAGTGTGTCACCCCAGTAGTAAGGAGATTACATGAGGAGGAGGTTTGTTACAGTGTGTCACCCCAGCAGTAAGGAGATTACATGAGGAGGAGGTTTGTTACAGTGTGTCACCCCAGTAGTAAGGAGTTTACATGAGGAGGAGGTTTGTTACAGTGTGTCACCCCAGTAGTAAGGAGATTACATGAGGAGGAGGTTTGTTACAGTGTGTCACCCCAGTAGTAAGGAGATTACATTAGGAGGAGGTTTGTTACAGTGTGTCACCCCAGCGGTAAGGAGATTACATGAGGAGGAGGTTTGTTACAGTGTGTCACCCCAGTAGTAAGGAGATGACATGAGGAGGAGGTTTGTTACAGTGTGTCACCCCAGTAGTAAGGAGATTACATGAGGAGGAGGTTTGCTACAGTGTGTCACCCCAGTGGTAAGGAGATTACATGGGGAGGAGGTTTGTTACAGTGTGTCACCCCAGTGGTAAGGAGATTACATGAGGAGGAGGTTTGTTACAGTGTGTCACCCCAGTAGTAATGTGATTACATGAGGAGGAGGTTTGTTACAGTGTGTCACCCCAGTAGTAAGGAGATTACATGGGGAGGAGGTTTGTTACAGTGTGTCACCCCAGTAGTAAGGAGATTACATGGGGAGGAGGTTTGTTACAGTGTGTCACCCCAGTAGTAAGGAGATTACATGAGGAGGAGGTTTGTTACAGTGTGTCACCCCAGTAGTAAGGAGATTACATGAGGAGGAGGTTTGTTACAGTGTGTCACCCCAGCGGTAAGGAGATTACATGAGGAGGAGGTTTGTTACAGTGTGTCACCCCAGTAGTAAGGAGATGACATGAGGAGGAGGTTTGTTACAGTGTGTCACCCCAGTAGTAAGGAGATTACATGAGGAGGAGGTTTGTTACAGTGTGTCACCCCAGTGGTAAGGAGATTACATGGGGAGGAGGTTTGTTACAGTGTGTCACCCCAGTAGTAAGGAGATTACATGAGGAGGAGGTTTGTTACAGTGTGTCACCCCAGTAGTAAGGAGATTACATGGGGAGGAGGTTTGTTACAGTGTGTCACCCCAGTAGTAAGGAGATTACATGGGGAGGAGGTTTGTTACAGTGTATCACCCCAGTAGTAAGGTGGGGTGTGTCAAAGGGCAGTACAATTATCTTTTGCATAGGGTGGCAAAAATCCTTGCACCAGTCCTGCCTGGAGCGGGATAAACATTTGAGGGTCTTTACCCCCTTTGCCCATGACATGTATATATACAGTATGTATCCTTAGGCGCAGGGGTAGCTGTAGTCACCAGTGCCTGATGATGCCTATGTCACTATGGCGCCCCCATAAGGCCGGAATTTACGCTATAATCAGGAGTGGCACTAAATTCTGCAAAACCTGCTTGTGGGTAATTAATGTTTCTCTCAGCATCTCTGGGAAGACAAGAGACGAATCGATGATATTGGCAGGATGAGTCCTGAGCTGCCAGTCAAACAAATGCGATTTGATGGAAGTCTGAAGCGGCGCGCGCGGCCGACAGGGGGGGGGGGGGGGGGAAGCTACAAAACCGCAGTCAGGTCTGGATCACCTGGGCCCGATCGATGATTTCACCCAGACTCCCAAACAGCATCCAGCCCCGGCCATAAATAATGTAAATCCGGCAGATTAACGTATGCGAAACGCTCTGCAGAGTAAACACATAATGATGCGTACATAAAAAAAAATAGCGCCACGGAACTAAACGCTATATTTTATTCATTCGCATCATCTGGACGTGTTTCTTTCCATTTCTCCCTTGTAACAATTACTATACCGGCCGCTCTGACAGACGGGTCAATATATCGACCTGACAGCCTGATGCAGTAACATCGTGCGCTAATCTGATACACCGCTATCCGTTACGGAGGTGTGACTGGGCGCTAAATGGGTCTGAAGAGGCTAAGACGCTTGCAAATGGCGGCAAAAAAACTGTATCTGATAACCGTATCTAACATTCTGAGGTACTTTGTGTATTGACTTCTCATGATTTACAAAATCTCTGCTTGCTGTCAGTTAATAGGAACACTCTTGTATACAGTCTAAAGTTAAAATCCTATATAGAGATCACTACATACGGGAGAGGGTTTGTTACAGTACCCAGTCTAGACTATCCTTTGTGAGCAAAACTGCCTAGACTCCAGAGTGTTTGCCTCCAGCTATTTTAAAACTACAACTCCCAGCATGCCCAGACAGCCAACGGCTGTCTGGGCATGCTGGGAGTTGTAGTTTTGCAATAGCCAGAGGCACCCTGGTTGGGAAAAATGGTCCTAAGGCTGTCTGGGCATGCTGGGAGTTGTAGTTTTTCAATAGCCAGAGGCACACTGGTTGGGAAACACGGTCCTAAGGCTGTCTGGGCATGCTGGGAGTTGTAGTTTTGCAATAGCCAGAGGCACCCTGGTTGTAAAACACGGTCCTAAGGCTGTCTGGGCATGCTGGGAGTTGTAGTTTTTCAATAGCCAGAAGCGCACTGGTTGGGAAACAAGGTCCTAAGGCTGTCTGGGCATGCTGGGAGTTGTAGTTTTGCAGCCGTTGGCTGTCCAGGCATGCGGGGAATTGTAGTTTTGCAATAGCCAGAGACACACTGGTTGGGAAACATGGTCCTTAGGCTGTCAGGGCATTCTGGAACTTGTAGTTTTACAACAACTGGAGACACACTGATTGGGAAATACTGGCCTAAGGCTGTCCGGGCATGCTGGGAGTTGTAGTTTTGCAACAGCTGGAGGCACCCTTTATGAGAAACACTTGACAAAGACTGTCCAGGTATGCTGGGAGTTGTAGTTTTGCAACAGATGGAGATGTACTGGTTGGGAAACACTGGCCTAAGGCTGTCCGGGCATGCTGGGAGTTGTAGTCTTGCAACAGCCGGAGGCACCCTTTATGAGAAACATTTGACAAAGACTATCCAGGCATGTTGGGAGTTGTAGTTTTGCAACAGCTAATGTCACCCTTTATGAGAAACACTGGCCTAAGGCTGTCTGGGCATGCTGGGAGTTGTAGTTTAACAACAGCTGGAGGCACCCTTTATGAGAAACATTTGACAAAGACTGTCCAGGCATGCTGGGAGTTGTAGTTTTGCAACAGCTGGAGGCACCCTGGTTGGGAAACACTGGCCTAAGGCTGTTCGGGCATGCTGGGAGTTGTAGTTTTGCAACAGCCGGAGGCACACTGGTTGGGAAACACTGCTCTAGACTGATTAACTGTAATTAGGACTGGAGAGAGATGTGTGCTGTCGACGTGTGTAAACAGGATACAACTGTAACAAACACTCAGTTGTGACAGGTATTGGGTCAGATGGCATATTAACCCTCCTAGAACCGATTTCCTGAGCTCATCTGAATACCGCGCAGGCTGACGCCATATCTGCCTCAGGTCTTGTCGGAGATGGGCACTTTTACAGGGTGAAAAACAGGATGGACAAGTGATGTCTGGCGGATTCTGCACCCAATGATCTATGGAGGTTTTGGGTTGCACACCTGTGGCATTATGTCACGCGCTGAGCCGGTGTCGAGTTCGGCCATTCTTGAAATAGTGCGAATCGCCGCTCGGTTAAAAATAGAAACAACAGAGATGTTGTCCGTCCATAAATGACAGACGAGCAGCAAAAAGCGAGAGCGTAAAAAAGAAAAATAACAGCAAACAGGCCAGAAGGAGAACGTCTGCAGTCAGCGCGGAGCGGAGCGCTGACTGAATGCTGATGGGAAATATATATATATCTATAGATAAAAAAATATAAATATATATAAAAATAAAGTAAATCCAGCAGATTATAGTATGTGAAACGCTCTGCAGAGTAAACACATAATAATGCGTGCATAAAAAAATAAATATAAAATAGCGCCACGGAACTAAACGCTATATTTTATTCATTTGCATCATCTGGACGTGTTTCTTTCCATTTCTCCCTTGTAACAATTGTTTTACTGCCCGCTCTGATAGATATTAACCTGATATACCGTATATACTCGAGTATAAGCCGACCCGAATATAAGCCGAGGCCCAAAAACCCAGGAAAAGTTATTGACTCGACTATAAGCCTAGGGTGGGAAATACATGATCCCCCCATGTAATCATCCAGACCCCCGTCATCATCCCCCCCTGTCATCGTCCAGACCCCCGTCATCATCCCCTCTTCATCATCACGTCCTGTCATCATCCAGACCCTTGTTATTAACACCCAGTCATCATCCAGACCCCATCATCATCACCCTGTCATCATCCAGACCCAATCATCATCACCCCGTCATCATCCGGACCCCATCATCATCACCCTGTCATCATCCAGACCCCATCATCATCACCCCGTCATCATCCAGACCCCATCATCATCACCTCCCGTCATCATCCAGACCCCATCATCATCACCCCGTCATCATCCAGACCCCATCATCATCACCCTGTCATCATCCAGACCCCGTCATCATTCTCCCCTTCATCATCACCGCCTGTCAATCCCTTCAATCAGTGGTCTTCAACCTGTGGCCCTCCAGACGTTGCAAAACTACAACTCCCAGCCATCGGCTGTCCGGGCATGCTGGGAGTTGTAGTTTTGAAACATCTGGAGGTCGGCAGGTAGAAGACCACTGCGGCCTTCGTCATCATCCAGACCCCCCCCCCCCTTTAGTTTGTTACTCACCTCCCCTCGGTGGGAAGGAAGAGTGAGCTGGTCCGGCCCATCTATGCTGCAGGGACCGTCCGGTGGGGAGGGTTAGTCGTTCCAGGCTGTCCATCTTCACCGGGAGACCCTCTTCACCGCTCCAGGCCCGGCCCCGGACTAGTGACGTTGCCTTGACAACGACGCAAAGGGACTTTCATGCGCAGGGACGTCCCTGTGCGTCGTTGTCAAGGCAACGTCACTAGTCCGGGGCCGGGCCCGGAGCGGTGAAGAGGGTCTCCCGGTGAAGATGGACAGCCCGGAAAGACTAACCCTCCCCACCAGACGGTCCCTGCAGCATAGATGGGCCGGACCAGCTCACTCTTCCTTCCCAACGAGGGGAGGTGAGTAGAAAACTAAAGGGGGGGGTCTGGATGATCATGAAGGCCCGGCAGTGGTCTTAAACATGCCCGATGGCTGTTCGGGCATGCTGGGAGTTGTAGTTTTGCAACATCTGGAGGTCCGCAGGTTAAAGACCACTGAAAGGGATTGACAGGCGGAAAGTTCACTCGAGTATAAGCGGGGGGGGGGGGGGGGGCGTTTTCAGCATGAAAAATCGTGCTGAAAAACTCGGCTTATACTCAAGTATATATGATACATATATATATATATATATATATATATATATATGTATATATGGAAAAGGATAAAGACAGCATCAGGTGGAAGCCTCTGTGCAAGTGTTCAGCCAGGTGGACAACCTAGGTGCAAATACAAAAGTCCAAGAAATCAAAAGTTTAAGGGTACATTCCCACACGGCGTATTTGCTGCTGCGTATTTTATTCTCTCTGTTGAAGTTGATGGGTAGGAAAATACGCAGCAAATACGCAGCAAAATACGCCACGTGGGAATGCACCCTAAATGTGCAAAAGCTGGAGTCTTTTATTTTATCCCATACAAAGTCTACTGCTGCTGAAACGTTGCAATTTTGTATGGGATAAAATAAAAGACTCCAGCTTATGCACAAGATCCTGCGCCTGTCTGGTGCTGTGATTCCTTGGACTTTTGTATATATACATAACATATATACATTAAAAGTTCTACAGATTTGTAAATTACTTCTATTTAAAAATCTTAAACCTTCCAGTACTTATCAGCTGCTGTATGCTCCACAGGAAGTTGTGTAGTTCTTTCCATTCTGACCACAGTGCTCTCTGCTGCCACCTCTGTCTATGTCAGGAACTGTCCAGAGCAGAAGAGGTTTGCTTTGGGGATTTGCTCCTGTGGTCAGACTTAAAAGAACTACACAGCTTCCTGTGGAGCATACAGCAGCTGATAAGTACTGGAAGGATTAAGATTTTTAAATAGAAGTAATTTACAAATCTGTATAACTTTCTGGCACCAGTTGATTTAAAAACAATTTATTTCTCCGGAGTTCCTCTTTAATAGCTCTCATTATAAGGACCTTCCAATCTTCAGGCTGAGTCTTGTCCATCCTGTTGATACTATTTTTTTTTACAACTTATTACTTGCCGCTGCCACCACTATTGCGCAATAACGGGAAAAAATTAATTATTCTATATTCCTTTGTTTCCATCTTATTTACAGTGAATGTCTGTTGACTCTTTGGAGATCACATGACCGTGTCTTCAAGACGCTCTGTGCCTGTCCGTCAAGGGTGTCAACATCACTCATTCTGATTTTACACTTTGTAGCGCTGTTCTGTTGCTGTTTATAGATGACATTTTGTTTTTTTCCATGGAAGGAATAGCGAACGGCAGCTCTGATTAATGTTCATAAAGGCCGGGATTAAATCCTATGCTCCAAATGACCCAGGCCCACCTGTCACTATATATATATATCCAGAAGAGGGGCCGGGCAATGAAGGTGTAAGGTATTTTTGGATATTTTATGTAGGGAATCTATTAAATGATGAGTAATAGAACCGATGACTAGCAATATGGATGGAGACAACCTAAAAAAAGGACATGTCATGGAGGAGCCAAACAGAAGTCAGAATTTGTTGGAGAAACCTTGTCCATATGGTCAACTAGAGTGGAAACCAACTTCATGACCCAAAGAGTTGGAGGGAACTGATGACCAGCAATATGATGGATGGAGACCTTTTTAGGCTGGGTTCATATATGTCCGGCATCCAGCATAGGTGAACTGAGCCTAAATCTCGACGCAACTGATGCCACAACTGATGACAACTTGTGATCAGTTGTATGGTGTCCGGCATCCATTGTTTCTGGGCAACCAACAGGGGAACGCAGCAAGCTATGTTCCCCTGTCCGTGCCCTGCGGCTTGTCCAACCATCTGGTGTCAAAATTGTGAAACTGGATGACTGTGAACTGTCCCATTCAAATGAATGGGATCAATTCTAGCATCAGTTTTCCCTCCAGTGTACAGCGGAGGGAAACTGTGCCGGATGCCGCACCTATGTGAACCTAGCCTCACAAAGCAAGGACATGTCATGGATGAGCGAAATAGAAGTTAGAACTTTCTAGAGGAACCTTGTCCATTTGGTCAACTAGAGTGGAAACAAACTTCATAAACCAGAGTTCGAAGGAACTGATGACCAGCAATATCATGGATGGAGAGAACCTCAAAATCAAGGACATTTCATGGATGAGCGAAATACAAGTCAGAACTTTTGGGAGGAACCTTGTCCATTTGGCCAACTAGAGTGGAAACCAACTTCATGACCCGTAATACTTATCATCAAGGGCAGCCATGTTATTACTAAACAATGACCTGACCTTCATACTGGTTCTTTAGATCTGTTTTTGGCCCACTGACCTGGGAGACCTCTACACTCACACCTACATTGTAGGACTCACCGAATGTGGTCAACACAAACTTGCTTGTTCATGGGGGTTTTGCCTATTTTTTTCAGACTGTAGATAGGAAAGTTCACGATCTCATTAGCCGACTTGCTCCTGAATCTTTAATTCACCTTAGGAGCCTGAGAACACATTTTTTAAGCCCTGCAGCTATCTTCCTACATGGCTTTACTTCTCGGTGACACCCATCCTGACCTTGAGTAGCTCGATTCCTCCATTACCTTTCAACTACTGTTTAATTTAGCCACTTAAGTCTTATCGAGCCATTCTTCTCTGCTGAGGTTTCAGTTCAACTCTTGGTGACTTCAAAGACTGTGAGCTGAAACTTCTAGATACAATATCCTCGAAAATGAACGGAAGTGAAGCTTGGTTTTCTTAGGGTTAAAAGGTAAAACAAGTGCGAATACCAATCCTCTGGGTAAAGTGATAGATTAAAGCTTAGGGATACGCACCACTTGCCCTAAAGGGGTACTCTGCCCCTAGACATCTTATCCTCTACCCAAAGGATAGGGGATAAGATGTCTGATCGTGGGGGTCCCGCTGCTGGGGCCCCTCGTGATTTTGGCTGTGGCACCCCAGACATCCGGTGCACGGAGCGAACTTCGAGTGGAGGCTCGTGACGTCACGTCATGCCTGCTTGTGACATCACGGCCAAACCCCCTCAATGCAAGTCTATGGGAGGGGGTGTGACATCCGCCACGCCCCCTCTCATAGACTTGCATTGAGGGGTGTGGCCATGACCTCACGAGTGGGGCGTGGCCATGACGTCACGAGCCTCCCGCGCTGCACCCGACACTCTTAACGAATGCCGGGTGCCGCAGGGTGAGCGGTCAGACATCTTATCCCCTATCCTTTGGAGGTAAGATGTTTTTTTTTTTTTTGGGTCAACCCATTTGGGTCAACCCTTTTTCATCCTTTTGGACACCTTAGTGCTGACCCTCATGAAGACACGGGACTGTCGGGCTGGTGCTTACCCTTCAGTGCTTGTTTTGATGTCTCCTTACTAAGCCATACCCAATTCTCAACCAAAAAGTTTGGCTTGTCAAATAAACCCCACAAATTTCACGACCAAGAAGTTTGGCTACCAACAGATATAGATTCTGGCACCAATCCGGTAGCCCAAACAATAAAGCTGGTTGCCAGATTATAAATACACATTGCTTTAACTCCTACGTGCCTCCAACAGGTAGACAATTCTACAGTGTTCCATCATTGGAAACCATACCTGGTCGGGAAACACAGGCCTCGATATTGTGTCATCTATCTATAAATGTTTTAGATATAAAAATAATCATTCAAATCTAGATAAGACCCGTACCTGAGTCTGTTGAGGGATATTTACAAAGCTTGTATCTCGTGGTCCAACACTGACAAATCGGTTTGCGGGGGAAGTGCTGGGCGTTGAGTAGGCTGTGGGTGAAAAAGATACAGAAGGTGAGTATAATGCAATTATATAATATACGGAACAATCAGACTATCGCAACTGATCTCTGGAATAGTCAGTGAGAAATGGAGGGATGCAATGTATGGAGAGAAGATGACAGCGCTCAGTAGGGGCAACACGAATAAACTGTCTAATAGTAAGAAGGTTCTATGTGACCATAACAGTCAATCAGCGTCTGCTTTTATTTCTTTAATAGGCTTTATCGGATGTGAACAGAGTCTTAGATAAATAGATGATTTTTTACTGAGCTTCAATCTATCTCAATGTTTTTCGAACAGTGTGTCTCCAGCTGTTGCAAAACTAATCTGATATCTATCTATCTATCTCATATCTATCTATCTCATATCTATCTATCTATCTCATATCTATCTATCTATCTATTTATCTCATATCTATCTATCTCATATCTATCTATCTCATATCTATCTATCTCATATCTATCTATCTATCTATCTATCGCATATATATCTATTTATCTCATATCTATCTATCTCATATCTATCGACCTATCTAATATCTATCTATCTCATATCTATCTATTGCACATCTATCTATCGATCGCATATCTATCTATCTATCTATCTCATATCTATCTATCTATCTCATATCTATCTATCGCATATATATCTATTTATCTCGTATCTATCTATCTCATATCTATTTCATATCTATCTATCTCATATCTATCTCATATCTATCTATCTATCTCATATCTATCTATCTATCTAATATCTATCTATCTCATATCTATCTATCTCATTTCTCTCTGTCTCTCATATCTATCTATCTATCTATCTCATATCTCTCTCTCTCTCATATCTATCTATCTCATATCTATATATATCTCATATCTATCTATCTATCTCATATCTATCTATCTCATATCTATCTATCTATCTTTCTCATATCTATCTATCTCATATCTATCTATCTATCTATCTCATATCTATCTATCTTTCTATCTATCTATCTATCTATCTCATATCTCTCTCTCATATCTATCTATCTATCTATCTCATATCTATCTTTCTATCTATCTATCTATCTATCTCATATCTCTCTCTCATATCTATCTATCTATCTATCTATCTCATATCTATCTTTCTATCTATCTATCTATCTATCTATCTATCTCATATCTCTCTCTCACATTCAGGGTCCGGCCTGCACCCTTCCATCTTGCGCCTATCCCTCTCTCTCCTGACTCTAATGCACTAGTAAGGGAATGAGATTGTGGCTTCTTGTGAAGTCTGCGCATTATTTCCATAGTCTGGGGGAGAAGCGAGAATCAATTTAAGGTTCAAAGCTATATTGCAAAGTTGGAGCCGGTCCAAGCTGATGGATATTATTCTGAAGCCTGCAAGTCACAAAATGACTAAAGTACTGTAATAATTATATTATAGACGAACACGTCTGCAAATAGAACCGAGCAAGACCGCAGGCTCATTGAGTCATTTACATTGGGTAAGCGGTCCCCATACATCCCTGTGAAGTGATTAACATGTAGGGCAATTTATCAGGGGTTATCCGCATCATCTATAATGATGGAGGAAGTCATTAAAGGAGACACACACGTGCGCTGAACAGACACGTCCACTACAGAAGACTGAAGAAGACCCCGCACCACAAGTCTGACCGGAGAAATATTTACATGGAAAACTAAATAATTCTAAAATACTTTTTTACTCTTTTTTTTTAGGACACAGTGTTGTTCCTCTGTTATTCCTCCAGGAAATGTGTAAATTAATTGACAACCGGCTGTTACCATTAGGCTATGTTTCTATATATTAATTTTTTTTAATTGGGGGGAAAAAACATCCCAGTAAAATGCAGAATTTGCCAAATGGCGTTTCTTTTTTGGGCAGATGTTAGTTGGTAATTAATAGGTAAATAGGAAACACCAAGCCCAGTTAGCGTTTTCCTTTTGTTTTGTTTTTTTCACTCTAAGACTATGGCGTTTCTTCTCTCTTAGGGTACGTCCCAACCTGGCGTATTTGCTGCTGCATATTTTATTTTCCCATTGAAGTCAATGGGTAGGAAAATACGGAGCAGCAAATACGCAGCAAAATACGCCAGGTGGGAATGCACCTTTAGACTTCTATGGGAGAAAAAAAGAATTGGGGGGCTTTTGGGTGCCCCCCCATTCTATAATAGAAAGCCTTTAGTCACATGATGAATGCGTCCCATGACTTGTAATTAAAAATGAAAGGGAAAAAACGCAAAGGCAAAATAAGCCACAAAAACTACATCTCTGGGGTGCAGAAAAAGGTGACAGACTTTTTATGGGTGTTTTTTTTAGGTCAAAATTTGCCAAGAATAAGTTAGCTTTAGAATCCCTACATCTAAAGTCTGACTGACTGATTGGAGAGTGGCCACACCCAGTTGTCAATTTATTTAGTGGAGACCACACACACTACTGAGCCTCATTGTGACTTTTTTTAAAGGGGTTATCCAGGAAAAAACTTTTTTTTATATATATCAACTGGCTCCAGAAAGTTAAACAGATTTGTAAATTACATCTATTAAAAAATCTTAATCCTTTCAGTACTTATGAGCTTCTGAAGTTAAGGTTGTTCTTTTCTGTCTAAGTGCTCTCTGATGACACGTGTCTCGGGAAACGCCCAGTTTAGAAGAGGTTTGCTATGGGGATTTGCTTCTAAACTGGACGTTTCCCGAGACACGTGTCATCAGAGAGCACTTAGACAGAAAAGAACAACCTTAACTTCAGAAGCTCATAAGTACTGAAAGGATTAATATTTTTTAATAGAAGTAATTTACAAATCTGTTTAACTTTCTGCAGCCAGTTGATATATAAAAAAAAGTTTTTTTCCTGGATAACCCCTTTAAAGACATTACATAAAGTTGGATCAGCCTGTAGTGGGGTTTTCCACTGTGATTTTGAGTGTGAATTCATATCCAGACCTCCAGGGGTTCATACATTTGATTTCCATTGATAATTTTTGTGTGATTTTGTTGTCAGCTCATTCAACTAGGTAAAGACGAAAGTATTTCATACGATTAGTTCATTCAGATCTAGGATGTGTTATCTTAGTGCTCTCTTTATTTTTTTGAGCAGTGTATATATAATGGTTCTTGGGGGTTTTAATATTTCGGGGTAGTCTCCCTTTAAAATTTCGCAGCCGGCTATGTAAGGTCGTTACTGAGAAGCTCCGAAAATTACGAGAAAAGGCAAAGTGATTGACATTTGCCGTGCGGCAAGTACCAGGGAAGGAACTGAATATATTGGCGAAGTGTTACATCTTCTAAAATGACTTGTGATTAGCCGGGCATCGAGCTTCCTGTTATAATAGCTCTGAAAATTTGCAGGACAGAAATAGTTTCTCCCAAAAAGTTCTACAAACCAGAAAAAGAAAGTTCTAAAAAGACGAGAACTGAATGCAAAATACAGTGCCCCCCTTCCCCATTTGATCACAGTTACATTGTATTATTGCTGATAGCCTAGAGCAGTGTTTCCCAGCCAGTGTGCCTCCAGCTGTTGCAAAACTACAACTCCCAGCATGCTCGGACAGCCAACGGCTGTCCGAGCATGCTGGGAGTTGTAGTTTTGCAACAGCTGGAGGCACACTGGTTGAGAAACACTGCTTCAGAACAATGAAGATTTGAATGATGTTCATGATCCAAGGAAGGTGCCAGGTTTTATGGGCACTATAATGGGCACCATAAGTGTTTTCACCCCCACCATCTAATACCTATGGTTGTTCGAGCATGCTGGGAGTTGTACTTTTGCAACAGCTGGAGACACACTGGTTGGGAAACACTTCTCCAGAACAATCCCATTCATGATCCAAGAAAGGTGCCAGGTTTCATGGATACTGTAATGGGCACCGTTAGGGTTGTCACCCCACATATGATGCCTTTGACTGTCTGAGCATGCTGGAAGTTTTGCAACAGCTGGAGGAACACTGCTTGGGAAACACTAGCCTAATACTTGTGTAACATGTATCTAGAAAACTGGCACTTTGTATATTGCGTTGCCCCTGCTGTGGAGTCTTAAATGGGCACTGTCAGATACAAAAACTTTTGATATGTTGTAAAGCATGTATAACCAATAGGTTTTGTAATTGCTTTCATTAAAAAAATTTCAGTATTTCATATAGAAAAAGCCATTCAAACAACTGCCCCCCCCCCCCCCCCCGCCTGCTTGGACACATACCAGTCCTGCTGTGTCCATGAGTCATCACCTATGTCATGGACACACTTCCTTGATTGACAGCTGTGAGCGCAGGGAAAACTCCTCCCACTGTCATCTTGTGTCTCGCTGCTGTCAGTGAGGACAAGCTGGGAGTTGTAGTTTTGCTAATGCTAGGGGAGATGTGAGCAGACAGCATACTGAGGGAGGGGGCGGAGACCTGCACAGTGAGGCCACGCCCCCTTCCCACGCCCCCTCCCTTTGAGAGGAATTAAGAATAGTGAGCTAAATTAAAAGTGTAATAAAAAAATAAATAAAGGTGCTAGACACATAAAAATTTGATGTACATGGTCAGGATTAGGTACTGAGTGATATATTTTTTTTAAATGTACCGCACGGGTACGCTTTAAGTATTGTGCCGGCTCTAGCTGTCATGACAAGATCAATAGATGAACCCCACAAAGATATGGACATCTTGCCTCTTATGGATATGCTTAACGTTGGTCACTGACAATCACTCATTCTCTACCCGTGAGTAGGATGGGAGAATCAGAACTTTCTTCATTGACTGCAAGCATGGGAGCAACTATAAGGCTAGGTTCAGACTACGGAAACTCCAGGCAGAAAATTTCCACCCGGAGATTCCGAGTGCAGCCAGCGCTGACTGAATCAGTCGGCGCTAGGACTGCGCGGACACTACAGTCTCCAATAGACTACAAATGTGTTCCGCGCGGATTTCTGCCTGAAGAAAACGCAAACCCCTTTCTTCAGGCAGAAATTTCCAAGCGGATTTTCCGTTCACAAATTCCGAAGTGTGAATTTGTGAACTGGAAACCCATTCACTATACAGTACATTTTAGCAAGCGGAATTTCCGCCTGCAATTTCAAAGCAGAATTGCAGGTGGAAATTCCGTAGTCTGAACCTAGCCTAAGGGATTCCTGTAGTGATAGACAAGTGCTATAAATAAAGCATTAGATCTAGGGGCCAGTTTTGCCATTGGGTCCCAGCATTTTAAAGTTACCCCACAGCTGCTAGGTGCTATGCTTCTCACCAGAGAAGGGGTCCTCTTTGCCAAAATCATTATGGAGACACAGAGTCTCCCCGATCTTTACTCTTGACTTCTGCAAGGATGTATGGATTCTCCTAGTTGAATTCCCCAAAAATGGTGAATGATTGGCGCCAAGGGAAAGAAAGAAATGGTGAAGTTGAGAACATAGGTCATTGTGGAGCAGGAAGCAGGGTGACAAAGGAGTCAATAGCAAGAGTAGAATCACTGGAACCAGTAGACTAAACTAAAGGCTAAGACAAGAGCGAAATCCAAGAACAAGGCCATGATCAGGATCAAGGGTAAGTGATCAGTAACATGCAAGGGATTGATTTAAACCAGTCATCCAATGAAGCTGGGGAGACATCTCTGGACCAGAGGAAGAGGTGGAGTCCGGCTGTCTAACAACTAGATATAGCCAATGACTAAAACCATGGCCTATCGAAGAGACACAACACTGGGATCAGGCGAGGAAGGGAACAGAGAGGGACGAGGGTGAGCACAAAGGTGACCAAAAGGGTAAAAGTGCCCTGTAAGAAAAGGGAGAAGTCTGGGGTACAAAACTCAGACACTCAGAAATCGCAAGAGTCCGGAGCATGGGAAATTTCCAGTTTTAGAAAAAAAATATAATCTGAAATCTTCTCAGGATCGCTGCAAGCTGAAATCTTTGCAGGATCTCCGCATTCTGGAATCTTCTCAGGATCTCTGCAGTCTGGAATCTTCTCAGGATCTCTGCAAGCTAAAATCTTCTCAGGATCTCCGCAGTCTGGAATCTTCTCAGGATCTCGGCAGTCTGGAATCTTCTCAGGATCTCCGCAGTCTGGAATCTTTTCAGGATCTCCGCAGTCTGAAATCTTCTCAGGATCTCTGCAAACTGAAATCTTCTCAGGATCTCCACAGTCTGGAATCTTCTTAGGATCTCCGCAGTCTGGAATCTTCTCAGGACCTCTGCAAACTGAAATCCTCTCAGGATCTCTGCAGTCTGGAATCTGCTCAGGATCATCAAAAGCTGAAATCTTCTCAGGATGTTCGCAGTCTGAAATCTTTTCAGGATCATCACAAGCCGAAACCTTCTCAGGATCATCACAAGCTGAAATCTTCTCAGGATCTCTGCAAGCTGAAATCTTCTCAGGATCATCACAAGCTGAAATCTTCTCAGGATCATCACAAGCTGAAATCTTCTCAGGATCATCACAAGCTGAAATCTTCTCATGATCTCTGCAGTCTGGAATCTTCTCAGGATCTCTGAAAGCTGCAATCTTCTCAGGATCTCTGCAGTCCAGAATCTTCTCAGGATCTCTGCAAGGTGGAATCTTCTCAGGATCTCTGCAAGGTGGAATCTTCTCAGGATCTCTGCAAGGTGGAATCTTCTCAGGATCTCTGCAAGCTGGAATCTTCTCAGCATCTCTGCAAGCTGGAATCTTCTCAGGATCTCCGCAGTCTGGAATCTTCTCATGATCTCCACAAGCTGGAATCTTCTCATGATCTCTGAAGGGCTCTGATAACAATTCTGTGACTGTAACAAGACATGTACCAATGTTTCCCTCACATGACAGATTGTTATGCCATGGAAGTAAACCTCCTGTTCAATGACATTGGAAATTGATACAGAAAAATTGAAAAAGTCTTTATTTGCTGAAATCAAAGAAATTCTTTCTATTGCCGTCACAGCCAACAAGCTGCAGAATTGAATGGAAATCGGATGGCATTTCTATCCTACAGCACTTAAACCCACCGTTTCTTGTAAGAAACACTAATTGGCTCTTAAACAGGCGAGACGCAGGAGTTCAAGGTGTCAAACGCATTTGCACACAACGCAGAAGACGTAAATGTGACCACAATCCTCTTTCCATAGACGTCTGCTAGTAAATGTGAGCGCTGCTCCGGAATAATGAAATGGGTAAGTAATGACGGCAAATTATGGCATCTTAGTCTCTTATTTAATTATGAAATAGAACTTAAGTGAGCTCGTAAATATCATTAAATGAGCTGTCGGTACCGCGCCACCGCCACGCTCGTCACCATTTCAATCTTATTTTTCAACCATCGACAATATTTCGCCCTAAGGCGCACGCAGAGACGGTCTTAATAATTAGCGCAATGTTTTATCCAATTAAGCATCTAAGCAACATGATCATTCGCAGAGTGGCGAGAAAAATCATCGTTTGTCAGAGGCAATGGCTCATATATAACGAGATATGGACTGGATGCCGTACTGTAGGATGGAGAGCGGCTCCGCAATGGCGTCTGGGATCCTCACATCATCGTAATGAGATAACGCTTTACACACATGACTCAAGATTTGCAGAAATTTTTATTATCCCTTGTGATGAACTGAGAAAAACGAGGCAGCAGATCGGCTGAGGATTGATTGCGGATTTTCCCAATTAACTTTAATAAGGAAGTCTGAATCTAGAGGTGTTGTGGATTTTGCGGCATACGATTTGTTTTGATCCATTGAAAAGATGAACTTGGGGGAATTCAATTCTCTTTTTGAAATAAAATCCATTTGTAGAAAAAAAACAAAAAAAAACATTCTATTAGACATTTTTCCAATGGACTTTTAGTATCAATTTTTATTCTCAGAATCTGTGAAAGCTGGAATCTTCTCAGGATCTCTGCAAGCTGTCATTGCATGCATGGCGCTGATAAAAATAATGCGACTCTAACCAACCACGTACCAATATGTCCATTACATGACACAGATTGTTATCCCATGGAAGTAAACCAAACTCTTGTTCATTGTCAGCGTGCAGAGATTTTACCACCAGTGAAATTCATCTATTGAAAAAATTAATTCAGCCAATAGGGGAAGTCATTTCCATTAAAAAATTATACATTTTTCAATGCAATTTTAGTATCAATTTTTCTTCCCAGAACCTCTGCAAGCTGAAATCCTCTCAGGATCTATGCAAGCTGGAATCTTCCCTGGACCTCTTCAAGCTGGAATCTTCCTAGGATCTCTGCAAGCTGAAATCTTCTCTGGATCTCTGCAAGTTGAATCTTCTCAGGATCACTACAAGCTGTAATCTTCTCAGGATCTCTGCAAGCTGAATTTTCTCAGGATCTCTGCAAGCTGAATCCTCTCAGGATCTCTACAAACTGGAATCTTCTCAGGATCTCTGCAAGCTGAAATCTTCTCAGGATCTCTGCAAGCTGAAATCTTCTCAGGATCTCTGCAAGCTGAAATCTTCTCAGGATCTCGGCAAGCTGAAATCTTCTCAGGATCTCGGCAAGCTGGAATCTTCTCAGGATCTCTGCAAGCTGAAATCTTCTCAGGATCTCTGCAAGATGGAATCATCTCAGGATCTCTGCTAGCAGTAATTCTCTGCCATGTCCCAATGTGTCCATAACATGACATACTGTTTTCCCATGGAAGTACAGCAAACTCCTGTTCAATGACACCATTGTCAATTTATATAGAAATATTTCCGTTTTACAAAAAATATACTCCTGTTAGACATTTTTCCAATGCACTTTTAGTATAAATTTTTCTTCTCAGAATCTCTGCAAGCTGGAATTTTTCCAGGATCTCTGCAAACTGGAATTTTCCAAGGATCTCTGCAAGCTGGCATTGCTTGTATGGCTCTGATAAGCTATTATTGTTTGGGTGGCTCCATTGAAAGAATGAACTTGGCCAATAGGGGAATATAATTCTGTTATAGATTTTCCAATGTACTTCTAGTATCAATTTTCCTTCTCAGGATCTCTGCAGGCTGAAATCATTTTAGAAAAATGGATAATGTCCTCATTTGCAGAATGGATCCGTACATGCAGATCTGTGTTTCCCAACCAGGGTGCCTCCAGATGTTGCACAACTACAACTCCCAGCATGCCCAGACAGCTTTTGACCATTGTTTTCCAACCAAACAGCCAGGGTGCCTCCAGCTGTTGCAAAACTACAACTCCTATCATGACTGTACAGCCTTTGGCCAGTATTTTCCAACCAGGGTGCCTCCAGCTGTAGCAAAACTACAACTCCTAGCATGACTGTACAGCCTTTGGCCAGTATTTTCCAACCAGGGTGCCTCCAGTTGTAGCAAAACTACAACTCCTAGCATGCCCGGACAGCCAAAGGCTGTCCGGGTATGCTAGGAGTTGTAGTTTTGCAACAGCTGGAGGCACCCACTGATTTTTTTTTTACTAAGTCATTCCATTAATGCCTCATTCTATCACTAGACTCTAAAGAAGCATTAAATAAAGATGATGGACGCCTTATTGCGCGGCACCCATTTCCTGCTCCCATATCCTTCTAGGATCCTTAGAAAGCTACAATGATGCAGAACCTTCCCGTACAAGTGTGCATAAAAGACGAGGAACCTGCGAGACGCTCGGTGCGATCTCACACTCGGTCTGGGCTGAGAGGGTCCCTTACGGGAATTACAACCCATAAACTTTAATGCGCGCGAGACCCAGCGCGGCTCTTTTATCTGCCGTTCCACCAAGAGCTTCCTGTAATCAGGCGAGGCCGCACTTACATCTCGCGACTATAACTTATTCATAACCGGTGGGGGGGGGGGGGGGGAGACTTTTTTCTGCGTCGTTTGATGCAGGATGTCCCGGCTCGGCTCCATAACCATCTTATAGGAAATATGGAGTCAGCAGCACATTACCGGCGGCACTGAAGTAATTTACTCTACGGAGCGAACTTCGTATCGGAGGAGGCGCGCGGCAAGAGGGCTGACACCGTCACGCAAGTCCAGATCTGCCACTTTTAACGGGAGCAAACCCCATTGCTGAGCACCATTAGGCCACGTTTAAATTTTTTTTTTTCCCCATCAAAAATGCGTAAAAGAAAATGCATTAATAAAAACGCCACGGCCAGATATTACCTGCAAGCCAATAGGGATTTATGAAATGCAATACCCACTTGCCGTTTTTGGCTTTGCTGTTTTATCACTCCTTTTTGGGGGTTTTTGGAATTTTTGGGTTCCGTGGCAGTTTTTCAGAATCACAGCCTGTTGAGAATATGGATTTTTTTTTTTTTTTTACTGAAATCTTTTTGCGTTTCCCTCCCATTGAAGTCAATGGGAAAGAAAAAAAAAAACACCATTAAAGGGGTACTCACCTGGAAAACTATTTTTTTTAATCAACTGGTGCCAGAAAGTTAAACAGATTTGTAAATTACTTCTATTAAAAAAATCTTAATCCTTCCAGTACTTATCAGCTGCTGTGTAATCCACAGGAAGTTCTTTTCCTTTTGAATTTCCTTTCTCTCTGCTGACACCTCTGTCCATTTTAGGAACTGTACAGAGCAGGAGAGATTTGCTGTGGGGATTTGCTCCTACTCTGGACAGTTGCTAAAATGGACAGAGATGTCAGTAGAGAGAACTTGTGGTCAGGCAGAAAAGAAATTCAAAAAGAAAAGAACTTCCTGTGGAGCATAGAACAGCTGATAAGTACTGGAAGAATTAAGATTTTTTAATAGAAGTAATTTACAAATCTGGTTAACTTGCTGGCACCAGTTGATTTAAAAAGGAAAAAAAATGTTTTTAAGTGGAGTACCCCTTTAAAGGGGTTGTGCAACGAAAACTAACTTATCTACAGTATAGGGCATAAGTAGCTGATCAAGGGGGGTCTGATTGCTGGGAGCCCCCGAGATCTCCTCCATGGCGCTCCCGCTCTACTCCTGCATGGAGCGGGGGTCAGCATGCGCCCTCCATGTATCTCTATTGTAGAGTCGGAGATACTGAGTACGGCGCTTCGGCTCTCCCATATAGATGCATGGAGGGTGCGTGCGGACCCCCTCTTCGTGTATGAGGGTAGCCGGAGCACCATGCAGGAGATCCCAGTAGTCTGATTAGCATTCCCTAGGGGATAAGTTAGTTTTTGCTGCACACCCCTATAAGGGTAAGGTCACACGTAGACGGAGTATATATCACGCTGTGCAAAATCCGCTTGTGTAGCGGTAAATCCGCGGTGTATTCTCCTATGAGCAGACACACAGGGCTTCCCTATGGCAGCCCTGTGTGCACAATGGCCCCGCCTCCAAACCTTGTAGCGCACACAGGACTGCCGTGGGGAAGCCCTGTGTTCCCGCTCATAGGAGAATACACAGCATATTTTACCGCTATGCAGTGGATTTTGCGCAGCGTGAAAAATGCTGCATATACACAATACGCGACCCTACTCTAAAAAATTTAGGAGCAATGTAGGTTTTGTATCCGCGTTTTTTTTTTTTTTCTTCTTTCTGGCGTTTTTCCATCTTATTTGTTAATAAAGAGTTAAAAAAAACAAGGGGTGGACACAGAAAAAAAAAGAAAAAATGCCAAAGGACCAAAAATTACAATTTCCACATAAAAGGTAAAAATGCCAGAGAAAAAATGCAAAAAATGCTAAAACAGTGTTTCCCATCCAGGGTGCCTCCAGCTGTTGCAAAACTACAACTCCCAGCATGCCTGGACAGCCGTTGGCTGTCCGGGCATGCTGGGAGTTGTAGTTTTGCAACAGCTGGAGGCACCCTGGTTGGGAAAGACTGGGCTAAAAGAATACTGGAGAAACTTGAATTCTTATGCTATTTCCCCCAAGAACTATGTATGAAGGTGCAACATATAGGCATGGAGTGGAGGGTGCCCAATGGTCCTCTGCCCTATCTGAGGAGACCACTACTATAATAGGACCCAAGAGCGCCCCCTTTGATGGTATGCACAGAATACAATTTGAGTGTACAGTGCTACAGAATCTGTGTGCCCTATATAAAGAATTGTTATTAAAGGGGTATTCCAGTAAAAAACTTACATATGTGTATACGTGTATTTGCTCCTGCTCTGGACAGTTCCTGAGACAGACAGAGGTGTCAGCAGAGAGCACTGTTTTCAGACAGAAAAGAACAACTCAACTTCAGCAGCTGATAACTACTGGAAGGAATACGTTTTTTTTAATAGAAGTAATTTACAAATCTGTTTAACTTTCTGGAGCCAGTTGAGATATATATATATATATATATATATATATATATATATATATATATATATATATATATATAACAATAATATATATGAAAAAGTTTTTTCCTGGAATACCCCTTTAATACTAGTCACCAACTCCCATCAAAGATCCGTATAAAAACATTCTAAGGGATATTACACCCATTGGACTAAACATGTCATATGGAATGAAAAGGATCTGGGGGTCTACAAAATATGGGAGATGGATAGTGGAATGACGAGAACACTAGAGCAATGTCCCCTACCTGCTGAATTAAGCAATCCTGTCTGTTCTGCAAGGGCCGCAAATAAGGAAAAAGAAGTGAAAGATTAGTAAGAAGAAAGACAAAGAAGATGGCTGTGTTACTATATAAGAGAAAAACTGCTATTTCATATATGGTGTAATAGAGAGAGCGGAATGATAGGCTGTATTCTCAGTGATGTCACCGCTGATCTCTAGTGATGGATAGGCTGTATTCTCAGTGATGTCACCGCTGATCTCTAGTGATGGATAGGCTGTATTCTCAGTGATGTCACTGCTGATCTCTAGTGATGGATAGGATGTATTCTCAGTGATGTCACCGCTGATCTCTAGTGATGGATAGGCTGTATTCTCAGTGATGTCACCGCTGATCTCTAGTGATGGATAGGCTGTATTCTCAGTGATGTCACCGCTGATCTCTAGTAATGGATAGGCTGTATGCTCAGTGATGTCACCGCTGATCTCTAGTGATGGATAGGCTGTATTCTCAGTGATGTCACTGCTGATCTCTAGTGATGGATAGGCTGTATTCTCAGTGATGTCACCGCTGATCTCTAGTGATGGATAGGTTGTATTCTCAGTGATGTCACCGCTGATCTCTAGTAATGGATAGGCTGTATTCTCAGTGATGTCACTGCTGATCTCTAGTGATGGATAGGCTGTATTCTCAGTGATGTCACCGCTGATCTCTAGTGAATGGATAGGCTGTATTCTCAGTGATGTCACCGCTGATCTCTAGTGATGGATAGGCTGTATTCTCAGTGATGTCACCGCTGATCTCTAGTGATGGATAGGCTGTATTCTCCGTGATGTCACCGCTGATCTCTAGTGATGGATAGGTTGTATTCTCAGTGATGTCACCGCTGATCTCTAGTGATGGATAGGCTGTATTCTCAGTGATGTCACCGCTGATCTCTAGTGATGGATAGGCTGTATTCTCAGTGATGTCACCGCTGATCTCTAGTGAATGGATAGGCTTTATTCTCAGTGATGTCGCCGCTGATCTCTAGTGATAGATAGGCTGTATTCTCAGTGATGTCACCGCTGATCTCTAGTGAATGGATAGGCTGTATTCTCAGTGATGTCACCACTGATCTCTAGTGATGGATAGGCTGTATTCTCAGTGATGTCACCGCTGATCTCTAGTGATGGATAGGCTTTATTCTCAGTGATGTCACCGCTGATCTCTAGTGATGGATAGGCTGTATTCTCAGTGATGTCACCGCTGATCTCTAGTGATGGATAGGCTGTATTCTCAGTGATGTCACTGCTGATCTCTAGTGATGGATAGGCTGTATTCTCAGTGATGTCACCACTGATCTCTAGTGATGGATAGGCTGTATGCTCAGTGATGTCACCGCTGATCTCTAGTGATGGATAGGCTGTATTCTCAGTGATGTCACTGCTGATCTCTAGTGATGGATAGGCTGTATTCTCAGTGATGTCACCGCTGATCTCTAGTGATGGATAGGCTGTATTCTCAGTGATGTCACTGCTGATCTCTAGTGAATGGATAGGCTGTATTCTCAGTGATGTCACCGCTGATCTCTAGTGAATGGATAGGCTGTATTCTTTGTGATGTCACTGCTGATCTCTAGTGATGGATAGGCTGTATTCTCAGTGATGTCACCGCTGATCTCTAGTGATGGATAGGCTGTATTCTCTGTGATGTCACCGCTGATCTCTAGTGATGGATAGGCTGTATTCTCAGTGATGTCACCGCTGATCTCTAGTGATGGATAGGCTGTATTCTCAGTGATGTCACCGGTGATCTCTTGTGAATGGATAGGCTGTATTCTCAGTGATGTCACCGCTGATCTCTAGTGATGGATAGGATGTATTCTCAGTGATGTCACCGCTGATCTCTAGTGATGGATAGGATGTATTCTCAGTGATGTCACCGCTGATCTCTAGTGATGGATAGGCTGTATTCTCAGTGATGTCACCGCTGATCTCTAGTGATGGATAGGCTGTATTCTCAGTGATGTCACTGCTGATCTCTAGAGATGGATAGGCTGTATTCTCAGTGATGTCACCGCTGATCTCTAGTGATGGATAGGATGTATTCTCAGTGATGTCACCGCTGATCTCTAGTGATGGATAAGCTGTATTCTCAGTGATGTCACCGCTGATCTCTAGTGATGGATGGGCTGTATTCTCAGTGATGTCACCGCTGATCTCTAGAGATGGATAGGCTGTATTCTCAGTGATGTCACTGCTGATCTCTAGTGATGGATAGGCTGTATTCTCAGTGATGTCACCGCTGATCTCTAGTGATGGATAGGCTGTATTCTCAGTGATGTCACCGCTGATCTCTAGTGAATGGATAGGCTGTATTCTCAGTGATGTCACTGCTGATCTCTAGAGATGGATAGGCTGTATTCTCAGTGATGTCACCGATGATCTCTAGTGATGGATAGGCTGTATTCTCAGTGATGTCACCGCTGATCTCTAGTGATGGATTTGTTTTGCTAATATAAATAGCCAGTACATTAAATGTATCTTTTCATTTCAGTATAAGAATTATATACTCCTCACTTTATATTGTTATATTCTTTCATTGGCGTTTCTATTATTCATCTCACCTTGCTCGGAATCTCTTCTGCAAGTCTAACCTCAGGTATTTCTGATAATAAATTCAGGCGGTGTTATGTGAATGTGGAGAATATGAAAGTCTTAGGTTTTTGGAGGTTCTTAAATAAATGATGTGAGCCGAGCCCCAGGACGTTCAGCCTGACTAAGAAAACAGCGGAGAGTTGGCTCACATAAAATTCTACGGACGCTTCATTCCACAGGTGATCGAGTTATAGCTCCGGATATTCAAGAAATACCCTATATGAGTGGAGCAACTAACCCATAAACTTGTCAGACTGTATGAGGAAATGAATATGGCGGACAGCGTACGTCTGTGTGCATGACATATAAAGCAAACAAATATAACAGAGAATCACTAGTCAGCTCTGGTGTGTGCACTGTGACAAGTAATAGACTGTGATAATAATAATTACTATTATTATTAATAATAAAGTGTCTGCAGTCACATTGTCAATATAAGGCGGACTCAGCAACAGGAATCTATGGACGGATGGCCGACTATGACATGGACACTTATCTGTCCATTAAGTGCCATTCATTGAGGATGCCACAAGGGACACACTCCCTGCTGCCATATCTATACAGACAATACAAGAAGGAAGTCTGTGTCTCCAATATGGCTGACCCCAGGGAAATGTGTGTCTCCAATATGGCTGACCCCAGGGAAGTGTGTGTCTCCAATATGGCTGACCCCAGGGAAATATGTGTCTCCAATATGGCTGACCCCAGGGAAATGTGTGTCTCCAATATGGCTGACCCCAGGGAAATATGTGTCTCCAATATGGCTGACCCCAGGGAAATGTGTGTCTCCAATATGGCTGACCCCAGGGAAGCGTGTGTCTCCAATATGGCTGACCCCAGGGAAATGTGTGTCTCCAATATGGCTGACCCCATGTCTCCAATATGGCTGACCCCAGGGAAGTGTGTGTCTTCAATATGGCTGACCCCATGTTAGGGTTTGTCTACAATATAACTGAACTCTGGTAAGTATGTGTCTCCAATATGACTGATCCCTGGGAAGTGTGCATCTTCAATATGGCTGACCTCAGAAAGTGTGTGTCTCCAAGATTGCTGTCTCCAATATGGCTGACCTAAGGTAAGTATTTGTCTCCAATATGGCTGACTTCAGATGAGTCTGTGTCTCCAATATGGCTGACCCCTGGAAAGTCTGTGTCTCCAATATGGCTGACCTCAGGTGAGTCTGTATCTCCAATATGGCTGACCCCTGGTAAGTCTGTGTCTCCAATATGGCTGACCTCAGGTGAGTCTGTATCTCCAATATGGCTGACCCCTGGTAAGTCTGTGTCTCCAATATGGCTGACCTCAGGTGAGTCTGTATTTCCAATATGGCTGACCCCTGGTGAGTCTGTATCTCCAATATGGCTGACCCCTGGTAAGTCTGTGTCTCCAATATGGCTGACCTAAGGTGAATCTGTGTCTCCAATATGGCTGACCCCTGGTGAGTCTGTGTCTCCAATATGGCTGTCCTCAGGTAAGTCTGTGTCTCCAATATGGCTGACCTCAGGTGAGTCTGTGTCTCCAATATGGCTGACCTCAGGTGAATCTGTGTCTCCAATATGGCTGACCTCAGGTGAGTCTGTGTCTCCAATATGGCTGACCCCCCCCCCCCCCCCCCCTCCCATAATGACCCCTGTTACTTACTCGGAGAAGTGGGAGATGTGGCTCCTCCTTCTGTAGACGTGGTCGGAGGCTTTGTGTCTGACACTGGCAGGGGCACAGGCCTGGCCATTGGTGGCGGAGGAGGTGGTGGCAACATGGGAGTAGGAAGGAATGGATTGTGCACCTTGCCTTGGCTGCTACCATTGGGCTGTGGAATAACAAAAACACTTTAGTCAGAGACAAATTGATCAAAAATAAAAAATAAAGTAAATCAACGTCCCATCCCTCATGCTTTACACTGGATGTGTTTGTCTGATCCTGCAGTCTTATTCCCTCTGAACTCTGGACGGTAGTAGAATAGGCAGGATCAGACTACACAGGGTTTGTTTGTAGTCTGTAACCATGGAAACACATAGCTCCGCATTGACCATGTATACACAAAACTGAAGAATTGTTTCATTTTATTTTATACGTCGTGGAAAAATAAAACATATCTGGTTGCAACAGTATTCACTCTATTTCTGTGTTTCCCAACCAGGGTGCCCCCCAGCTGTTACAAAACTACAACTCCCAGCATGCCCAGACAGCCAAAGGCTGTCTGGGCATGCTGGGAGTTGTAGTTTTGCAACAGCTGGGGGCACACTGGTTGGGAAACACTGCTTTAATCAGTCCTGTGAAAACCTACTGACGTTTTCCCTATACCTTGTCTATTTCTCCCAATTGCTCTATACACATGCACACTCAGCTTGGCTGAGCATGCACATGTTGTCAATGCATAGGGAAGAGAAAGCCACAGCCACACACGTCTGGCAGCAGTTTATATTTCAGAACAAGAGAATTAATGATGCTTGATCCTTCCCAAAATTTGGAGGCCCCCCTTTCACATTAGATAGTAGGCTGACCCCGTTGACGGTCCTGGTGTTTATGCTCAACTTTGATTTCACAGGTTGCCCATACACCTTCAACGGCTCATTCATTTCCTCTGCTTCCTTTATACATATACATGCTCAGCCAAGTTCATGCATAAGTATGACTTTCATTTCTCCTGCTTCTCCGTGCATATGTACGCTCGGCCAAGTTGAGTGTGCATAGGCATGACATTCATTTCTCCTGCTTCCTCCATACATGTGCACACTCAGCCAAGTTGAGTTTCCATACGTATGACATTCATTTCTCCTGCTTCCTCCATACATATGCACACTCGGCCAAGTTGAGTTGGCATATGTATGAATTTGATTTATCCTGCTTCCTCCATACATATGCCCACTCGGCTAAGTTGAGTTTGCATACGTATGACTTATATTTACCCTGCTTCCTCCATACATGTGCATGCTCGGCTAATTTGAATGTGCATACATATGACAATCATTTCTCCTGCTTCCTCCATACATGTGCACACTCGGCCAAGTTGAGCGTGCATAGGCATGACATTCATTTCTCCTGCTTCCTCCATACATATGCCCACTCGGCCATGTTGAGTTTGCATACATATGACTTTTATTTATCCTGCTTCCTCCATACATGTGCACACTTGGTTAAGTCGAGTGTGCATAGGCAGAATATTCATGTCTCCTGCTTCCTCCAGACATATGCACACTCGGCCAAGTTGAGTTTGCATACGTATGACTTATATTTACCCTGCTTCCTCAATACATGTGCACGCTCGGCTAATTTGAATGTGCAGACATATGACAATAATTTCTCCTGCTTCCTCCATACATATGCACGCTCAGCCAAGTAGAGTGTGCACTTGTATGAAAGAATGAGAAACACTAATGTTTGCAATATATTTCAGGTCTCTGCTGGATTATCAGATTTTCTGGATTATTGGAATTAGAATTGCGCAGTTTCCAATTTCTCATCAATTCTACGTTATATATGACGGGAGCTTCCTGTCTGGGGAGGTAATTCCGCAGCAGAGTGATCGCACTGACGTCAGCGCACGGACTAGTCAGGGTCCTGCGCAAGCGTTTGTTACAATGTATCGTATATATCCCAAGGCCGATGTATTTCTTCGTGTTTTTTTTTCTCCTTTAAATCATAAATCTGATCCCTTCGCTTAGAATCACTTAGCCTGAGAAATAAAACAACTAAAAAGATGAAATAAACTAAACTTCCATCTCCGCGCCGGGGTTCGTCTCAGCTGTGCGCCGGCGTAACCGTATATATTTAACATTTTATGAGGCCGAGCAGTAAGTCTAATTTATGGAGCAATAGAATTTAGGAGGCCGAGCGTTCCGCGCTGTCTGACGATATCGGTTTTGACAACAGTCAACAAATTGATCCGCCGTGCAGGCGTCTCATCCCACATGCCAGCGCGCGCACGGGCTCCGAAGGGGGCGAAACGAGACGGCAACCGGCGAGATGATAAAAACTGGACTACTGTGGGGTTTTTTATTTTTTATTTATTTTTAAGGGACAATAAAATCCTTTAGTGAGGTCTTTATAACATCCCATAATGGTGGCTGTTATGTGTCGCCCTCGCGACTCGCAAAAACGAATCGTCTGTTAAGCGCGGCTGAGCTTTCCGAAATAACGGAAATATTTATAACGATTTCATATACTGGCAGTGTTCCTCAACCTGTGGCTCTCCAGCTGTTGCAAAAACTACAACTTCCAGCATGCCCTGACAGCCTTCGGCTGTCAGGGCATGCTGGGAGTTGTAGCTTTTGCAACAGCTGGAGAGCCACAGGTTGGGGAACAGTGATCTACACTTCATATGAGACTTTTGCAACCAATCATTTCCTTATTGCAACTTTGCAAATGGTCTTGATTAGGCATCTACTTACTGTACGCAGCTCCAATGCAGAGCTATGTGTTTCCATGGTTACCGGCTACAAACATTACCGGCGTAGTCTAGTCGTGCGGTCATGTGTTCCTCCACAACTTCTGCCTCCTCTTTCTACATACTACATGTCCCTATACTTTGTTTCCTCTACACATATGCACACTCGGCTTGGCTGAGCATGCACATGTTTTCAATGTGTAGAGACGAGAAAGTCACAGCCAGACACCACTGGCAGCATTGAATCCCCGTTGAATTCCCAGCCAGACTTTTGGTCAACTTTTGTCCATGCTCCTATAAAGGGGTACTCCGGTGGAAAACTTTTTTCTTTTTAATCAACTGGTGCCAGAAAGTTAAACAGATTTGTAAATTACTTCTATTGAAAAATCTTAATCCTTCCAGTACTTATTAGCTGCTGAATACTACAGAGGAAATTCTTTTATTTTTGGAACACAGAGCTCTCTGCTGACATCTCTGTCCATTTTAAGAACTGTACAGAGTAGGAGAAAATCCCCATAGCAAACATATGCTGTTCTGGACAGTTCCTAAAATGGACAGAGATGTCAGCAGAGAGCACTGTGTTCCAAAAAGAAAATAATTTCCTCTGTAGTATTCAGCAGCTAATAAGTACTGGAAGGATTAGGATTTTTTAATAGAAGTAATTTACAAATCTGTTTAACTTTCTGGCACCAGTTGATTTTAAAAAAAAAAGGTTTTCCCCCGGAGTACCCCTTTAATACCTGACGGCTCATTCATTTCTCCTGATTCCTCCGTACACATGCACACTCGGCCAAGTTGGGTGTGCATATATAGGAAAGAATAGGGGGCATTATAAAGTAGCAGAACGATTTGACAGCTGGTGAAGGTGCATGGACAACTTTACTACCGTAACCCACTGTTCTAGAGAACCTACGGACAGAATAGAAGGCAAAGGGAGTGGAGTAATACGTGACCTCATGATCTGACAACACATGATTTGTTCGTAGTCTGTAACCATGGAAACCCATAGGAGCTGTATGCACAAAACGATAGTTTTTTCTTTTGGTTTAGATTATTTGCAAAGCTGCTTCATTTTCTTGCCCTCTTGTCTATGTAAAAAATAGATAATTCTGAAGTGTCTATGGAGGGGGGACTGGATATTTAGGACCGCCCCCCATAAGGATCGCAACGCCTCACCTAGTTTTCAAGTGAATGCTTGAATCAGTGTTTCCCAACCAGTGTGCCTCCAGCTGGTGCAAAACTGCTACTCCCAGCATGCCTGGACAAGGCCGTCCGGGCATGCTGGGAGTTGTAGTTTTGTTCCAGTTGGAGGCACACTTGTTAGGAAACACTGATTTAAAGGGGTACTCCGGTGAAAAACTTTTTTTTTAAATCAACTGGTGCCAGAAAGTTAAACAGAATTGTAAATAACTTCTATAAAAAAAATCTGAATCCTTCCAGTACATATCAGCTGCTGTAAGCTCCACAGGAAGTTCTATTCTTTCTAAATTTATTTTCTGTCTGACCACAGTGCTCTCTGCTGACACCTCTGTCTGTCTCAGGAACTGCCAAGAACAGGAGAGGTTTGCTATGAGGATTTGCTTCTGTTCTGGACAGTTCCTGAGACAGATAGAGATGTCAGCAGAGAGCACTGTGGTCTGACAGAAAAGAAATTGAAAAAGAATAGAACTTCCTGTGGAGCATACAGCAGCTGATAAGTACTGAAAGGGTTAAGACTTTTAAATAGAAGTAATTTACAAATCTGTTTAACTTTTTGACACCAGTTGATTAAAAAAAATAATTCACTGGGGTACCCCTTTAAGGCATGCACTCAAGATTAAAGGAGTGTATAATGGGAGATGTAGTTTTGCAACAGCTGGGGGCACACTGGTTGGGAAACACTGGCTTAAATTGTGATTGCTCACTGTAAAGAAGTGATACATTTTGTACAAATCTTTCTGATATTTTCTACAAAAAAAAAAAAAAGAAAAAAAAAAGGAAATAATTTTTTAGAATTCACATTGGCAGGTAAGTCTCTTCTTTCTATGGGATAACCCTGTAATGCAGGGGTGTCCCAACAACTGTTCCAAAACTACAACTCCCATCATCACTAGGGTAGACTATTTTTTTACAAGTGCCTTCCTATTATATCACTTTACTATTGTATCATTGTATTTACGATTATAACATTTTATTAACGATTGTATCATTGTATTTACCCTCGTATCATTGTATAATTGTATTTACAATTCTATCACTTTATTTACAATTGTATCATTTTATTTATAACTTTATTATTCTATTTACAATCGTATCCCTTTATAACTGTATCATTTTATTTACAATTCTATAATTTTATTTATAACTTTATTATTCTATTTACAATTGTATCCCTTTATAACTGTATCATTTTATTTACAATTGTATAATTTTATTTATAACTTTATTATTCTATTTACAATTGTATCCCTTTATAACTGTATCACTTTATTTACAATTGTATCATTTTATTTATAACTTTATTATTCTATTTACAATTGTATCCCTTTATAACTGTATAATTTTATTTACAATTGTATCATTTTATTTATAACTATTAATTTAAATACAAAGGGATGTCCAGCGCAGATAGATGCAGAACGATGCTCTTTATTGCGTTAAAACTTCAGTACATGTAAGACATGGGTGCACATGACGCGTTTCGGCCCTGGGCCGAAACGCATCACGTGCACCCATGTCTTACATGTACTGAAGTTTTAACGCAATAAAGAGCATCGTTCTGCATCTATCTGCGCTGGACATCCCTTTGTATTTGAACTTGCATATTCGGGCGTTGCCCACGCCAGTCCGGGCGCAACGGGCTTGGGAAGTGAGCTGGACATCGCCACACCTTCGTTATTACTTTATTAACAATTGTATAATTTTATTTATAACTATTATTTTATTTACAATTGTATCCCTTTATAACTATATCACTTTATTTACAATTCTATACTTTTATTTATAACTTTATATTCTATTTACAATTGTATCCCTAAATAACTGTATCACTTTATTTACGATTGTATCATTGTACTTACCCTTGTATCATTGTATAATTGTATTTACGATTCTATCACTTTATTTACAATTCTATACTTTTATTTATAACTTTATATTCTATTTACAATTGTATCCCTTTATAACTGTATCACTTTATTTACGATTGTATCATTGTATTTAGGATTGTATCATGTTATTTACCCCAACATTCCCAATAACCGTCACAGTTGATACAATTCATCCAAATAAGCCACCGGCTTTGCAAAAGTTACTATGTCTCAGATACTTTCTTGCACGGTTCTTTTTTTTTTTTCTTTTTTCCTGCATTCATAGATCCGCAGACAGATAAAAACGTAGTGTAAGGAACTGGACGTGTGGTATGCAGGGTTCAAGTACTGGTCAACTAGAACTCAAGTACTTGATATACACGTATAAATAACATCCAGACCTGGAACATCTGTCTTCCCACAAGTTGTTAAAGATCATTTAGCAGGAGCCATTTCATTTTGTAGCTTTATTTCTTCCTTTTCCTAATTTATCCCCTCCCCCCCCCATGTAATTGCTATCTGCAATCATTTCATTTAGGGTGACTGTAAACTATCAGCTCTGCAAAATAGATTTAAAAGGGGATTAATGGCATCGCTCGTGAGCTGCGATAAAACACCGAAAACGTTAAAAAGTACACTAAAAACCTGAGATTTTTACCCAGAATGCTCAGGTCACGAAGTAACTGGAAATGATATAAATGTCATACTAAAGCGTAGGTTCACATTTTAATATCTCAGTATGATCTTTCCCTTCAGAACTCCAGAGCTGAATTCACAATTCTTCATGGGTGGACTTGGAATACATCATCATTGTATTAATAATAACAGCTGAGCTTCTAGGACAGTGGTCTTCAGTAATGTAATGTATGTACACAGTGACCTCACCAGCAGAATAGTGAGTACAGCTCTGGAGTATAATACAGGATATAACTCAGGATCAGTACAGGATAAGTAATGTAATGCATGTACACAGTGATCTCACCAGCAGAATAGTGAGTGCAGCTCTGGAGTATAATACAGGATATAACTCAGGATCAGTACAGGATAAGTAATGTAATGTATGTACACAGTGACCTCACCAGCAGAATAGAGAGTACAGCTCTGGAGTATAATACAGGATATAACTCAGGATCAGTACAGGATAAGTAATGTAATGTATGTACACAGTGATCTCACCAGCAGAATAGTGAGTGCAGCTCTGGAGTATAATACAGGATATAACTCAGGATCAGTACAGGATAAGTAATGTAATATATGTACACAGTGACCTCACCAGCAGAATAGTGAGTACAGCTGTGGAGTATAATACAGGATATAACTCAGGATCAGTACAGGATAAGTAATGTAATGTATGTACACAGTGATCTCACCAGCAGAATAGTGAGTGCAGCTCTGGAGTATAATACAGGATATAACTCAGGATCAGTACAGGATAAGTAATGTAATGTATGTACACAGTGATCTCACCAGCAGAATAGTGAGTACAGCTCTGGGGTATAATACAGGATATAACTCAGGATCAGTACAGGATAAGTAATGTAATGTATGTACACAGTGACCTCACCAGCAGAATAGTGAGTGCAGCTCTGGGGTATAATACAGGATATAACTCAGGATCAGTACAGGATAAGTAATGTAATGTATGTACACAGTGACCCCCACCAGCAGAATAGTGAGTACAGCTCTGGGGTATAATACAGGATATAACTCAGGATCAGTACAGGATAAGTAATGTAATGTATGTACACAGTGACCTCACCAGCAGAATAGTGAGTACAGCTCTGGAGTATAATACAGGATATAACTCAGGATCAGTACAGGATAAGTAATGTAATGTATGTACACAGTGACCTCACCAGCAGAATAGTGAGTGCAGCTCTGGAGTATAATACAGGATATAACTCAGGATCAGTACAGGATAAGTAATGTAATGTATGTACACAGTGACCCCACCAGCAGAATATTGAGTGCTGCTCTGCAGTATAAGTACATTGTTGGCAAAAGAAACATTTCAGGGTTAGTGGGCAGACACTTCTGTAGTATAAAAAGCAGTCCTTACGTTTAGGAACCCCACCTGTCCAGCCTGCTGACCGGCTTCTGGGCAGACAAGTTGGACAAACTCTTTCAGAGTCTCCTGCGGGTGATAGCGGATTGCTGGGTGAGAGAAGTACGGCCCAGGTTGCTGGATAATGGGCGACGTCGGGAAATGTAAAGTTGATGGCGTTGCATGCGGACTCGCTGTCAGGGAGAAAAGAGAGCGGCTGTTATCTCTGTTTGCTGTAAAACATTCACAGTTCACATAAAGGTCTGAAGCCTCTTTTAAAAACAAATATCCATTGCAATCACACTCCAACAAAGGGCGCATTGATACAATGTATACACTCAGTGTGACGGATACATGCTTCCCCTTATATACAGTTCATTTCAGGGACAGATCACAGTTCTTCGCTGCCCTCGCATTCCGCTCCTATATGGCTAAAAAATATTATTTTATGATTACACCTAATATAGAAGAAGACAAGATGGAGGCCATTACAACAGAGATGTAATGCAGTCCTGATATATTCATGTGTACAGGGCCCTAATGCTGTGGTTTCCAAGGCTCTCGAGCTCTACTGGTAATAGTTGCTTGTGCATGTTCTTTTACACTTGACTCATAAGTAATGTAGGATCTGCACAGGCCCATATGCCATAATGGGAGCTATTGAGGTGCCAAAAGGTTCAAACATTGCCAGGTTTGGCTCAGGCAACGCTCAGCCGCTAGTACAGCTCAGTATAGCCCAGCAAGGTAGGAGTTAATTACCACTGCTGAGCAGCGCTAGTTAACTCCTTGGGGGAGAGGGTTGTATACATTATACAGCCATCTATATGGCTGTATAAGGTATACAGTGAAGAGAATGATCCTTACCATCTCGTTGCTGGTCCAGGCCTCTTCTTGTACAGCTCTGCCCCCCTCGTGACGTCTTCGCTAAAGGCGTGGCTACATAAGAAGAGACCCGAAACAGTGACAAGATGGTAAGGATCACTCTCCTCACTTTATACATTATACAGCCATATAGAAGGCTGTATAATGTATACACTCCCAACTCCCCTCCAAGGAGTTAATTAGCACTGCTTGGCAGTGCTAATTAACTGCTTCCTTGCTGGGCCAGCACATAGTGCTCGGTCCAGCAAGATGTTATAGTATACCAACGGATTCGCTGGCTTACTGTGACAAAAGAGTTAAGTTGCGCTATGCAGCAGCGCGACTTAACCCTTTAAATGACAGTTTGCAGCGAACCCAAGTTCGTCCAGAACTGAGCACTTTCGCTCAACTCTTGTTGCGGAGGTTATTCTATCTTTGGCAATAGGGAGCCAGTCTGATCTTTTCAATGTTATGAAACCCCTCTCTCCTCTATGAACACCACTGTGTGTATTCGCCACAATGTTACATAGTTCAGAAGGTTCAAAAAAGACAAGAGTCCATCCAGTTAACACCAAATAGTTACATAACTTCATGTTGAAAAGTATCCAACAAGTTAGACCTAAATCCCTACTGTGATCCAGATTGTTCTTTTGCCTTCTTCTGGATCAACACAGTAGGATTACAGGTTGAACCTGATGGACTCTTTTTAACCTGAAACTATTTAGTGTTAAAGGGGTACTCCGGTGAAGACAATTTTTTCCCCAAAACAACTGGCTCCAGAATGTTAAACAGATTTGTAAATTACTTCAATTAAAAAAATCTTAATCCTACCAGTACTTATCATCTCCTGAAGTTGAGTTGTTCTTTTCTGTCTGACCACAGTGCTCTCTGCTGACACGTCTGTCCATGTCAGGAACTGTCCAGAGCAGGAGAGGTTTGCTATGAGAATTTGCTTCTACTCTGGACAGTTCCTGAGACAGACAGAGGTGTCAGCAGAGAGAACTGTGGTCAGACAGAAAAGAACAACTCAACTTCAGCAGGTGATAAGTACTGGAAGGATTACGATTTTTATAATAGAAATAATTTACAAATCTGTTTAACTTTCCGGAGCAAATTCATATGAAAAAATTCAAATTCAGCAGAAAATCCTGCGCATCAAATCTGCGCACGTGTGAACGTACCCTTAAGGTCTAAAAACCCAATAATGTGGCCTTATTGTCATTTTTTGCCCTTCAAAGATTTAACATAATAGATACAAATATTTTAATTTTTCTCCATGTTTTGTTCTATGGAGCACGGAATACCCTGCACTGTCTGAACACAATGCCACTACTGTACTTGCTCTGGTGCAGAAAGCTGAAAGTGTTTCATGAAATACAATAACCCTAAGGGCAGGTGAGGAAACTTTACCTCATCTCAGGTTCTTGGAGGAAGCCGCAACGTCTGAAGAACAAAGATACTCAATACCAGGGGGGTTTATGGGAAGGTTTTGCTGGGTGGTGATCTCACCATGGGGGCATTTATGTCTCAATTTATCATTGTTCTACTTTTGTTTTTTTTTATACAGGTGTATTATTATTAATTTAACCCCCCCCCCCCCCCTTCCCGTGTATCATTTCATAGAGCTATCAATGGAAATCTTGTGTAACTGCAACTGTTGGGCAACATATATTTGTCTATTGCAGTGTTTCCCAATCAGGGTGCCTCCAGCTATTGCAAAACTACAACTCCCAGTATGCCCGGACAGCCATTGGCTGTCCGGGCATTCTGGGAGTTGTAGTTTTGCAACAGCTGGAGGGGCCCTGGTTGGAAAACACTGGTATAGTATATGGTGCAACATTACGGGAGTTGTAGGACTGGTTGGATAAATACCGGCCATTGCATTGCCGGTATTTTTAACATAAAAATATCGTCAGGGTGGCCAAAATACCGGCTGCGCTGGCCTTTGGCTGTCCAGGCATGTTGGGAGTTGTAGGTTTGCAACAGCTGGAGGGACCCTGGTTTGGAAGGCTGTCCCGGCATGCTGGGAGTTGTAGTTTTGCAACAGCTGGAGGCACCCTGGTTTGGAAGCAGTGGTCTTTTAGAATGCATCGCTGCAGTGCAAGACTCAATGTCCTCTCTGGGCTTCTTAAAGCTTGGTTTCCTTCACCAAAAATTCAGTTTTTAGCCTACCTAAAACATAATGTTATTACCTAAGATCTAAACTAAAAAAAAATAAAAAAAATAAAAAAAAAAAGTCATTTTGCCCAAAATTATATTTTGCTATTATTGCTAGTTGTAAGAAAAAGGTCATTAACAGAAAAAAAAGCTATAATTTAATATATTTATTAGCAAAGACCATTAAAATAAAAAATAAAAAATTAGAAAACAAAACTATACCTACAAGATATTAATAATAATAATGTATTGAATAATATAAATAAAAAATGATGGCAATAATATAGCGATGGTGAATATATAGTCAGCATAAACTTCTAAAGCAATCTAGATGATAACAATCAATACAAATTAAAAAAGAAAAAACAAAGAAACAAACAAAGCAGTTGTATCTCAAAATTAAATACATATTCAATGTTTATTTAATATTAAAGAACTAAGAATATAACTAATAAAAGACAATAATATATAAAAATATTCAAATAAACATCACTAAAAATTATTAAAAAACAAACAAACAAAAAACAAAAAGAAAACAACTTATGTGTGGAAAAATAACTATAAAAAAACTATAACAAATAACAAAAATTGATGCAATATTTAATCAAAACTTAACATATATTTAAAAAATTAATAATATATATACCGTATATTAAAATAAGATATTTAAAAATATAAATACACACAAAAAAGACAGAACCATAAATAAAAATATAAATATATATATAAAAAAAGCTAGATAAAAAATAATTACCAAAAATAAAAAAAAGTTAATAATAAATAATATCAATAATAATATAAAAAAATGTGCATAATTATGAGTAAATAATAAAAGATTGATGATATCTTGGTGTATACAGCCTGCTTTCAAAAAAGACACAACCATAAGCACAAATAAAAATATTAATATAAAAAAAATAAAGAAAAATATTAAATAAAAAATCATTACCAAAAATTATAATAATAATAATAATAAAAAAAATAAGTAAAATAAGATAATATAAAAAATGCATAAATAATAATAATAAATTACCCAAAAATTTACATCATTATGTCTAAACAATAAAAGATAGATGATATCTTGGTATATACAGACTGCACACAAAAGAAGAAAGAACCATAAACTCAAATAAAAATATAAAATATAAATATATAAAAAAAAAAAAAAAAAAATAAGCTAGATAAAAAATTACCAAAATAAATAAATAAATAATAATAATAATAGAAATAATAATAAATTACCAAAAATGTACATAATTATGTGTAAATAATAAAAAATAGATGATATCTTGATGTATACAGCCTGCATACAAAAAAGACACAACCATAAGCACAAATAAAAATACAAAATATTTATATAAATAAAATAAACAAAAAAGTTCATCAAAAAATTACCAAAAATAATAATAATAATAAATAAATAAAAAATAACAAAAAATTAAATAAATAATAATAATAAATTTACAAAATAATTTACAAAATTAGGAGTACATAATAACAGATAGATGATATCTCGGCATATACCGCCTGCACACATGTATAAAAGGCCAAGTGTTTGGTGCACATCTGCCGCGCCACGTATCCAGTGTTAGGCCACATTACAAGGCATCAATTGTCCCTCTTCCACCACTCAATTCATTTGTCTTCCTCATTGACCGTATCATGGGGCTAATTGGAAGCGCCACCAATCCTGCTGATGTGAACGGCTTTCTAACATCATATAATAGCCGTCCTTTATCGGAAATATGAAGAGTGACTCTTTAATAGGGGAGGCTGGCAATCCTCCAAGCTCCGCAAGCGACTTGCACCCCTGGTGTCTAATGCAAGATATCAGCAAACAAAAAGCTAAATAGTCATTTTCTACCTTGTCAGACAGAACGATCAAAGCCCCCACCCCCCACCTGCTGGGAATACCTTAATGCATTAGTTCGAAATGCTCACAGATTAAACCCTTAAAGAAAAAAAAGAAAAGGACAAGATGTCATCTGTGCAGAGCCGGGGTTTAGCTGACACATATTCACAGGAAAGAGCATAATTATAAGAGAGCCATTAGCGCCAAGGACTAATTAATCTAGAAAACGCCTGTCAACAAGTCTCTTCAAGGATACTTCACCCATCTCTCCGAAAACCAATGACAGATCCCAGATTTCTGCTATGTTGGCGCTATCTGCTCTGCTGCTGATTTGCTTTCTGCTAATTATTCACTAACTCATTTTAATTTTTTTTTTACAATTTTAAAAAATGTTATATATTTTTTTTTGTAGCAGAATTTATCCAGTGACTTATTGCATGAATTTAAATCTGTTAAATATCTTTTAAGTAAAACAAAATATTGCAAAAAAAAAAAAAAAAACTAAAACCTTTTCGATCAGAAGAAAGGAAAGTCCTTCTACATAAGAGCGTCTCTTACTCTGGAGGACTCAGCACATCCATATAATACATACACAGACTTGGAATTCAAATTGTGTAATTCTTCATTTCCCCTGTGGTGATGCTGTAGGGAATTTGACCACTTTTATCCCAGGTTACAGCTGATCTGGAGCAATCTGCCATTGGACTTGGGTTGCCTAGAATGTTCTGTTTACAGATGGGTAAAAAACTTTGTCCCTCAAAACACCCCAAGGTGGTACCCCATCTATAGGCAAACTCCTTCTTCCTATGGACACTGGACATCGGTGCACAAGGGAGGGTCCATGTAATTGCCATTGATCTGTACGCCCCCTCTAGATCACAGCCAATACGTACTCCCCTTCTTAATTGCCTTGATCTGTACCTTACCATTGTAATTGCAGTTAACCTGGATTTCCAGCCCTTAATACCCACTGATCAGTAGTGGCTCCTTACAATAAATACTGATATGTACCCCCTAAATCTTCTCAGATCTGTACTGCCCCCTTATAATCACCCCTGATCTGTACTGCCCCCTTATAATAACCACTGATCTGTACTGCCCCCTTATAATAACACCTGATCTCTACTGCCCTCCTATAATCACCCCTGATCTGTACTGCCCTTCTATAATCACCCCTGATCTATACTGCCCTCCTATAATCACCCCTGATCTATACTGCCCTCCTATAATCACCCCTGATCTATACTGCCCTCCTATAATCACCCCTGATCTATACTGCCCTCCTATAATGCCCTCTGATCTATACTGCCCTCCTATAATCCCCCCTGATCTATACTGCCCTCCTATAATCCCCCCTGATCTATACTGCCCTCCCATAACCCCCCTGATCAATACTGTCCTCCTATAATCACCCCTGATCTATACTGCCCTCCTATAATCACCCCTGATCTATACTGCCCTCCTATAATCACCACTGATCTGTACTGCCCTCCTATAATCACCCCTGATCTATACTGCCCTCCTATAATCACCCCTGATCTATACTGCCCTCCTATAATCACCCCTGATCTGTACTGCCCTCCTATAATCACCCCTGACCTGTACTGCCCTCCTATAATCCCCCCTGATCTATACTGCCCTCCTATAATCCCCCCCTGATCTATACTGCCCTCCTATAATCCCCCCTGATCTATACTGCCCTCCGATAACCCCCCTGATCTGTACTGCCCTCCTATAATCACCCCTGATCTAAACTGCCCTCCTATAATCACCACTGACATGTACTGCCCTCCTATAATCGCCCCTGATCTATACTGCCCTCCTATAATCACCACTGACATGTACTGCCCTCCTATAATCGCCCCTGATCTATACTGCCCTCCTATAATCACCACTGACATGTACTGCCCTCCTCTAATCACCACTGATCTGTACTGCCCTCCTATAATCACCACTGATCTGTACTGCCCTCCTATAATCATCCCTGATCTATACTGCTCTCCTATAATTATCCCTGATCTATACTGCCCTCCTATAATCACCCCTGATCTATACTGCCCTCCTATAATCACCCCTGATCTATACTGCCCTCCTATAATCACCCCTGATCTGTACTGCCTTCCTATAATCACCCCTGATCTATACTGCCCTCCTATAATCACCCCTGATCTATACTGCCCTCCTATAATCACCCCTGATCTATACTGCCCTCCTATAATCACCCCTGATCTATACTGCCCTCCTATAATCACCCCTGATCTATACTGCCCTCCTATAATCACCACTGATCTGTACTGCCCTCCTATAATCACCCCTGATCTATACTGCCCTCCTATAATCACCACTGATCTGTACTGCCCTCCTATAATCACCCCTGATCTATACTGCCCTCCTATAATCACCCCTGATCTATACTGCCCTCCTATAATAACCCCTGATCTATACTGCCCTCCTATAATAACCCCTGATCTATACTGCCCTCCTATAATCACCCCTGATCTATACTGCCCTCCTATAATCACCACTGATTTATACTGCCCTCCTATAATCACCACTGATCTGTACTGCCCTCCTATAATCACCCCTGATCTATACTGCCCTCCTATAATCACCACTGATCTATACTGCCCTCCTGTAATCACCACTGATCTATACTGCCCTCCTATAATCACCACTGATCTATACTGCCCTCCTATAATCACCCCTGATCTGTACTGCCCTCCTATAATCACCACTGATTTATACTGCCCTCCTATAATCACCCCTGATCTATACTGCCCTCCTATAATCACCACTGATCTGTACTGCCCTCCTATAATAACCCCTGATCTATACTGCCCTCCTATAATCACCTCTGATCTGTACTGCCCTCCTATAATCACCCCTGATCTATACTGCCCTCCTATAATCACCCCTGATCTGTACTGCCCTCCTATAATCACCCCTGACCTGTACTGCCCTCCTATAATCCCCCCTGATCTATACTGCCCTCCTATAATCCCCCCTGATCTATACTGCCCTCCTATAATCCCCCCTGATCTATACTGCCCTCCCATAACCCCCCTGATCTGTACTGCCCTCCTATAATCACCCCTGATCTATACTGCCCTCCTATAATCACCACTGACATGTTCTGCCCTTCTATAATCGCCCCTGATCTATTCTACCCTCCTATAATCACCCCTGATCTATACTGCCCTCCTATAATCACCACTGACATGTACTGCCCTCCTATAATCGCCCCTGATCTATACTGCCCTCCTCTAATCACCACTGATCTGTACTGCCCTCCTATAATCACCACTGATCTGTACTGCCCTCCTATAATCATCCCTGATCTATACTGCTCTCCTATAATCATCCCTGATCTATACTGCCCTCCTATAATCACCCCTGATCTATACTGCCCTCCTATAATCACCCCTGATCTATACTGCCCTCCTATAATCACCCCTGATCTATACTGCCCTCCTATAATCACCACTGATCTGTACTGCCCTCCTATAATCACCCCTGATCTATACTGCCCTCCTATAATCACCCCTGATCTGTACTGCCCTCCTATAATCACCACTGATTTATACTGCCCTCATATAATCACCCCTGATCTATACTGCCCTCCTATAATCACCCCTGATCTGTACTGCCCTCCTATAATCACCCCTGATCTATACTGCCCTCCTATAATCACCCCTGATCTATACTGCCCTCCTATAATTACCCCTGATCTGTACTGCCCTCCTATAATCACCCCTGATCTATACTGCCCTCCTATAATCACCCCTGATCTATACTGCCCTCCTATAATCACCCCTGATCTATACTGCCCTACTATAATCACCCCTGATCTGTACTGCCCTCCTATAATCACCCCTGATCTGTACTGCCCTCCTATAATCACCCCTGATCTGTACTGCCCTCCTATAATCACCCCTGATCTGTACTGCCCTCCTATAATCACCCCTGATCTATACTGCCCTCCTATAATCACCCCTGATCTATACTGCCCTCCTATAATCACCCCTGATCTATACTGCCCTCCTATAATCACCCCTGATTTATACTGCCCTCCTATAATCACCACTGATCTGTACTGCCCTCCTATAATCACCCCTGATCTATACTGCCCTCCCATAACCCCCCTGATCAATACTGCCCTCCTATAATCACCACTGATCTGTACTGCCCTTCTATAATCACCCCTGATCTATACTGCCCTCCTATAATCACCCCTGATCTATACTGCCCTCCTATAATCACCCCTGATCTATACTGCCCTACTATAATCACCCCTGATCTATTCTACCCTCCTATAATCACCCCTGATCTATACTGCCCTCCTATAATCACCACTGACATGTACTGCCCTCCTATAATCGCCCCTGATCTATACTGCCCTCCTCTAATCACCACTGATCTGTACTGCCCTCCTATAATCACCACTGATCTGTACTGCCCTCCTATAATCATCCCTGATCTATACTGCTCTCCTATAATCATCCCTGATCTATACTGCCCTCCTATAATCACCCCTGATCTATACTGCCCTCCTATAATCACCCCTGATCTGTACTGCCCTCCTATAATCACCACTGATTTATACTGCCCTCCTATAATCACCCCTGATCTATACTGCCCTCCTATAATCACCCCTGATCTGTACTGCCCTCCTATAATCACCCCTGATCTATACTGCCCTCCTATAATCACCCCTGATCTATACTGCCCTCCTATAATTACCCCTGATCTGTACTGCCCTCCTATAATCACCCCTGATCTATACTGCCCTCCTATAATCACCCCTGATCTATACTGCCCTCCTATAATCACCCCTGATCTATACTGCCCTCCTATAATCACCCCTGATCTATACTGCCCTCCTATAATCACCCCTGATCTATACTGCCCTCCTATAATCACCCCTGATTTATACTGCCCTCCTATAATCACCACTGATCTGTACTGCCCTTCTATAATCACCCCTGATCTATACTGCCCTCCTATAATCACCCCTGATCTATACTGCCCTCCTATAATCACCCCTGATCTATACTGCCCTACTATAATCACCCCTGATCTGTACTGCCCTCCTATAATCACCCCTGATCTGTACTGCCCTCCTATAATCACCCCTGATCTGTACTGCCCTCCTATAATCACCCCTGATCTGTACTGCCCTCCTATAATCACCCCTGATCTATACTGCCCTCCTATAATCACCCCTGATCTATACTGCCCTCCTATAATCACCCCTGATCTATACTGCCCTCCTATAATCACCCCTGATTTATACTGCCCTCCTATAATCACCACTGATCTGTACTGCCCTCCTATAATCACCCCTGATCTATACTGCCCTCCTATAATCACCCCTGATCTATACTGCCCTCCTATAATCACCCCTGATCTATACTGCCCTCCTATAATCACCCCTGATTTATACTGCCCTCCTATAATCACCACTGATCTGTACTGCCCTTCTATAATCACCCCTGATCTATACTGCCCTCCTATAATCACCCCTGATCTATACTGCCCTCCTATAATCACCCCTGATCTATACTGCCCTCCTATAATCACCCCTGATCTGTACTGCCCTCCTATAATCGCCCCTGATCTATACTACCCTCCTATAATCACCCCTGATCTATACTGCCCTCCTATAATCGCCCTGATATATACTGCCCTCCTATAATCTCCCTGATCTATACTGCCCTCCTATAATCACCACTGATCTATACTGCCCTCCTATAATCGCCCCTGATCTATACTGCCCTCCTATAATCGCCCCTGATCGATACTGCCCTCCTATAATCACCCCTGATCTGTACTGCCCTCCTATAATCGCCCCTGATCTATACTGCCCTCCTATAATCGCCCCTGATATATACTGCCCTCCTATAATCACCCTGATCTATACTGCCCTCCTATAATCGCCCCTGATCTGTACTGCCCTCCTATAATCGCCCCTGATCTATACTGCCCTCCTATAATCACCCCGGATCTATACTGCCCTCCTATAATCGCTCTGATCTATACTGCCCTCCCATAATCCCCCCTGATCTATACTGCCCTCCCATAATCCCCCTGATCTATACTGCCCTCCTATAATCCCCCCTGATCTATACTGCCCTCCTATAATCACCACTGATCTGTACTGCCCTCCTATAATCACCCCTGATCTATACTGCCCTCCTATAATCGCCCCTGATCTATACTGCCCTCCTATAATCACCACTGATCTGTACTGCCCTCCTATAATCGCCCCTGATATATACTGCCCTCCTATAATTGCCCTGATCTATACTGCCCTCCTATAATCGCCCCTGATCTATACTGCCGTCCTATAATCACCCCTGATCTATACTGCCCTCCTATAATCACCCCTGATCTGTACTGCCCTCCTATAATCACCCCTGATCTATACTGCCCTCCTATAATCGCCCCTGATCTGTACTTCACCCCTTTAATTCGCTGCTCATTTGTACTACTCCCTCACAATTGCTGCTCATCTCAATCCCCCCCCCCCCCCCCTTAGTCTCCGCTGGTTCGCACTTGTTCTCCTTCATAAATACATTTGCCCGTAAAGCGAATAAATAAACGTTCTGCGGCCTTAACAGATCTGCGAGGAACATGTTAACGCGGCTCTCCGTCCGCGCAGCAGGAATTCCAAATTAACTCGGCGGGACTTCCCTCGCATCTATCTACGTGCAAATTATGATTGCAATAGAGCTTTCAGTTATACTTGTGCTTAGTAATTATTGAGCGGCTCAGCGGAGGGACGGGGCGCGCTCATTGGCCCGGCGAACACTGCCCCAGCGTGAGGCGATATGGTTAATTTAAAATACTACTAACCTAAGCTTTTCATTACGGGGGGAACGGACGGAGCAATCTCCTGTTTAAATATTTCCTCATCTGGGCTGCGGACCCCTCCCCTGTACGGCGGAGGCTGCGCGGTAATTACACGCTTTCCGCTTTTAATTGCGCGCTTTTCCGTGCACCTCCACAATAACAATTAGCTGAGCCGGGCAAAGACAATTCATTGAGAAAAAAATAAAACCGCTGGGTTATTATTGTGAAATCTCTGTAGAAAAAGTTGCCTGTTCCCAGCGACAGATCTCCTGCCGTTTTATTGTACGCTACGGCCATTATGCGGAAAAACATCCCCGGATCACAGCGACGCTCGAGGACGGGCGATTACGGGCACAATACGCCTATTATGTAGAGAGTTTTATAAACACGACAAGAATTAGCCAACACATACTCTCATCAATGACCCTCCGCTCTCCGGAAAATTATACGGGGCAACCGCGCAATTTATCAAGGGTCCGGCCTGGGAAGAGGAGGATGCCAAAACTAGTGCCAGGTATAGGAAGGAGCACTGTGCACTACAGAGACTACTACCCTGCAGAGGAGTACAACTCTCAACATCTGCACATGAGGAGGAGTGCAGTGCCACCAAGAGGGCAAGTAAGAGCATATACATTACAGTACCAGCCCCAGTGCCCCCAGAACAGTACCAATCACCTCTGCTACAGTACTCCATAATATTAGCCATTATTCATATCACAGGGCCACTATAATACTGTAGTAACTGCCACAGTTAGGGTTGACACCCTTTTTTGAAAAAAAAAATAATAATAATAATAATTACCGCCCATGCTCATTTGCATAATTAAAGGGGTGCTCCACTGGAAAATATTTTCAATTATTATTATTATTTTTTTTTTAATCAACTGGTGCCAGAAAGTTAAACAGATTGGTAAATTACTTCTATAAAAAAATAAAAAAAAACAATCCTTCCAGTACTTATCAGCTGCTGTATACTACACAGGAAGTTATTTTCTTTTTGAATTTCCTTTCTGCCTGACCACAGTGCTCTCTGCTGACACTTTTGTTCATATCAGGAACTGTCCAGAGCAGGAGCAAATTCCCATAGCAAACCTCTTTTGCTCTGGACAGTTCCTGATGTGGACAGAGGTGTCAGCAGAGAGCACTTGTGGTCAGGCAGAAAAATAAAAATAAAAAGAACTTCCTGTGGAGCATACAGCTGCTGATAAGTACTGGAAGGATTAAGATTTTTTAATAGAAGTAATTTACACATCTGTCTAACTTTCTGGCACCAGCTGATTTAAAAGACATTTTTTTCCAGTGGAGTACCCTTTTAATTATATATGCGTGACATCACAGGATACACATATGTGGGGGAAATTTTGCCCTATAGCTTTTTAACTTTTTTTTATTTTATTTCATTTTTTGCCCCTTGATCTGTAGTTTTTAACAGGATCATTTTTGTTTCGATGTAACTTTTTAATTGCTTTAAAAAAAATAAAAATAAAAATTAAATTCAAGAGTTGCAGTTAGTTACTAACTACAACTCCCAGCATTCCCTGATACAGCCCCAAATTAAACTACAACTCCCAGCAAGTTGGACTATATAGTCATATATAGTATAGATCAGTGTTTCCCAACCAGGGATGCCTCCAGCTGTTGCAAAACTACAACTCCCAGCATGCCCGGACAGCCGTTGGCTGTTCGGGCATTCTGGGAGTTGTAGTTTTGCAACAGCTGGAGGCACTCTAGTTGGAAAACACTTGTATAGAATATGGAGCAACATTCCAGGAGTTGTAGGATTGGTTGGATAAATACCGGCCATTGCATTGCCAGTATTTTAACATAAAAATACCGTCAGGGTGGCCAAAATACCGGCTACGCCGGTAAAATATCGGCCAGGTGGTGTCCCTAGCCACAGTACTCCAGTAACATGACCTGACCAACCGCAGTGCCCCCAGAACAGTACCAGCCACCTCTGCCACAGTACCCCCATAATAATAGCCATTATTATACGGACAATCCAACATTTACACCAGAGTAGCTTAATTCCAAGTTAGCAGAAGGTGCACAAAATCCCACCTGGACAGGCCACCTGTTCACATGTTTCAGGCGCATGTACACAGTGACCTCACCAGCAGAATAATGAGTGCAGCTCTGGGGTATAATACAGGATATAACTCAGGATCAGTACAGGATAAGTAATGTAATGTATGTACACAGTGACCTCACCAGCAGAATAGTGAGTACAGCTCTGGAGTATAATACAGGATATAACTCAGAATCAGTACAGGATAAGTAATGTAATGTATGTACACAGTGACCTCACCAGCAGAATAGTGAGTGCAGCTCTGGAGTATAATACAGGATATAACTCAGGATCAGTACAGGATCAGTAATGTATGTACACAGTGACCTCACCAGCAGAATAGTGAGTGCAGCTTTGGAGTATAATACAGGATATAACTCAGGATCAGTACAGGATAAGTAATGCATGTACACAGTGACCTCACCAGCAGAATAGTGAGTGCAGGGTATACTACAGGATATAACTCAGGATCAGTACAGGATAAGTAATGTAATGTATGTACACAGTGACCTCACCAGCAGAATAGTGAGTACAGCTCTGGAGTATAATACAGGATATATCTCAGGATCAGTACAGGATAAGTAATGTAATGTATGTACACAGTGACCTCACCCGTAGAATAGTGAGTACAGCTCTGGAGTATAATACAGGATATAACTCAGGATCAGTACAGGATAAGTAATGTAATGTATGTACACAGTGACCTCACCCGTAGAATAGTGAGTACAGCTCTGGGGTATAATACAGGATATAACTCAGGATCAGTACAGGATAAGTAATGTAATGTATGTACACAGTGACCTCACCAGCAGAATAGTGAGTACAGCTCTGGGGTATAATACAGGATATAACTCAGGATCAGTACAGGATAAGTAATGTAATGTATGTACACAGTGACCTCACCAGCAGAATAGTGAGTACAGCTCTGGAGTATAATACAGGATATAACTCAGGATCAGTACAGGATAAGTAATGTACTGTATGTACACAGAGACACCACCAGCAGAATAGTGAGTACAGCTCTGGAGTATAATACAGGATATAACTCAGGATCAGTACAGGATAAGTAATGTAATGTATGTACCCAGTGACCTCACCAGCAGAATAGTGAGTACAGCTCTGGGGTATAATACAGGATATAACTCAGGATCAGTACAGGATAAGTAATGTAATGTATGTACACAGTGACCTCACCAGCAGAATAGTGAGTACAGCTCTGGGGTATAATACAGGATATAACTCAGGATCAGTACAGGATAAGTAATGTAATGTATGTACCCAGTGACCTCACCAGCAGAATAGTGAGTACAGCTCTGGAGTATAATACAGGATATAACTCAGGATCAGTACAGGATAAGTAATGTAATGTATGTACACAGTGACCTCACCAGCAGAATAGTGAGTACAGCTCTGAAGCTGTATAATGATGCTTTACTTGCTTTAATGAACAGTGTTGATGCCAATAATAGATATGTGTATAAATAAATATATATATATATATATATATATATATATATATATATGTAAAGCAGAGTAATGTCAATAATCCGGCCTTGTGGATTCCGGGAGCCTCGGATGTGGATGTGATGTGATGTAAGCAGCTCGGGGCAGACTGTAACACCTATGGGGCAATACGCTCTGTGTTCCTTTGGCCGACAGGACAGACAGGAGACATATACAAGGGCCCGGCGGTTTTACTGGCTCATAAACCGGGCTGCTTACTGACACAGAACATGCACGCCATACATCCAGGGCTCCCTGTATACACTGTACGCAGGACAAGATGCCAGGGCCTGGGGTAAAATATCATTAAAATACAACCAGATATGAGCTGCGGAGGTGATAATGGGTCTGAACGAGAGGATATAATTCTAGTCTAAACATAAGAACGTGCAGACGGGGGTGGGATGTAGTGGGAATCAATAACATGGTATTATACAGGAGGCTTAGATACACCAGCTTAGCAAACAGTATCACACATAAGAAGTGTAAATGGACCAGTTCAGCAGACTGTATCACACACACACACACACACACAATATGCTTAGATACACGATCAAGCACACAGCATCATACATAATAGACTTTGATACACGCGCTTAGTAGACAGAATGACCCACGACTAGATTAGATACGACATATAACGCAACAGACTATAGGATACATAATTAGCTTAGATACACTAGCTTAGCTTTAAGCAATATACAGCAGCTGGACAGACTGTATCATACATAAAATGTTTAAATACACCAGTATAAGAAACTGTAACACACAATGTGCTTAGATACACGATCAAGCACACAGCATCATACACAGACTTTGATACACAGACTTTGATACACCGGCTCAGCAGACGGAATGACCCATGACTAGTTTAGATACGACATATAACTCAACAGACTATAGGATACAAAATTAGCTTAGATACACTAGCTTGATGAGAAATGAAACGCTGTGAGGTATCTAAAACAGTATCACATATCATAGGCTTAGATACATCGACTCATCAGACAGTAGACTTACAGACTCGGCAGAACCCTCACCTGTATTATGCGGGTATCTATGTGACAAAGTGTTTTCCCACCAGGGTGCCTCCAGCTGTTGGAAAACTACAACTCCCAGCATGCCCGGACAGCCGTTGGCTGTCCGGGCATGCTGGGAGTTATAGTTTTGCAACAGTTGCAGGCACTTTGGTTGAGAAAGACTGATCTAATGGGACCCATCATGACCCTTCCACTGCACTATATATATATATACAGTCATGGCCGTAAATGTTGGCACCCCTGAAAGTGAAGTATTTCTCACAGGAAAGGATTGCAGTAACACAGGTTTTGCTATACACATGTTTATTCCCTTTGTGTGTATTTTAACTAAACCAAAAAAAGGAGGAAAAAAAAGCTAATTGGACATAATGTCACCAAACTCCAAAAATGGTCTGGACACAATTATTGGCCCCTTAACTTAATATTTGGTTGCACACCCTTTGGAAAAAAATAAGTGAAATCAGTGTCTTCCTATAACCATCAATAAGCTTCTTACACCTCTCAGCCGGAATGTTGGACCACTCTTCCTATAACCATCAATAAGCTTCTTACACCTCTCAGCCGGAATGTTGGACCACTCTTCCTATAACCATCAATAAGCTTCTTACACCTCTCAGCCGGAATGTTGGACTCTTCCTTTACAAACTGCTCCAGGTCTCTTATTGGACGGCGCCTTTTCCCAACAGTAATTATAAGATCTCTCCACAGGTGATCAATGGGATTTAGATCTGGACTCATTGCTGACACTTCAGAACTCTCCAGCGCTTTGTTGGCATCCATTTCTGGGGCTTTTTGACGTATGTTTGGGGTCATTGTCCTGCTGGAAGACCCAAGATCTCGGACACAAACCCAGCTTTCTGACACTGGGCTGTACAGTGCGACCCAAAATCCATTGGTAATCCTTAGATTTCATGATGTCTTGTACACATTCAAGGCCCCCAGTGCCAGAGGCAGCAAAACAATCCCAAAACATCACTGACCTCCACCATATTTGACTGTAGGTACAGTGTTCTTTTCTTTGTAGACCTCATTCCGTTTTCGGTAAACAGTAGAATGATGGGCTTTACCAAAAAGCTCTATCTTGGTCTCATCTGTCCACAAGACGTTTTCCCAGAAGGATTTTGGTTACTCAAGTTCATTTTGGTAAAATGTTGTCTTGCTTTTTTATGTCTCTGTGTCAGCAGTGGGGTCCTCCTGGGTCTCCTCCATAGTGGGGTCCTCCTGGGTCTCCTCCATAGTGGGGTCCTCCTGGATCTCCTCCATAGTGGGGTCCTCCTGGGTCTCCTCCATAGTGGGGTCCTCCTCGGTCTCCTCCATAGTGGGGTCCTCCTGGTCTCCTCCATAGTGGGGTCCTCCTGGGTCTCCTCCATAGTGGGGTCCTCCTGGGTCTCCTCCATAGTGGGGTCCTCCTGGGTCTCCTCCATAGTGGGGTCCTCCTGGGTCTCCTCCATAGCGGGGTCCTCCTGGGTCTCCTCCATAGTGGGGTCCTCCTCGGTCTCCTCCATAGTGGGGTCCTCCTGGGTCTCATCCATAGTGGGGTCCTCCTGGGTCTCCTCCATAGTGGGGGTCCTCCTGGGTCTCCTCCATAGTGGGGTCCTCCTGGGTCTCCTCCATAGTGGGGTCCTCCTGGGTCTCCTCCACAGTGGGGTCCTACTGGGTCTCCTCCATAGTGGGGTCCTCCTGGGTCTCCTCCATAGTGGGGTCCTCCTGGGTCGCCTCCATAGTGGGGTCCTCCTGGGTCTCCTCCATAGTGGGATCCTCCTGGGTCTCCTCCATAGTGGGGTCCTCCTGGGTCTCCTCCATAGTGGGGTCCTCCTGGGTCTCCTCCATAGTGGGATCCTCCTGGGTCTCCTCCATAGTGGGGTCCTCCTGGGTCTCTTCCATAGTGGGGTCCTCCTGGGTCTCCTCCACAGTGGGGTCCTACTGGGTCTCCTCCCTACCGTTTCATTTCATTTAAATGTGGACGGATAGTTCGCGCTGACACTGATGCTCCCTGAGCCTGCAGGACAGCTTGAATACCTTTGGAACTTGTGTTGGGGCTGCTTATCCACCATCCGGACTATCCTGCATTGACACCTTTCATCAATTTTTCTCTTCCATCCACACCCAGGGAGATTAGCTACAGTACCATGGGTTACAAACTTCTTGATAATGTTGTGCACTGTGGACAAAGGCAAATCTAGATCTCTGGAGATGGACTTGTAACCTTGAGATTGTTGATATTTTTCCACAATTTTGGTTCTCAAGTCCTCAGACAGTTCTCTTCTCCTCTTTCTGTTGTCCATGCTTAGTGCGGCACACACAGACACACAATGCAAAGACTAAGTGAACTTCTCTCATTTTATCTGCTTTCAGGTGGGATTTTTATATTGCCCACACCTGTTACTTGCCCCAGGTGAGTATAAAGGAACATCACATGCTTGAAACAATCTTATTTTTCCTCAATTTGGAAAGGGTGCCAATAATTTTGTCCAGCCCATTTTTGGAGTTTGGTGACATTATGTCCAATTTGCTTTTTTTTCTCCCTTTTTTGGTTTAGTTCCAATACACACAAAGGGAATAAACATGTGTATAGCAAAACATGTGTTACTGCAATCCTTTTTTTCTTGAAAAATTTCAGGGGTGCCAACATTTACGGCCATGACTGTATAATAGTGCCCAGCATCCCCTTGTGCTGTATTATACATCTATTATATACATTTTTGGTAGAACATAAAGCGGCTGCAATGAGACAATCCGTCGGCTGCCACTCACACTATCCATGACCAAGAAAGGAAAGCGACCTCCAGAACAAACACACTTATCAGCCCGCTGTCATATAGATCATAGCACTACCCTGCAGATAAGGAGAGAGGCGCCACTGGGCCACCGGGAGCTGAAAGACACAAGGAAGAGCCTTAACCCCTTCCTCTATAAGGACCAGACCACTCCTTCTGGATCATACAGCAGCTATATCAATGGACACTATGTGATGAAAAGTATGTGCCCCAACCCCCCCCCCCCCCCCCCCCCGACCACCGCTCCTAGAGGAGATTGTGGACATTACACTCTGAATCCATAGGCAGCAATATAGAGTGGGGTCTCTTATACAACCATAACCCCCCGCAGTGTCCTGGGGAGCTGTAACTGTAAGGTCAGGACCTAATGCTGGATGGGATCGAGGTCCAGGCTCTTTGTAGACACTTAATGTATCCACAGCAATTGCCTAATCTATCTATCTACCGGTATCTATCTATCTCATATCTTTCTATCTATCTATCTCATATCTATCTATCTATATATCTCATATCTATCTATCTATCTATCTCATATCTATCTATCCATCCATCTCATATTTATCTATATCATATCTATCTATCTATCTATCTATCTCATATCTATCTATCTATCTATCTCATATCTATCCATCCATCTCATATCTATCTATATCATATCTATCTATCTATCTATCTCATATCTATCTATCTATCTATCTATCTCATATCTATCTATCAATCTATCTATCTCATATCTATCTATCTATCTATCTCATATCTATCTATCTATCTATCTATCTCATATCTATCTATCTATCTCATATCTATCTATCTATCTCATATCTATCTATCTACCTCATATCTATCTATCTCATATCTATCTATCTATCTATCTCATATCTATCAACAGAGGCAGCTTTTTACGCACATGTTTTAGCCATAATAATAAAAAAAAACAGAAAAAATGCTTAAAAAAACGGATAGGGGATAAGATGTCTGATCTCCAAAAATGGGCTGGACAAAATTCTTGGCACCCTTTCAAAATTGTAGAAAAATCAGATTGTTTCAAGCATATGAAGCTCCTTTATACTCACCTGGGGGCAAATAACAGGTGTGGGCAATATAAAAATCACACCTGAAAGCAGATAAAAAGGAGAGAAGTTCACTTGGTCTTTGCATTGTGTGTCTGTGTGTGCCACACTAAGCATGGACAACAGAAAGAGGAGAAGAGAACTGTCTGAGGACTTGAGAACCAAAATCTCAAGGTTACAAGTCCATCTCCAGAGATCTAGATTTGCCTTTGTCCACAGTGCGCAACATTATGAAGAAGTTTCCAACCCATGGTACTGTAGCTAACCTCCCTGGGCATGGACGGAAGAGAAAAACTGATGAAAAGTGTCAACGCAGGATAGTCCGGATGGTGGATAAGCAGCCCCAAACAAGTTCCAAAGATTCAAGCTGTCCTGCAGGCTCAGGGAGCATCAGTGACAGTGCAAACTATCCGTCAACATTTAAATGAAATGAAACGCTATGAAGGAGACCCAGGAGGACCCCACTATGGAGGAGACCCAGGAGGACCCCACTATGGAGGAGACCCAGGAGGACCCCACTATGGAGGAAACCCAGGAGGACCCCACTATGGAGGAGACCCAGGAGGACCCCACTATGGAGGAGACCCAGGAGGACCCCACTATGGAGGAGACCCAGGAGGACCCCACTATGGAGGAGACCCAGGAGGACCCCACTATGGAGGAGACCCAGGAGGACCCCACTATGGAGGAGACCCAGGAGGACCCCACTATGGAGGAGACCCAGGAGGACCCCACTATGGGGGAGACCCAGGAGGACCCCACTATGGGGGAGACCCAGGAGGACCCCACTATGGAGGAGACCCAGGAGGACCCCACTATGGAGGAGACCCAGGAGGACCCCACTATGGAGGAGACCCAGGAGGACCCCACTATGGAGGAGACCCAGGAGGACCCCACTATGGAGGAGACCCAGGAGGACCCCACTATGGAGGAGACCCAGGAGGACCCCACTATGGAGGAGACCCAGGAGGACCCCACTATGGAGGAGACCCAGGAGGACCCCACTATGGAGGAGACCCAGGAGGACCCCACTATGGAGGAGACTCAGGAGGACCCCGCTATGGAGGAGACCCAGGAGGACCCCACTATGGAGGAGACCCAGGAGGACCCCACTATGGAGGAGACCCAGGAGGACCCCACTATGGAGGAGACTCAGGATGACCCCACTATGGAGGAGACCCAGGAGGACCCCACTATGGAGGAGACCCAGGAGGACCCCACTGCTGACACAGAGACATAAAAAAGCAAGACTACATTTTGCCAAAATGAACTTGAGTAACCAAAATCCTTCTGGGAAAACGTCTCGTGGACAGATGAGACGAAGATAGAGCTTTTTGGTAAAGCCCATCATTCTACTGTTTACCGAAAACAGAATGAGGCCTACAAAGAAAAGAACACAGTACCTACAGTGACATATGGGGGAGGTCAGTGATGTTTTGGGTTGTTTTGCTGCCTCTGGCACTGGGGGCCTTGAATGTGTACAAGACATCATGAAATCTGAGGATTACCAATGGATTTTGGGTCGCACTGTACAGCCCAGTGTCAGAAAGCTGGGTTTGTGTCTGAGATCTTGGGTCTTCCAGCAGGACAATGACCCCAAACATACGTCAAAAAGCCCCAGAAATGGATGACAACAAAGCGCTGGAGAGTTCTGAAGTGGCAGCAATGAGTCCAGATCTAAATCCCATTGATCACCTGTGGAGAGATCTTATAATTACTGTTGGGAAAAGGCGCCTTCCAATAAGAGAGACCTGGAGCAGTTTGTAAAGGAAGAGTGGTCCAACATTCCGGCTGAGAGGTGTAAGAAGCTTATTGATGGTTATAGGAAGAGTGGTCCAACATTCCGGCTGAGAGGTGTAAGAAGCTTATTGATGGTTATAGGAAGAGTGGTCAAACATTCAGGCTGAGAGGTGTAAGAAGCTTATTGATGGTTATAGGAAGACACTGATTTTTGTTATTTTTTTCCAAAGGGTGTGCAACCAAATGTTAAGTTAAAGGAGTCCCGCCTCGGCCGGTGATAGGCTTAAGCGCCGTGTGACATCCCAGGCTAAGGGAAGTAGTTAGTAGACAGCCCGGCCGATCGATCTAGGGGAACGTAGGAAGGTCAGTGAAAGTTTGTTTTCTCTTTTTTTTGTAGCCCAGTTAGGACGGAATAAGAATAGTCCGCACCGAACATCTCCTTTTAGGGTGCCAATAATTTTGTCCAGCCCATTTTTGGAGTTTGGTGACATTATGTCCTATTTGCTTTTTTTCCTCCCTTTTTTGGTTTAATTCCAATACACACAAAGGGAATAAACATGTGTTACTGCAATCCTTTTCTGTGAGAAATACTTCATTTTCTTGAAAGATTTCAGGGGGGACAAAATTTACGTCCTGTATCTGTATTCACGTCAGAAAAGTAAAGAAGAGGAAAATATGGCGGTGGCGCTCGCTTCCTGCCTGGCGCTCGCGCTCCTCGCTCTCTTCAGCTAATCGCTTGCTCGGGTCTGAGGTGTAAACATTGAGCTCATTTCCTCAGCCGGACCAGACATCTGCTCAGAATCTCTACTCAAGGTTAAGGCGGCGATCTCAGAAGACAAGTATGCCAAAGTGAAAGGGAAGAGCGTGTTAGTTTTAGTTTAGAAGGGAAGGGGGGCGGGGGCTGCTCTTGATTGTAACAATGGCGTACGTATACACATGTACTCAGCTTTTCCAGCTATATGTAACAGTTCACAGACACGCGTGTGTACGCCGGATTCTGTGGATGAATGGGGGTCACACAAAGAAATGACATCACGTCAGCCCAGTGACTGCAACTTCCAATGTCTTGCGGTGAATAGTTTTCACGAATTTTACCGCCACGTCTCACGTAATGCCGCGCATAATGGTTCAAAGTTTTGCATTACAAAAAAAAAAAATTACAAAAAACATCCACATAAGGTTCCTCATATAGATTTTTTAAATATACATGGAGGAACAGGGCAACTAAAAATAAGCCGGCACGGTATGTTCTAAAAAGAGGTGATGAATATTAATAAAAATGTGTTTTCGGAAAACTTTTTTTTTTCCTCTCAGAAGTTTACAGCTGTTTCTGTCACAAGGGGATCAGTCTGTCTCTTCTTCAAGGGAATAAATGCAGATCCACAAATGTGCAAGGAACGGGTGATTTACATGAAGCGCGGAGATGATCCTGACCCCGAGGGCGAGAGCCAAAAACTGGGGCCTATCTGGTTCTACGTGCTGGCCGCCATGCCTGTCTGGTTGTTTAGATCTATAGCACGGTGGATATTTTTTTTGTTGGTCATCACTTTCAGTTCATAAAACACCCAGGCCTATGATTAAGGCCATCAGTGTCCGAAACGTGTCAGGAATGTCAATTATATCAATTGTATTTTAATATTAGAAATAAAGAGGAGGCGCTTTTAAAGGGGTGTTCCGCCCCTAGACATCTTATCCCCTATCCAAAGGATAGGGGATAAGATGTCAGATCGCCGCGGTCCCGCTGCTGGGGACCCCCGGGATCCCCGCTGCGGCACCGCGCTATCATTACAGCACAGAGCGAGTTCGCTCTGTGCGTAATGACGGGCGATACGGGGGACGGAGCAGCGTGATGTCATGGCTCCGCTCCTCGTGACATCACGGCCCGTCCCCGCCATGCCCCCTCCCATAGACTTGTATTGAAAGGGGCGGACCGTGACATCACAAGGGGCGGAGCCGTGACGTAACGGTGCTCCGGCCCCTGTACCGCCCATCATTACGCACAGAGCGAACTCGCTCTGTGCTGTAATGATAGCGCGGTGCCGCAGCGGGGATTCCGGGGGTCCCCTGCAGCGGGACCGCGGCGATCTGACATCTTATCCCCTATCCTTTGGATAGGGGATAAGATGTCTATGGGCGGAGTACCCCTTTAATGGATTTCTGCTTTCATTCCTGCATTGAAGTTGCCGTTTGGCTCCTGCTCATCCATGCCTGGGAATATACAAGGGTGCCGGCTTTCTACACCGGGGGTGTGATTTTGGAGACACTGGTGACTGATTCCACATGGTCAATGTATAATGGTGACTATTGGGCGGTGCAACTTGAGTACTTCCAGGGTACAAAGGTTCATTGTATGAATAGTATTTCAACTAGAGTGTATTAGGCGGGGTTCACATATATCAGTCGTCCGGTATAGTTTCCATTCGGCGTGCACCGGAGGGAAACTGATGCTAGAACTGATCCCATTCATTTCAATGGGACAGTTCACAATCATCCAGTGTCCCATATTTTGGCGCCAGATGGTTGGACACGCCAGAAAGCATCAGTTGTATGGCATTCGGCGTCCATTGTTTCTGGCAGCGGACAGGGGAACGCAGCTTGCTGCGTTCCCCTGTCCGCTGCCAGAAACAATGGACGCCGGATGCCATACAACTGATGACAACTGATGCCCGTGGTCATCGGTTGCGTCGAGATTTAGGCCAAGATCACCTATACCAACTTTTTAGACACATCCCATTCCCTTCCTGTGTCATTTAAAGGGGTACTCCGGTGGAAAACAATTTATTTTAAATCAGCTGGTGCCAGAAAGTTTTATAAAAAAAAATCTTAATCCTTCCAGTAATTATAAGCTGCTGTTTACTACAGAGAAAGTTCTTTTCTTTTTTTATTTATTTTTTGTCTATCCACAGTGCTCTCTGCTGACACCCCTGTCCATGTCAGGAACTGTCCGAAGCAGGAGAGGATTGCTAAGGGTGAATGCACATCACGGGTGCGTTTTATGAAGTAGTATACTACGTTTTGAGGTCCGGTCAGAAAACCGGATACGGGTAAAAAATGAACCGTTTGACTCCGGTCGGCTCATTAAAGTCAATGGATTAGGGGGTCGGTCCGGCTGGGGTAGGAGAGCGCACGGTTTTTCCCTCCCCCAGACGGATCTGGCACCCGTGCAGTGAAAACGTGGTGTGCATGCACCCTAAGGGGATTTGCTCCTACTCTGGACAGTTCCTCACATGGACAGAGGTGTCAGCAGAGAGCACGTGTGGTCAGACAGAAAGGAAATTCAAAAAAGAAAAGAACTTTCCCTGTAGTATACAGCAGCTGATAAGTACTGGAAGGATTAAGATTTTTAATAGAAGTAATTTACAAATCTGCTTAACTTTCTGGCACCAGTTGATTCATAATAAATTGTTTTCTACTGTGGTACCCCTGTAATAAATTTAAAAAAGCAAAAAACAAAAACAAAACACCCTAGGTGTGAGTATTACAAGGCATAGACACAATGTGTGCCGCCATATGGTAGCATGTTTCCCCATAGAAGCAATGTTTGTAGAGGAGAATACCTCTGTTATTTAGCATCAGATGCAACATGACATAATTTGACACGTTGGCCATGAACTTGGCTATCTTGCCTGACCTCCCCATACATGTGAATACTTGGTATAGTTGAACGTACCTATCTACTCAATGGAGACAGGGGGTAGGCCGCTGCCAGACTGCTCTGGTGGTGACTTATACCCTGGGGAAACCAAGGAATAGGCAGTTGGTATTTAAAGGGGTACTCCACTGGAAAGCATTTTTTTTTTTAAATCAACTGGTGCCAGAAAGTTAAACAGATTTGTAAATGACTTCTATTTAAAAATCTTAATCCTTCCAGTTCTTTTCAGATGCTATATTCTACACAGGAAGTTCTTTTCTTTTTGAATTTCCTTTCCAGTCTGAACACAGTGCTCTCTGCTGACACCTCTGTCCATTTTAGGAACTGTCCAGAGTACAAGCAAATCCCCATAGAAAACCTCTCCTGCTCTGGACAGTTCCTGACATGGACAGAAGGTGTCAGCAGAGAGCACTGTGGTTGAGGAAATTCAAAAAGAAAAGAATTACCTGTGGAGAATAAAGCAGCTGAAAAGTACTGGAAGGATTAAGATTTTTAAATAGAAGTAATTTACAAATCTGTTTAACTTTCTGGCACCGGTTGATTTAAAAAAAATAAATAAATGTTTTCCACCGGAGTACCCCTTTAACAGGCCCGAGGAGGGAGTCCCTGCACATATTTGGGGGTCGGCTTGTCCTAACAAAACTTGTGGTTTCAGCAAACATTTATGTAATGTGTCTGGCCAACTTTGGTGTTTAGGCCCATGGTACTGGTGCATGCACGGACCCCTTATGGCTCCATTCAGCGTGTCACAATTTTTACCACAATCTTCTAAGATTCAGGGAAAAAAAAACCCACCATGAACCTATGTTAAATCAAATGTACAGGGTCAGCTGTCACCAATGGAGAAGGTGTATAGGCATGTACAAATTTTAATCCGTATACGGTTGGAAAAAATTATATCCGGTTGTATCCGTTTTTTTAAGAAAAAAACTTTTACGTTTTTAACTTTTCACTCCATTATGAATAAAGTTTCACTTGTTTGATTGAAATTCCAAGAAAAAAACTGAGCAAAGTCAAAAACCGTATGGTGAAAACCTGATGGAACCGTACGCACATACGGTTCTGTACGGGTCCCATTGACTCCCATGTTAAAAAAAAAAAACGTATACGTTTCAATATGGTTTTTCACCAGGACCAAAAACTGTGGTAGGCTATGGAATTGGGTACGGGAAAAAAACTGACAAAACTATACAGGATGCAAAACGGACACAACCTGATGCATCTTTTGACATACGGTTTTCAATGGAGAGTCAATGCATACGGTTTTCAATACGGTTTTCAATTCCGTACAGTTTTGAAATTGAAAATGTATACGGGATCTGCATTACAAAAATATGGCATTCCCACCACGTTTTTGCAATACAGTTCCCGTATATGTTTTCAATGTGAATGCTGTATAGAACTGTATTTAAAACCGTATGCCAAACGATACGGTTTCCGTTTTGCGTCTTATACAGTTTTGTCAGTTTTTTCCCCGTACCCAATACCGTAGCCTACCGGGGTTTTTGGTCCGGGTGAAAAACTGTATTAAACCGTATATGTTTTTTTTTTTTTTAACATGGGAGTCAATGGGAACCGTACAGAACCGTATGTTCGTGCGGTTCCATCCGGTTTTCACGATACGGTTTTGACTTTGCACAGTTTTTTTTCTTGGAATTTCAATCAAACAAGTGAAACTTTATTCATAATGGAATGAAAAGTTAAAAAGGTATACGTTTTTTTCTTTAAAAAGGGATGCAACCGGACATCCTTTTTTAAACTGTATACAGGTAAAAATTTGTACACAAGTTTTTATACAGTTTAGTCCGGTTTTGAGGAATCCGTTTTTCATCAAAAACCTGATACAGGAACTGTATGGCAAAAAAGTGGTGTGAATGCAGCCTCATATGGTTTGTTTATTAACTGAACAATAACGGATCCAAATGGATAACATCCGTTTGCATCCGTTATTGTCCGTTTTTTTTTTTTTGACGGGAGAAAAACTGGACGGGTCTAGACGGCCGTGTGAACGCAGCCTAATTCTCCACGGCAAAATGACAGACACAGAAAGACACCATTACAGGTGGGGGTGGGGGCCATTGGTGTCCGTCGTACAACTGATCTGCCACACCAACGTTATTACGTTTCTGTTCCGATGGCGTAAAAGAAAAAACAAAACTCGAGCTGCTCATGGCTTTTTTCAATACATTGCTTGTTCAAACAGATTAGTGGCCCTAAGAAGTCAGAGGACTTCATTTAAAAACACACGTTGCATTCTTGCATAGTTCAGATACTTGTACCTAAACTATGGAACAAACAAGGTATAAGAAACAGAAAACACAACAATATACAAAACAACATGGAACCGAAAATGGAACAAATTATACACAAAACTATCTGAATAACGTATGAACAAGGCCTTAGTCCTCTTAAAACCTTTTTTACATGTACAAACAATAGTCTATACAGAATAAACTCCTGAAAACCGTATCATTTACAGCAAAAGAAAATCCACAAACCATATAAAATGATCATAAATTATATGATAAACAAGTATTAAATATACATATGTATTTAGCATTTTTTTTTTACAGATAATGAATTTTATAGATTTTAATTAGATAATAAAGTATAACAATAAAAACAATGAAAATGATAAAATAAAAAAATGCTCTAAATGGAAAAAAAATAAAAATAAATGTTAATGACTCTTGGGTTCAATGAGCTTCAGGATAGAGAGACAAGGAGAATGTATAAACTCATGAAAACTATCATTTACAGCAAAAGAAAATCCACAAACCATATAAAATGATCTTAAATTATATGATAAACAGTATTAAATAGGGGGGGGGGGATCAAATTAAAATGAAATAAAAAATATATATACTTATGTATTTAGAATAAAAAAAAGTAGATAATGAATTTTACAGATTTTAAATAGATAATAAAACATATCAATAGAAACAGTGAAAATAGTAAAATAAAAAAATATGGTCTAAATGAAAAAACAAAAAAACAAAAACAAATAAATGTTACTGACTCTTGAGTTCAATGAGCTTCAGGATGCAGAGACAAGGAGAATGTGAAGCCCCTTACAAATTGCTAAATTGCATAAAACACAAAATTTTTTGCAGATTTTTTGGGTGAACATAAAAAAAAAAAAAAAAAAAAAAAAAAAGTATATTAATATTCTAAATGAAAAAAAATAAAGTAACTTGAAACAAATGTAACTAAACGTTACTAACGCCCTCAGTTCAATTAGCTTTCGGATACGGACATGTAAGGAGAACGTGAAGCCCCTCACACATTGTTACATTGCATAAAACACAACATTTTCGGCAGGTTATTTAGGACTTGTATGCAACAAGGTCTATGGAATAATAAAGGGGAAACCTGATTGGAAGACATGACTTGGGGGGAAGGGTGGGGGGGGGGGGGGTAACGCAGTGGTGACGGACTAAGGGAAGGGTGGGGTGGGGGGTCGTTCTTCGGTTTAGTCCTCACCTCTGGGTCCTGTTATGACAGGTCGATGATGCTGCGTAAAAGCCGTTCCGAGGGAAGAGGTCTGCGAAGGAGAAGGACTGCTGAAACCAGACTTCTCTGACTTCTTTAAGGTAGTAGGCGATGGCATTCCTGGCAAGAATGATTGATAAGTGCAATTTAATAATGCTAAGTCATGGAACCACAGCCTATGCATTGTGAACGTGGGTGCAAAAGCAGGGTTCATTCAGTGATACTCAACCTCCGGAGGCTGCTGCGTAAGCCGCTCCATAACATGGCCGATGTAGGACTGGACAACAAGGTCGTCCTTAGCTCTACTACTCAATGGACCATGGGGGGTAGCCCTGGAAAGACTTGATGACTACAGTCTGGTCTACCTGACTTCTTCATGTCAATGCTGTTGCCTGATCTTGAGGGAGTAGCAAACAGGAACCGAATACTGCTGTCTGACGCATAGACATACACTGACTATTGGCACATGTCTATGGAAAGGGCCTTTGGAACAGTGTTCCCAACATGCAGCTTTTTAGCTGTTGCAAAATTACAACTCCCATCATGCCCTGACAGCCGGAGGCTGTCAGGGCATGATGGGAGTTGTAATTTTGCAACAACTTAAAGGGGTACTTCAGAGGAATAAAAATGTTTTCAAATCAACTGGTGCCAAAAAGTTAAACAGATTTGTAAATTACCTTAAAGGGGTACTCCAGAGGAATGAAAATGTTTTCAAATCAACTGGTACCAAAAAGTTTAACAGATTTGTAAATTACATCTATCATAAAATCTTAAAGGGGTACTCCGGTGGAAAACTTTTTTTTTTTAATCAGCTGGTGCCAGAAAGTTAAACAGATTTGTAAATTACTTATATTAAAAAAAAATCTTAATTCTTCCAGTACTTATTAGCTGCTGAATACTACAGAGGAAATTCTTTTCTTTTTTTGGAACACAGAGCTCTCTGCTGACATCACGAGCACAGTGCTCTCTGCTGACATCTCTGTCCATTTTAGGAACTGTCCAGAGCAGCATATGTTTGCTATGGGGATTTTCTCCTACTCTGGACAGTTCTTAAAATGGACAGAGATGTCAGCAGAGAGCACTGTGTTCCAAAAAGAAAATAATTTCCTCTGTAGTATTCAGCAGCTAATAAGTACTGGAGGAATTAAGATTTTTTAATAGAAGTAATTTACAAATCTGTTTAACTTTCTGGCACCAGTTGATAAAAAAAAAAAAGAAAAAAAGGTTTCCACCGGAGTACCCCTTTAACCCTTCTAGTACTTATCAGCTGCTGTATGCTCCACAGGAAGTTGTGTAGTTCTTATCATTCTGACCACAGTGCTCTCTGCTGACACCTCTGTCCGTGTCAGGAACTGTCCAGAGCAGGAGAGGCTTGCTATGGGGATTTGCTTTTGTTCTAGATAGTTCCAGACATGGACAGAGGTGGCAGCAGAGAGCACAGTGGTCAGACTGGAAAGAACTACACAACTTCCTCTGGAGCATACAGCAGCTGATAAGTACTGGAAGGAATAAGATTTTTATAACAGAAGCAATTTACAAATCTGTAGAACTTTCTGGCACCAGTTGATTTAGAAATGCTTTTTCCTTTCCTCCGGTGTACCCCTTTAAGAGCTGCATTTTGGGATGCACCATTTTAAAGCCAGGTCTTTCTGGGGTTGGACTGTCTGGCCGCCATGTTGGATAAGGCCAACTTACACACAAAGTTTTCCAAAGTTTGCAAACTTTTCAAAAGTATTGACAAAAAAAGGGGGAAAAAAATGTACAAAATGTTTTATTTTTATTTAAATAATTTTTGGGCCAAAATGATTTAAAGATCAGTTTACGAGCAAGTGAATTCGTTTAGGGGGAAAAAAAAAACTTAAGGTTTATTATATTTACAAGGTAACATGTTAAAAAGATTCTGAATACAACAGAGAAAAAAAGGATAAAAGTTTCTATGGTTGCCAGGGGCAACAATAACTTTACTAAAAAAGTTACCTATGAAATGGGTCATGATGGTATCTAATTCTGGTAAAGTCTCTGGATAGGGCGGGGTCCAGTTTTTTGGGTACAGGTTGAGTATCACTAAATCGCTTTGGAGGGAAAAAGTTAAAAAAATAAAATAAAATAAAAAAAAGGAACAAAAATAATAAAAACATTGAAAGCAAAGTTAATTAATAGGTTAGCTGAGAATTATTATTTTTTGTCAGTTTTTATGGTTGGAGATATTGGAGGTGTGTGTGGGGTCACTGTAGTGTCATGTCTTTTCTAGGAGGGGGGCCCTGTGGTCAGAATTAAGGTTATAGATTTGGCCTCTTAGCTCACATGAGCCCTTCTCAATAGGAACAAAATGTATTCTAAAGGAAGTAAGTGTTTCAAACCATGTGATCTCTGGCGTTAACTGATCATGTGATCAGGAAAACAATCTGTATAAAGCGTTCGGGACAGTGTTAAATGATCATGTGACAAGTCTGCAAAGCCACTGATTGGTCAAATGTATTAAGTTTTGGTTCAGCTCTAAATTTCATGTTTATAGAATCCAGTACTGCAGTTTTTTTTTTATATATACTTAATGTCTTAATTTTGCACTATTTTCAAGATCACTGCTTACTGTCAGTGAAAGGGGACAATGTTGCTTACGTCCAGACAAAACAGGGGATCTGTTACAATTGTATCCAGTCTAGACAATCCTTAGCCATAATAAGACTGCTTCTATTCACTGACAGCCATAATAAGCCTGTTTCTATTCACTGACAGCCATAATAAGACTGCTTCTATTCACTGACAGCCATAATACGACTGCTTGTATTCAATGACAGCCATAATAAGCCTGTTTCTATTCACTGACAGCCATAATAAGACTGCTTGTATTCACTGACAGCCATATTAAGACTGCTTCTATTCACTGACAGCTATAATAAGACTGCTTCTATTCACTGACAGCCATATTAAGACTGTTTCTATTCATTGACAGTTATAATAAGACTGCTTCTATTCACTGACAGCCATAATAAGACTGCTTCTATGCACTGACAGCCATATTAAGACTGCTTCTATTCACTGACAGCCATATTAAGACTGCTTCTATTCACTGACAGTTATAAGACTGCTCCTATTCACTGACAGCCATATAAAGACTGCTTCTATTTACTGACAGCCATAGTAAGACTGATTCTGTTCACTGACAATTATAATAAGACTGCTTCTATTCACTGACAGCCATATTAAGACTGCTTCTATCCACTGACAGTTATAATATGACTGCTTCTATACATAATATGACTGCTTCTATTCACTGAAAGCCATAACAAGACTGATTCTATTCACTGACAGCCATAATATGACTGCTTCTATTCACTGACAGTCATAATAAGACTGCTTCTGTTCACTGACAGCCATAATAAGACTGCTTCTGTTTACTTCTAAGGACAGCTAATGATTTGCTAACACAGTGTTTTCCAAGCAGGGTGCCACCAGCTGTTGCAAAACTACAACTCCCAGGATGCCCTGATATCCTTTGCTGGGAGTTGTAGTTTTAAAACAGCTGGAGGCACACTGGTTGGAAAACACTGCTATAAGCAATGGTGAGGAAGACTCAGTGTGGCCCATCGGTTATAGCAGTTTTTTTGTAGCCAGTGTACCTCCAGCTGTTGCAAAACTACAACAGCCAGCATGCCCGGACAGCCAGCGGCTGTCTGGGAATGCTGGGAGTTGTAGTTTTGCAACAGCTGGAGGCTCCCTGTTTGGGAAACAATGCTATAAACAATGGCCATGGCGGGAAAGACTCAGTGTGGCCCATTGGTTATAACAGTGTTTCCAAACCAGTGTGCCTCCTGCTGTTGCAAAACTAAAATTCCTAGAATGCCTGGACAACCGTTGGCTGTCCGGGCATGCTGGGAGTTCTAGTTTTGCAACAGCTGGAGGCACCCTGGTTGGGAAAAACTTGGTTATAAAGCAATTCATAGTACTTGTGTGGGCAGAAAGCTTGCACTTCACCGAAACAATTTTGCTGCACTACGTATGTAGTCAAGCACCTATGTAACCTTATGTGCGTCCTCCTGTCTATGTAGCTTTAGTGATCCCTACATTGTATCTCTTTGTATATATATATATATATATATATATATATATATATATATATATACACACTCTCCACAGGCCCCCAGCTAACCTTCATCCCTGCCAAAGACAGGAAACTGAGCTGCGTCTGTCTGCCTGGAGTTATCAGTGTTATATATAGAAGTGTGTTCTCGATAAGACCATAAAAACTGACAATGAACAGGCACAAGTACCCGGCCCCATATAATGACCGGGGTGGGAGAGGGATGGGGGGGCAGTCAGTGTTAGTCAGCGCAAAAAGCCATTAGTCCCATTCAGAAATCATGGTGCATCGGCAGAGGTAGCATTTCAGGACAGTGCTCGGTTATTGGTACAGAAAATAACATAGACAACGGGTTAGTAGGATAAGCATGCAAAAAACATTCTAACATTTGTATGTATCTCACACAGTAGTAGTAGCATGGTACAACAACATCGTCACTGATGCCACAGTTAATGCTTCTCCATCTATATATTGTGTATATTGTATATGTTAATGTATATGATAGACTGTATAATGGATATAAGATAGAAATCTGTGGGCCCATACAACCCATGCGCCTCCAGCTGTTGCAAAACTACAACTCCCAGCATGCCCGGACAGGCTTAGGCCAGTGTTTCCCAACCAGCGTGCCTTCAGCTGTTGCAAAACTATAACTCCCAGCATGCCTGCACAGGCTTAGGCCAGTGTTTCCCAACTGGTGTGCCTCCAGCTGTTGCAAAACTACAACTCCCAGCATGCCCGGACAGGCTTAGGTCAGTGTTTCCCAAACAGCGTGCCTTCAGCTGTTGAAAAACTATAACTCCCAGCATGCCCGGACAGGCTTAGGCCAGTGTTTCCCAACCGGTGTGCCTCCAGCTGTTGCAAAACTACAACTCCCAGCATGCCCAGACAGCCATCAGACAGTGTTTCCCAACTGGTGTGCCTCCAGCTGTTGCAAAACTACAACTCCCAGCATGCCCAGACAGCCGTTAGCCAGTGGTGTTTCCCAACCGTCGTGCCTCCAGCTGTTGCAAAACTACAACTCCCTGCATGCCTGGGCAGCCTTTGGCCAGTGTTTCCCAACCAGCGTGCCTCCAGCTGTTGCAAAACTATAACTCCCAGCATGCCCGGACAGCTGAAGGCTGTCTGGGGGAAACACTGGCCAAAGGCTGCCCGGGCATGCGGGGAGTTGTAGTTTTGCAACAGCTGGAGGCACGCCGCTTGGGAAACACCACTGGCTGAAGGCTGTCCGGGCATGCGGGGAGTTGTAGTTTTGCAACAGTTGGAAGCACCCTGGTTGGAAAACACTGATCTATATACTTAGCAAACCTTTGCTGTCATACAGGGCCACACAGTGCGGTATAATGGCACCATATGGTGGCACAGGCTGTGTACACGGTGCCCTTGAATACAGCACAGATCTGCTGTATTCTTTGCACTGTGTGTTCCTGAATAACAGAAACATTTTGCATAGGGTATGTATACTTTTGCAAAAAAAAAAAAAAACAACACATTGAAATTTTGCAAATAGTCCATTTTGTATCCACAGCTCCAATGCACTCCAATGTGTCACCATATTTATAGACCACCCTCACAGGGAGTGGTGCTAAGGACCCCATATGCATTAGAGAATAGTCAGCCAAGGACTGACTATCAAAAAAATGCCTTAGGTAGGGGGGGGGGGTCTCAACTCTCCCCCGATGATGATGTTGGGGACAAGAATTATTGGGGCCCAATGAATTTCACCTCCAATCATGTCATTAAGAAGAGAGCCGGACCACCACTATTGGCGTCTGGTCGCAGCTTATTCCTCTCCCCAACTGAAAGCACATGCATGCTCATCTAAGCATGTATGTTAAAGGGGTACTCCGGTGGAAACCTTTTTTTTTTTTTTTTTTTTTTATCAACTGGTGCCAGAAAGTTAAACAGATTTGTAAATTACGTCTATTAAAAACAATCCTTCCAGTACTTATTAGCTGCTGAATACTACAGAGGAAAATCTTTTCTTTTTGGAGCACAGAGCTCTCTTCTGACATCACGACCACAGTGCTCTCTGCTGACATCTCTGTCCATTTTTGGAGCTGTCCAGAGCAGCATATGTTTACTATGGGGATTTTCTCCTACTCTGGACAGTTCTTAAAATAGACAGAGGTGTCAGCAGAGAGCACTGTGCTCGTGATGTCAGCAGAGAGCTCTGTGTTCCAAAAAGAAAATAATTTCCTCTGTAGTATTCAGCAGCTAATAAGTACTGGAAGGATTAAGATTTTTTTTATAGAAGTAATTTACAAATCTGTTTAACTTTCTGGCACCAGTTGATTTAAAAAAAGTTTTCCACCGGAGTACCCCTTTAAAGGGAAACTCCGGTGGAAACAAGTGGAAAACAAATGTTTTCAAATCAACCGGTGCCAGAAAGTTAAACAGATTTGTAAATTACTTCTATTAAAAAATCTTAATCCTTTCAGTACTTATCAGCTGCTGTATACGCTTCACAGGAAGTTGTATAGTTCTTTTCAGTCGAACCACACTGCTCTCTGCTGACACCTCTGTTCGTGTCAAGAACTGTCCAGATTAGAAGCAAATCCCCATAGCAAACCTCTCCTGCTCTGGACAGTTCCTGACACGGACAGAGGTGGCAGCAGAGAGCACTCTGGTCAGACTGGAACGAACTACGCAACTTCCTGTGGAGCATACAGCAGCTGATAAGTACTGGAAGGGTTAAAGGAGTTCTATAAGCTAAAACTTTTAACCCCCGCTGTGCCCGGGCTGTAAAACTATACATAATAAACTTTCACTTACCTGCCTACGATCCCCCGTTGTTCTGATATCGCCGTCCCGTTCTCCAGGTCCCGGTCTCTTCCACTTCCCGCGGGTCAGATACTTCACTCTGCGCTCAGCCTATCAGCGGCCGCAACAATGTCCCGTCGCGGCCGCTGATAGGCTGAGCGCAGAGTGAAGTCACCGACCCGCAGGAAAAGGAAGCTGACAGGGACCGGAGCACGGGCGGCAATATCGGAACAACGGGGGATCGTAGGCAGGTAAGTGAAAGTTTATTATGTATAGTTTTACAGCCCGGGCACAGCGGGGGATAAAAGATTTCAGTTGGAGAACTCCTTTAAGATTTTTTAATAGAAGTCATTTACAAATCTGTTTAACTTTCTGACACCAGTTGATTTGAAAAAATGTTTTTGTTCCACCTGAGGACCCCTTTAAGACATGAGCGCAGGATCAGACTACATACTGCAGTCTGCATAGGAGCTGTGTACACAAAACTATAGATAAACTTTGTTGCACTGGAGCACGAAAAAAATAAAAATAAAACAATATTGTTGCAAAAGTAAATGCACCCTGGTATATAAATCCTTGCTTAAAATGATGCGACATTGTGAAACAATATACCTGTATATAGTAAATACTCCAATGGCCAGAGGTGATTTGCTACAGTGTGATGTGCATAGAGCGGTGGTCTCCAACCTGCGGACCTCCAGATGTTGCAAAACTACAACTCCCAGCATGCCCGGACAGCCGTTGGCTGTCCGGGCATGCTGGGAGTTGTAGTTTTGCAACATCTGGAGGTCCGCAGGTTGGAGACCACTGGTATAGAGCTTATCTTCATCATGTTTTGCCCTTATCCCCCCTGCTTTACAGTGCAACTAAGAATATGAACATGTGTAGAATGGGTCATAACTAGTGAAAACATTAAGTGGACATCAGATCGTGGCATTCGGTGATGTGACACAGCGATTCCCAACATTCCAAGGCATGCACAATTCCGTGAAATGCAAGCGCCATGGCCAAAGTCAGAAGTCTCATGTTGCAGATGTGAATGCATTTATAGGAAAGCCCACCCTCCCCACAAAACAGCAGGGTGGCTGCCATAGTCCTTATCAGTGGTTTCCAACCAGTGTGTCCCCAGCTGTTGCAAAACTACAACTCCCAGCATGCCTGGAAAGCTTGTAGTTTTGCAACAGCTGGAGGCACCTTGATTGGGAAACACTGGTCTATATACTTCGCAAACCTCCTCTCTCCTATTCCGAGATATTACGTAGACATGGGGGGGTTGGAAGCTGCAAAAGGATTTGTATATATATACAGTGTGAACTGAAACATCAGAAAGAGATGGGTTCCAAGACAAACCAGGACCGCACAGTCACCGGGTCACCTTCCTGGTGACGCCAAGACAAATCCAAGAACCACAATAAAAAATAAATAAAAATAATAAATAAATAAATAAATAAATAAATATATATATATATATATACACACACACACACACATATATATATAAATATATATTTTTTATATATATATATCTATAAATATAAATATATATATATATATATATATATATATATATATATATATATAGATAAATAAAGAAAAAGATTCAAAACACAGAGTGCTACAAATGTTACATTCCAGGGAGAGTTTAGATACAATGTATTTGCCTTGTTACCAATAGAAAAAAAACCTAATAATTCATTGCCACAAATACACATCATTACATTTCAATAGTCCAAGTCAAAGGATATTGATAAAAAGCCTTTGCGTCTCTATAGCAGAGTTTCCCAACCCGTGTGCCTCCATCTGTTGCAAAACTACAACTCCCAGCATGCCCTGTTCAGCAGGGAGTTGTAGTTGTGCAGCTGCTGGTCAGGCAACCTGGTTTGGAAACACTGCCCTATAGGAAATAAATATGTCTGATATCAAACTGACTACAACACGGTGAAAACAATAAAAAAAAATATTAAAAAAGTAAGAAAAATAAATAATTACTGACACTAAACAAAGCAAGATAAATAAATAAGGAATATTGTAAGAAAATATTAAATAATTACAAATAAATATTTAAGGACTAATTTATTACAGTTAAAAAACAGAAATAAATAAAATAAAGAGAAAGCACATTCATTTCTTTAAAAATGTATATAAATGAATGAATGAATGAATGAATATTTAAATAAATAAATAAAAAACAAAATAATATTTAAGGACGAATTTATGAAAATTAAAAATAAATAAATAAAATAAAGAGGAAGCTCATTCATTTCTTTAAAACTAAATATAAATGAATTATTAAATTAATATTTAAATAAATACATTAAATTTTTTTATTTAAGGACCAATTTATTAAAATGAAAAATAAATAAATAAAAGAGGAACCACATTCATTTATTTAAAACAAAATATAAATTAATGAATAAATGAATAATTAAATAAAAAAATAAATAAAAATGTATATTTATTTATTTGCTGGCAGTGGAAGCCATACTGTTAGCCAAGGGGGGATTGGGGGAGAATGAATAGACTAATTAAAATAACTATTGATTAATGCGATAATAGTTTATCCTATGGCTCCGTGGTGAAAGAAATAATAAAAAAAAATATTTATATAATTAAACTAAATAAATCAAAAAAGAAACAATGACATAAATAATATTTTAATATAATACTAAATAATACAGCTAAATGTTTCAGGACTTATTCATGACAACTTCTGCACTAGTTATATGAGATTTATGGACAAATATAGAACTACAATTTTAAGACCTGGGAAGCGGGTTCACGTGGCGCATGCGTTTTTCTTGGATAAGCGACGTGTAACTAATTTACATGTATTCTATGTGGAACACGCGTTGGAAAGTCAAAAGATAGTAAAATACGTAGCAGCAATCAAGGGTGTGATCCATGTGAGATCCTACATTATACTATATAGCAGTGGTCTCCAAACTGTGGCCCTCCAGATGTTGTAAAACTACAACTCCCAGCATGCAGTGCTATGATTGGCCAGACAAGTAAGGGTCAGGAAGTGCTGTGTGTGTACTACTGGAAAACAGCTCAGCTCTGGTCCTGACCCTCAAATCAACAAAAAAGAACTAGCTGTGCCCCACTGAGCAGTGGGTGAACTAAAATCATCTTGTCACCAGCCTGAAGAGTTAATCCAGTGTTTCCCAGGTGTTGGCTGTATGTGCATGCTGGGAGTTGTAGTTTTGTGACAGCTAGAGGTCCACAGTTTGTAGACCATCTTTGTACAGTCTTTATCTTGACCACGCAACACTCTAGATATTGAAAGACTACAACTCCCAGCATGCCCTAAAAACCTATGGTGCAACCTCTGCAACTGTTACGTATCTGCAACTCCTAGCACTTACTTTGGCTGTTTGGGCATGCTGGGAGTTGTAGATTTGCAACTGCTAGAGCAGTGTTTTCCAACCAGGGTGCCTCCAGCTGTTGCAAAACTACAACTCCCAGCATGCCCGGACAGCCTTCGGCTGTCCGGGCATGCTGGGAGTTGTAGTTTTGCAACAGCTGGAGGCACCCTGTTTGGAAAACGCTAAGCTAAAGGTTCACAGTTTGGAGGCCACTGCTGTATAGTCATTATCTTCACCAAGCAACACTACAACTATTGCACGACTACAACTCTCAACAAGGGCAGACGGCAAGCAGGGCAACCCATGGCTTTATAACTGTTGCAAAACTTTAATTCCCAGAATGCAATGACAGCCTAAAGGCAATCAATGGCTTTACAGTTGTTGCAATACTACAACTCCCAGCATGCCCTGACATCCTGCAGAGCAACCCATGCTCTACAGCTATTGCAAAACTACAACTCCCATTATGCCCTGAAAGCCTCTGGTGCAATTTCTGGCACCCCAGCTGTTGCATAACTGCAACTCCCAACACTTCCTTTGGCTGTCCGGGCATGCTGGGAGTTGTAGTTTTCCAACAGCCAGATAACTTTTCAGCTGTTGCAAAACTACAACTCCCAGCTTGTCCTGACCCCTGACAATCTGCAGGGCAAACCATGGCTCTACAGCTGTTGCAAAACTACAACTCCCAGCATGTCCTGACCCTTAACATCCTGCAGGGCAACCCATGGCTCTACAGCTGTTGCAAAACTACAACTCCCATCATGCTCCAAAGCCCTCTGATGCAATTTCTGGCGCCCCAGCTGTTGCATAACTGCAACTAGCAACACTTCCTTTGGCTGTCCGGGCATGCTGAGAGTTGTAGTTTTTCAACAGACAGAGAGCCACCATCTCTCAAGTGATATCTTCACAGGTTAAGGAGCATATAAGGGAGCGCAGCAGCGTCGGCCATTTATCTACAGCGCTCCTGTCTCACATATCAATCACTTTAATGAAAATGGATTACGACGCGGAGCAGCACTTTAAGTAATGCAAACTGGGAACAAGAAAAAAAAAAAGAAAAAAAAAGAATGAATTAGCTCTGACAAATATTCAATAGAGCTTTTTTAAGCAGCGGCCGTATATCTTTTACTACGCGGTTACACTAATTACCTCATCCTAATTCTTCATTTTGCGTTTTATTAATAGTTCTGTGATTTGTCACATAACACAAACAAATCAGGAAGAAAAATCACCGCCTGATATGTGACATGACTGATGTTTGTTTGAGGGAGGACGGAATGTACTATATCACTCAGGAGGGCAGGGGTGTACACCGAGGGGAAGGGGGGGGGGGGGCTAGAGAAAATGGGGACCCCTCTGGATTTCACCAAATCTACCAATTACATCACTTGTCTATGATTACCTCCCTTTGCTCCTCGGGGGCGGGGCCCAGGTTACAATTCACAGTGTAGAGTGGTGTTTTCCAAACAATGTACCTCCAGCTGTTGCAAAAGTACAACTTTCAGCATGTCCAGACAGCCAAAGGCTGTCTATGAGTGCGCCTCTTTACTCCTCGGCTATAGGCCAGGCTATAGCTCACAATAGAGAGCAGTGTTTTCCAAACACTCAAAGCCAAAGACTGTCCGGCCATGTTGGGAGTTGAAGTTTTGCAACAGCTGGAGGCACACTGTCTGGAAAACACTGTTGTGGGGATTGTGGTAGTAAACTCCATTCAACACAGGTGAAACTGCTGGAACCCCTTGCAATGGACCCCTTGTACCAAACATGGGGTCCAAGATTTCCGTCAGAATGGAGCAGTAATGTTCCCAACTAGTGTGCCTCCAGTTGTTAAGAAACTACAAATCCCAGCATGCCCAGGCAGCCAAAAGCTATCTATGAGTGTGTCTCTTTGCTCCTCGGGGGTGGGGCCAGTTTATAGTTCACATTGTAGAGCAGTGTTTTCAAAACAATATGCCTCCTGCTGTTGAAAAACTACAACTTCCAGCATGCACCGACAACTGAAAGGCTGTCTGGGCATGCTGGGAGTTGTAGTTTTTCCACAGCTAGATGCACACTTTATGGAAAACACTCTTGTAGGGGATGGCGTAGGGGACTCCTTTCAACAGGGGTGAATGTCTGACTGTTGGGACCACTTGCGATACCGAACACAGGGGTCCAAGTTTTCCGCTGGAATGGAGCAGTAACGTTTCCCAACCAGTCCGGGAATGCTGGGAGTTGTAGTTTTGCAACAGCTGGATGCACCTTGGTTGGGAAACACTATTTTATGATTTTATATTTTATGATTGTGACACTTTGCTCCTCGGAGGCAAGGCCAGGTTATAGTTCACATTGTAGAGTGGTGTTTTCCAAACAGTGTGCCTCCAGCTGTTGCAAAACTACAACTCTCTGATTGCCCAGATAGACAAAGCTGTCTATAGGTGCTCCTCATTGCTCCTTGGGGGAAGTACACCAGGCTACAGTTTACACTGTAGTGAAGACAGTGTGCCTCCTGCTGTTGAAAAACTACAGCTCCCACCATGCCTGGAAAGCCTTCCGCCAGGGCATGCTGGGAGCTGTAGTTTTGCAATATCTGGAGGCACCCTGGTTGGGAAACACAGGTATGACCACTATTCCAAATCCAGGTCACCTGTAATACCACCCCCCCCCCCCCCCAATATACTAGCTCAGTGGTCTTCAACCTGCGGACCTCCAGATGTTGCAAAACTACAACTCTCAGAATGCCCAGACAGACAAAGCTGTCTATAGGTGCTCCTCATTGCTCCTTGGGGGCGGTACCAGGCTACAGTTTACACTGTAGTGAAGACTTTTCCCAAACAGTGTGCCTCCTGCTGTTGAAAAACTACAGCTCCCAGCATGTCTGGAAAGCCTTCAGCCAGGGCATGTTGGGAGATGTAGTTTTGCAACATCTGAAGGCACCTTGGTTGGGAAACACAGGTAATATTATGACCACTATTCCAAATGCCCCCCCCCCCCCCAAATATGCTAGAACAGTGGTCTCCAACCTGCGGACCTCCAGATGTTGCAAAACTACAACTCCCAGCATGCCCGGACAGCCGTCGGCTGTCGGGGCATGCTAGGAGTTGTAGTTTTGCAACATCTGGAGGTCTGCAGGTTGGAGACCAATGTAATAGAATATCAATTTTATATATATATATATATATATATATATATATATATATATATATATATGATATATTGGAGAAGACGGGTTTCTGTGACAGCGATCAGCACTTCATCAAATCCTCAAGAGGCTTCGACAGCTACAAGTGACTCTGCAATGTCCCCGGCGCCCACAACAATGGCGAATCTGTTCCATATGAACCATAATTCCAGCAGATGGGAGGATATAGAGCCCGAGCCGGGTGACATAGGAGGGAGAGATTATATATGGAGGTGCAGCAGACAATACCCACATGCCGAGGAACTAAAGTTAAAAAAAATATATAAAAAAAATAAGATATATTTTCAAGACCTAAAATTGCTTGAACTGTGAAATCAAGTAATGAACAATAGAAAAGGTCCTGTCAGCAGGAATCATCGCTACGCAAAGTCAGCAATTTTTGCCGAAACCTTATTATGGCCCCGTATTCGATTCTTCATCTCTGTACTATTTCCCCTCACAACAAATAGACCGACTTGACCTCAGCCTGTTACTTAATGCAAGTTGCCTGTCATCTCTCACTAAGCTCCCATCTTTCTCCTTCAGAGAGTCCTTTTACCCATAGAGAAGAGGAGACGGAGATACGGTCAGGCCCGGGTCGCAGATAACGCCGCTAATGCCTGCATTAGGCACTTAGGCCACTTTGCATTTTCCTTAAAGGAGTTCTGCATTTCTTTACTCAAAATAATTAAAAAGCATGTCAAGGGCCGTTACCCATAATGCACTGTTTATTAAGACTCCGGTCCCTGAGAAGCAGGGCTGGTGTAAGGATTTTTGCCACAATAGGCAAAAGCTAATTTTGCCACCCCTTGACCCCGCCCATTGGCTCCACCCTTTGACACACCCCACCTTACTACTGGAGTGACACACTGTAACAAACCTCCTCCCCATGTAATCTCCTTACTACTGGGGTGACACACTGTAACAAACCTCCTCCTCATGTAATCTCCTTACTACTGGGGTGACACACTGTAACAAACCTCCTCCTCATGTAATCACCTTACTACTGGGTGACACACTGTAACAAACCTCCTCCTCATGTAATCTCCTTACTACTGGGGTGACACACTGTAACAAACCTCCTCCTCATGTAATCTCCTTACTACTGGGGTGACACTGTAATAAACCCCCTCCTCATGTAATCTCCTTACTACTGGGGTGACACACTGTAACAAACCCCCTCCTCATGTAATCTCCTTACTACTGGGGTGACACACTGTAACAAACCTCCTCGTCATGTAATCTCCTTACTACTGGGGTGACGCACTGTAACAAACCTCCTCTTAATGTAATCTCCGTCCTACTGGGGTGAAACACTGTAACAAACCCACTTCATATGTAATCTCCTTACTACTGAGGTGACACACTGTAAATAACCTCCTCCTCATGGGGCGGATGTATGGAGGCGCGGATGCTGGACGGACCTGACCTGCCTGTCTGGTCTCAGAGGTGGCACTGCGCTCCTCCAGCAGGCTGAAGAATGCAGATTATTATGGTACCGGGGGAGGGGGGGGGTTGTTGCATTGGTGGTGCTGGCTGGCGGGGGCTTTGGATGCTGGCTGGCTACTGACTTTCATGCAGCAGGCAGAGCGGCGCCCCCATCAGGAAGGTGCTCTAGGCGGCTGCCTATTTTGCCTATAGGAGGAATCGGCCCTGCTGAGTAACCTGGAAGGGGGGGCACTAGGATACTGATAGCCGCACTCCCGGCACATTTGAATTTTTCAGTAGGCGCTAGTACCATTTGGAAATGTTCTGTCTTATAGACAGAAATGCATGTCCGAGCAGAATCTGCAGAAAGAATAGAAATGTCTATTCTTTCTGTGGATGCCGGTGCAGCAGAATCCCATTTACAGGAGTACTCCCGTAAACATCCGGTTCAGAAGGCTTGAAGCAGCAGCCGCGGTCGCGACGTCACGGCCACGCCCCCTCGTGACATCACACTATGCCCCCTCCCATAGACATCAATGGATGGGGCATGGCGTGACGTTCCCCAGGCCTCTGAACTGGATGTTCAGATGCTGAGGCGCGGGAGTACCCCTTTAAATCAATAGGACTCTGCTGCAGCGGAATATTCCTGCGTAATGTTCCCTCCTAACCCTGTCCAGCACAGGCGTCAACTTGTCACAGTGGATCCAAAGGTCTTTCTTAGAACCTGGACACGGTGAATTTTAATCAGACCTCTGTATGTAAAATCGTATACGTTCTCTTCTCATTCACTGAAATGGCGCAAAACTGAAACAAATTATATGAGAAAGTTGCGGAACTTTTCATTTTACACCGAATGAGCTTTATTTTATTTTTTTTCTCCACCCATCACCAAAAATACCCATTTAACTATGAAATATTTGCAGCTCGTAGTCGCGAGCCCGTTCCGGATCTGGGTGACCTTATTTTCTACGACGGCAGTGAATAACGTGTTTACTGAGAGAACAACCGCGTGCTTTGTATACAGCCCAGTCTGGTTAAACCTACAGATTGAATTTAAATCAATCGCCCCTCAGGGACCTATTGACAGGACGGAGCTTGTCTGGCGGCGCACGTTACCAGGTAAGACGTCTCTCGCAATAATGATACGGTGTATCAGCACAGGCCCGGGTTACGTTTTTACCTTGCGATTTAATACGGCGCCCAACAATGGGGGCAGTGTGCGCCTAACTGCGCTCCCCACTTATCTGCACAGGATTAGGACCGTGCGTCTGCTTTCTGTTCCTTCTGCTGACAGCTCCGTGACAAGCCGTGCACTTTACTGACTTCATTAGCCAAAATGGACCTTTATTCCCCCCCACCCCTCTCCGAAAAAAAAAAAGAGAAAAGAAAAACTTTCACCGTATCGCAGAAAATATTTTTGTTTTACGAGATAGCTTATCTTTGGTCTGGCTGACGGGCTCTGCAGAATTTCCTAGGTTTGGGGTTAAACAAACAGAAAGCTGAAGGTTTTACAGTTCCCTCCAGTCTCTCGGAGAGATTTGGGAACAACAAGGGGCCCGGCAGGCAAAAAAAAAAAACGAAAAATAATCAAAAACAGAGAAATTGTTGGGAGATGAAGTCAGTTGTGTCAATAGTGAAGAAAGGAATAAAAATAATTGGGGTCCAGGTTACTTAAAATTTCATTGAAAATCTTCGTAAAACTCTCGACTGGAAAAGCCGACGCGTTTCAGATGTGCATTTGTATGTGATGGGAATTTGGCCAACACGTTTTGGTTTTCGCCATAAGCCCAAATAAATCTTACTGGTTGTCAGGACCATTTTTGATTTATCATCGTGTCTATTGGAGTTTTTTAGAGAACTGTTGGGGGAATTTATCATTGTCTTTAGAGTTGTTTTTGTGTGTATAAATGTCGCACATTTGTCGGCAGTTTTTTGGATTAAACTTGTGTGTGCGCAGACCGGCTGTTAAAGGGGTACTCCGCTCCTAGACATCTTATCCCCTATCCAAGGGGTAGGGGATAAGATGGCTGATCACTGGGGTCCTGCGGCTGGGGACCCCCGCGATCTCTGTGCAGCACCCGGCGTTCATTTAGAACACTGGGTGCAGGTGGCGGGGGTCATGACGTCACGGCCACGCCCCTCGTGCCGTCATGCTACACCCCCTCAATGCAAGTCTATGGGAGGGGGCGTGGCGGTCGCCACGCCCCCTCCCATAGACTTGCATTGAGGGGGCATGGTATGACGGCACGAGGGGCGTTCAGAATATTTTGTTCTGAACGCTGGGTGCGGGCGGCGGGGATCGTGACTTCACGGCCATGCCCCTCGTGCCGTCATGCTACACCCCCTCAATGCAAGTTTATGGGAGGGGGCGTGACGGTCGCCACGCCCCCTCCCATAAACTTGCATTGAGGGGGCATGGCATGACGGCACGAGGGGCGTGGCCGTGACATCACGATCCCCGCTGCTCACACCCAGCGTTCAGAGCAAAATATTCCGAACGCTGGAGCAGCAGAGTGTCCCTTTAAGGTTAATTTTATGCAACGGTAATGGATTTATCTTGGCGCAAAAAAAACACTGAAAAGTCGTTAAAATACAAAATACACCAGCTCAGAGTTAACTTAGCTCTTTGGTGTACGTGTAGAGTGAAATTTCAGAAAATGTGTACCTGCACAGAATTGATCAAATACCTTGCGACCATTTCATAAATTTGTTGCACCTACACATTACCAGCACACACATATAAAAAAAAAAAAAAAAAGGAGAACAAAAATGCTTCACTTACATCTACAATGATGAATTCTCCCCTGTTTGTCCATTCTATTGTTCTTAATTTTCTATTGTTAGGGCAGGGTCACACTGGACGCATCTGCTGCGTATTCCACGCTGCTGATGCATTGACGGCTGCAACCTGGAACTCACTCTACAATTCCTCAGTGACTGCCATCGGAGCATCCGCAACGTGGAATACGCAGCAGATGTACCCAGTGTGACCCTGCCCTAACAGAGGCTCCCAAGATATATTGCACTGTGTGGGCTTTTTTTTACTATAATTTTTGTATTTATATCTTATTTTTAGTCATGATTAGGAGAAGTGTTGTCTGAAATGCGTCTTCTCCCAGCTCCAGGTTACGTAAAACTTCATACTTCATTGGAAATCTTCAGAAAACTCTCGATGACTGAAAAAGCTGACGCGTTTCAGACACGCATTAGTATATGATGTGAGAATTTGACCAAAACTTTTTGGTTTTCTTTATAACCCCATATAGATCTTACTAGTTATTAAGACCATTAAAGGGGTACTCCGGTGCTCCAGCATTCTGAACATTTTGTTCAGAACTCTGGGAGCCAGAGGCCATGGTTGTGATGTCACAACCACGACCCCTCGTGGCGTCATGCCACGCCCCTCCATTCATGTCTACGGGAGGGGGCATGACGTGATGTCACGAGGAGGCTTGGTCATGATATCATGACCACTGCCGTAGGAACCTGGTGTTTGTTTAGAACGGCAGGTGCTGCGGGAGATCGCGGGGGTCCAGCTGCTATCCTTTGGATAGGGGATAAGATGTCTAGCAGTGGAGTACCCCTTTAATGATTTGTCATAGGATCTATTGGAGAACTATAGGCACGTTTGTCCATTCTGTCGTAATTTTCTAAGGGCAGAGTCACACTGGGCGCATCCGCAGCGTATTCCACACTGCGGATGCGCCGGCAGCAGTCACAGAGGGACTGCAGAGTGGTTGAACTGAACCTGACTGCTCGGAGGGGTGTGCAGGCATCTTACCCTGGTCGGTGATGCTGTGCACCCGCCATTGTTAGATTAGCAGCCTGTCTGTCAGTGCATAATGGGCGTTGTAGTCGTACAACCAAGAGAGAGCGACAGGTTGGATACGAATCCCATATTTATATGCTACTGTCCCTTTAAAATGCATTCCTACTCAGCACAAACATCCGCTGCCCGCAGCCATCAGAAGTGAAGTGGAGGCAAGTGATGCCATTTTGCAATTAACTCGGCTTCAAGTCTAATGTACGAGGCTTCCTGTCAACACCTCCAAAACGGCGAGATGGTAATTACATGTCGTTTTTTTTTTTTCCCCCCAAATATGAAATTCTGGTGCAAAAACATCAGGTAAGGAAGAAAAACAAGAACGTCTGTGAGCGACGTAAATCCAGGTCCATATACCCTGAAATATTAAAGGGGTACTCCGGTGGAAAACTATTTATTTTAAATGAACTGGTGCCAGAATGTTAAACAGATTTGTAAATTACATCTATTTAAAAAATCTTAATCCTTCCAGTACTACTCAGCTGCTGTTTACTACAGAGAAAGTTCTTTTCTTTTTTAATTTCTTTTTCTGTCTGACACCTCTGTCCATGTCAAGAACTGTCCATAGCAGGAGAGGTTTGCTATGGGGGTTTGTTCCTGCTCTGGACAGTTCCTGACATGAACAGAGGTGTCAGCAGAGAGCACTGCGGTCAGACTGGAAAGAAATTCAAAAAGAAATTCAAAAAAGAGAACTTCATGTGGAGCATACAGCAGCTGATAAGTACTGGAAGGATTAAGATTTTTTTTTTTTATAGAAGTAATTTACAAATCCTTATAGCTTTCTGGCACCAGTTGATTTAAAATAAATCATTTTCCACCGGAGTACCCCTTTAATGATTTAGTCTGTTATACTGACACCCGACCAGACAGACTCCACGGTCCCTCTCCATTGTATCCCAGTCACAGCGCCATGCTGTTGGTAGTGGCTGTTCCTGGAACTGCAGCTCAGGTGAATGGGGTTGGACTGTAATAATTATAAGGCCACTGCCATAAAGCAAAGTGCTGTGACTAAGAAACAATGAAGGGGATGAATTGGTCCATTGAGGTACCAGGAATGCAGAGGAAATTCCTGCCCAATCCCCTCAGCCATTGCCCCGACCATAATCCAGTGTATCAGTGCTGCCCGCAGTCTTTGTGTCAGTTTCCTGTCTGACAAATTGCTAACAATACACTGCCTAACAACCAGACAGCATATCCATAGCAACCAGTCTCCATAATGTCTTCAACTTACATGGTCACTAAACTTTCAACAATTTTTTTTCCAGGATACGATGCCCTGTGTGTGTGTATGAGGAGCAGCACTAGTTCTGCCCTTTATATAACTTGTATATAGTATTTATCACTAGTTTTCCCCTCTGTAGGCTCTCTCTCTAATGATCAGTTGTCTCTGAGATAGTGGGAAAAGACTATCTGCTATGATGTCTCCATACAATGCACATATAGAAGGGAAGTTCCTGCTACTCTATATGTCTATAGCACCCTCCTCATCCCCCTTTATCTCTGTAGAACACCCTTAGAAGCAGCAGCATTATGGAGGACATTATAGAGCAGTGCTAAGCAGTGTAAGCTGTAAATCCAGCCATGGGGAGATATCACACTTACCAGAGCTTTCAGCAACTTCTCTAAATGCCTATATTTCTGTTTCTCTGTAACTGCTTCCTCCTCCCATTTCCCTCTCCGTAGACTTCTATGGGCAGCTTTAACCTGATCCCTCAGCTAATCTGTCTCCAGATGGAAATCGAAAATTGAAAAACCATGAAAGGCCTTTTAACTCAATTTCATTTCCAAGCCCGATAGTTAACCCAGTGTGGCCCAGCATTTGCAAAACTACAACTCCCAGCATGCCTGGACAGCTATAGAGATCACATGTGGGGTGCCAACCCTAATGGTGCCCATTACAGTGCCCATTATACTTGGTCAAAAATTATGAACCCCCCCCCCCTCTGTATTTCACCAAATCTCCCAATTCTTGCTGATCGCCCACCTACTTGATGCTTCTTTGCTGTTACATTCTCTGACTATGAGTGTGCCTTTATGCTCCTCGGGGGCGGGACAAAGCCTTAGTTCACAGTGTTTTCTACACAGCGTGTCTTCGGCTGTTGCAAAACTACAACTCCCAGCATGCCCGGACAGCCGAAGGCTGTCCGGGCATGCTGGGAGTTGTAGTTTTACAACAGCTGGACTGAGCTGCAGTACTAGGCACAGCCTCAACCCTATTTGTGGCGCTGTGTCTTTTTAAAATAATAAAGGGGGGGGGGGGCGCTGATCGTTGTTAGGACCTTATGTAACTTCATATGCATCTATATTTTTGCATGCATCCAGCTGGCGCCCTGCAGGGTGCAGTAGGTGGCGGTATTGTAGGCATTATGCGCGTTTCATTTAATTCTTAGGGCCTTGTGGTTTTCATAAAACAAGTTTCCATCTGTTTCTCCTTTGTATATAGTAAGTGGCTTTGTTTCCTGCAGGGGTGCAAGCTGTCACTTGGTCCACACGTCTGCGGAGCATGTGGTACCCGGGTGACAGAGAAAGGTAACGTTCTGCAGGTAATCCCAAACCTTTCCTTCCTCCGCTCTCCGCACCCCTCTTCATTTACACCGACCCCATTCTCAGCCGGCAGCCACTATTTATTTGCCCAGGTGCGGCGTGCATGCTCGGTGAGGTCATGGCGAGATAGAATTTCACAGCTGGGTTCACTTCAACATTTCGAGAGCGTTTCAGACCCTCCCTGCGCTTCTCGTCTCTCTCCACAATGTATAGGTTGTCGTCTGCCCATAGCTCCAAGATAGATGTGGAGACTCCACGTATAGGGTCCTATTAAGGGCCTGCACCGACTTCGATGGACGTGGTGCAGTTTTGGATGGGGGGGGTGTAGTACTGTTTACTTTACTGCTATGGCGGGGTCTATGAGTCATGCCACATCTGGACCCTATGAGGATCGTACATGATTATTTATAGAAAGAGAAATATGTCATTCACATCACATGATTCAACCAGACGTTGGATTTTCCCAAAAAATTCATCCGTTTCCGAATTATACTCCCCCCCTCTATAGGCATAGGGTGTGGGGTGACAAGCCTAATGGTGCCCATAAAACCCATTGAATGGCATTCAAATCTCCATTGTTCTGGGGCAGTGTTTCCGTACCAGTGACCCTCCAGCTGTTGCAAAACTACAACTCTCAGCATGCCCGGACAGCCATAGGCATCGGATGTGGGTGACAACCCTAATGGTGCCCATAAAATTTACCAACTTCCTTGGATCATGAATGGCATTCAAGACTCCATTGCTCTGGGGCGGTGTTTCCAAACCAACGACCCTCCAGCTGTTGCAAAACTACAACACCCAGCATGCCCAGACAGCCATAGGCATGGGATGTGGGTGACAGCCCTAATGGTGCCCATAAAATTTGGATCATGAATGGTATTCAAATCTTCATTGTTCTGGAGCAGTGTTTCCCAACCAGGGTGCCTCCAGCTGTTGCAAAACTACAACTCCCAGCATTTTAGGTCAGGCAAAGGCATCAGAGTAGGGGTAAAAAAATCTAATAATGCCCATTACGGTACCCATGACACCTGGCAACTTGCTTGGATCTTGAATGGCATTCAAATCTCTATTAATTTTGGGCAGTGTTTCCCAACCAGTGTTCCTCCAGCTGTTGCAAAACTACAATTTCCAGCATGCCTAGACAGCCGTTGGCTGTCTGGGCATGCTGGGAGTTGTAGTTTTGCAACAGCTGGAGGAACACTGGTTGGGAAACACTGGTCTTACTGTTGCAAAACTACAACCCCAAACATGAAACCTGGCACCTTCCTTGTATCATGAATGGCATTCAAATATCCATTGTTTTGGAGCAGTGTTCCCAACCAGGGTGCCTCCAGCTGCTGCAAAACTTTAATTCCCGACATGCCCAGACAGCAATAAGCATCAAATGTGGGGTGGCAACCCTAATGGTGGCCATTACAGTGCCCATAAAACCTGGCATCATCCTTTGGTTATGAATGACATTCATTGTTTTGGAGTGTGCCTCCAGCTGTTGCAAAACTACAACTACCAGCATGCCTAGACAGCCATAGATATCAAATGTGGGGTGAAAACCCTAGTGGTGCCCATTACAGTGCCCATAAAACCTGCCACCTTCATTTTATCATGAATGGCATGTACATTCTCATTGTTCTGGAGCAGTGTTTCCGAATCAGTGTGCCTCCAGCTGTTGCAAGACTACAACTCCCAGCCTTTGGCTGTCCAGACATGCTGGGAGTTGTAGTTCTGCAATAACTGGAGGTGAACGGTTTGGAGATGACATGATATAGCCACCGATGCATAAAATGGGAACTTCAATTGACTCTGCTGCGATAATTTGCACTCATTGATGTGTGTTAAAGGGGTACTCCGGTGGAAAACACTTTTTTTTAAATCAACTGGTGCTGGGAAGTTAAACAGATCTGTAAATTACTTTTATTTAAAAAATCTTAATCCTTTCAGTACTCATCAGCTGCTGTATGTTCCACAGGAAGTTTTTTTCTTTTTGAATTTCTTTTCTGTCTGACCACAGTGCTCTCTGCTGCCACCTCTGTCCATGTCAGGAACTGTCCAGAGTAGGAGAAAATCCCCATAGCAAACCTCTCCTGCTCTGGACAGTTCCTGACATGGACACAGGTGTCAGCAGAGAGCACTGTGGTCAGACTGGAAAGAACTACACAACTTCCTGTGGAGAATACAGCAGCTGATAAGTACTGGAAGGGTTAAGATTTTTAAATAAAAGTAATTTACAAACCTGTTTAACTTTCTGGCACCAGTTGATTAAAAAATTTTTTTTTTACCGGAGTACCCCTTCAAAGTCGCAGTATGACATAAATAAACCAACACCTATAGCAACACTTAGTTTAATCCACATTATATAGATCCTAGGTCTGCAAACTGTGGGCCTCCAGCTGTTTCCAAACTACAACTCCCAGCATGCCACAGATGAATTAACTGGGAACTTCGTATGAAACCAATGCTGCTGTTTCTAGTTGCAATGTGCGTTAAAGTCGCAGTATGACGCACAAAATCCAATACCTATAGCAAAACCAATTTCAACCTAAACAACGAGTAAAACTCCAAAGCTAAACACAAATACAACATCAATCACATGATAAAGAATGCAGACCTCCAGCTGTTGCAAAACTACAGCTTCCAGCATGCTGGGAGTTGTAGTTTTGCAACAGCTGGAGGTTAACAATTTGGAGACCGCAAGATATATGTACATATTTAGGACCGTACAGCAACACTTGCAACGTGCAAGGACAATACAATGTTTTTCCTTTTCAAACGTAAACAAAAAAATAAAATAAAAGCCAAGGCAATAAATATAAAGGGGCAGAAGGGTCCATGTCCAATAGTACAGCCAAAAAAAAGATAAAGATAATACAAGCCGTCTGCTTCACGACTGGAACCGTGCGCCGATCGCTCTTTCTTACCTGACATTTTTCGTATCCTCTTATGCGCCTCTTCAGTTGGTCAATGCGAAATGCGTTGGGAAGGAGCGCCGAAATAAAATAAAGATGAGCCTCGTAACCATAAAGGGTGCGTCCAAAGCAATACATATGCTACACTCACACAGACCGTACTTATACACAGAGGGCGCTATAGCTCAAGTGTCTCTCTCTAGAGCTGAACGCTAACGTTCTGTTTCTTTTGCGCATCATGATGCCTTGTTGGGGTGTAGCAACTGGGTATTTTTACCGAATCAAAGCCGTAAAGATGGTTTAGCAATGGCTGGTCAAGGTAAGTTGTAGATGTTAGAATGGAGTCTATTGACAAAAGTTTAGATTTGAAACGCGTTTTAGGGCTTTACCTGGCAATTTAAGTAGAGATCGGATGAAATAAGGGAGCAGGTTGTGATCGGGCTTTAGATACTAGAAGAGGGTTTCACAGAAGGTGTAGGAAGGAGCTGGAGGAACTTATTGCTAGCAGAACGTGTGTCGGCAAACTGCAACGCATTTCAGTGCTTTACCTGGCAATTTACATAGACAAAAGCCAAAACAAGGGGGCTGGTACTGATCAAGCTTTATGTAGTAGAATCAGGTCCCTTAAGAAGGTGTCAGAAGGAGCTTGAGGAACTTGTTAGTGGAACATGTGTCTGCAAGCTGCAACGCGTTTTAGGGCTTTATATGGCAATTTAGTTAGTGATCAGCCATAACATAAGAGCTAGTACTGATCAAGCTTTACATACTAGAATAGGATCCTCATGAGTCAGAAGAAGCTAGAGGAACTTATTGTTAGTGGAACATGCGTCTGCAAGTTGCAACGCGTTTTAGGGCTTTATATGGCAATTTAATTAGCGATCAGCCAAAACAAAGGAGTTGGTACTGATCAAGCATTATATACCAGAATAGGGTCCTTAGACAGTGTCTGAAAGAGCTTGATGAACTTATTGTTAGTGGAACATGCGTCTGCAAGGTGAAATGCGTTTCAGGGCTTTATTGGCAATTTATAAGGAGATGGGCCCAAATAAGGCAGCCAGAACTTATCATGAAAAAATTTGGAAAACAAAATAGGATTCTCAGATGATAAAAGATGGAACTTTAGGGAATATTTTTAAATATTCTGCAAAATGCAACGCGTTTCAGGCTTCATAAGGCACATTTACATGGGGCATGGGCTTAAAGGAGGGAGGTGGAAAGGAATTAGCAAGTAATGGACACTTAAGATACTAGGTCATGGCTCTTAAATGTTGTCAGAAGGAACAAATTGTTGGATGAGCATCCATATATCTACGCGTTTCAGGGCTTCCTTAGGCACATTTACATGGGGCATGGGCTTAAAGTACGGAGGTAGAAAGGAACTAGCTGGAGATGGACACTTAAGATACTTGGTCATGGCTTTTACCAACATTGTTAGAAGGAACCAATTGTTGGAAGAGCATCCATATATAGATATACGGTATATCTACGCGTTTCAGGGCTTTATTATTTGCATGGAGATGGGACCATACACAGAACTAAGAAAGAAAGCTCTAGGAATATGGATAGGGATGGTGTCTAAATGAGACCGAGGGACCAATTTGTTATCTGAGCCTCAATTTATTTGCAAGCTGCAAAGCATTTTAAGGCTTTTAAGCAGATTTTAAGCAGATATGCAAAGACAAGGGCATAAAGTAGGGGGTAAGGAAGATACTAAACGATAAAGAACTTTTAAGATACTAGAAATAGTGGCATCAGGAGCATAAGGTACTCTGTTGCTGGCTGAGCATACACATATCTATGACGCGTTTCAGTGCATTATAGAGCAGAGTAAATCAATTTATATCAGTGGTCTCAAACTGTGGCCCTCCAGATGTTGCAAAACTTCAACTCCCAGCATGCCCGGACAGCCGCTGGCTGTCCGGGCATGATGGGAGTTGAAGTTTTGCAACATCTGAAGGGTCACAGTTTGGAGACAACTGATTGATATGGACCATGTTGTAAAAATACTAACTGGTCAAGGAATCTTTAGATATTAGGATGCTGCTCTCAATGGTGGAACTTGAGAAACCCGTTGTTGAGCATCCATAAAACCGCAACGCGTTTCAGGGCTTTATCAGGCAATTTAAATGGAGATTGGCCCAAACAAGGGAGCTGGGACTGATCAAAGCTCTAGATGCTAGAATCTAGGGTTTTCAGATAGAAGGAGCTTAAAGGGGTACTCCAGTGGGAATACATTTTTTTTTTAAATCAACTGGTGCCAGAAAGTTATATAGATTTGTAAATTACTTCTACGTCCTTCTATTAATCCTTCCAGTACTTATCAGCTGCTGTATGCTCCACAGGAAGTTGTGTACTTCTTTCAAGTCCGACCACAGTGCTCTCTGCTGACACCTCTGTCCGTGTAAGGAACTGTCCAGAGCAGGAGAGGTTTTCTATGAGGATTTGCCCCTGCTCTGGACAGTTCCTGACATGGACAGAGGTGTCAGTAGAGAGCACTGTGGTCAGACTGGAAAGAACTACACAACTTTCTCTGTAGTATACAGCAGCTGATAAGTACTGGAAGCAATAAGATATATATATATATATATATATATATATATATAAGTAATTTACAAATCTGTATAACATTCTGGAACCAGATGATTTGGAAAAAAAATCTCTACCGGAGTACCCCTTTAACGGGGTACTCTGCCCCTAGACATCTTATCCCCTATCCAAAGGACGTCCGTCACGCCCCCTCCAATAGACATGAATGGAGGGGGAGTGGTGTGAGGTCACGACCCCCTGCCGCAGTAACCCAGCGGCCAGGTGCTGAACGGAGATCTCAGGGGTCCCCTGCACTCAGTGTTCTGAACGAATGCCGGGTCTGTACGGGACCCCAGAGATCAGACATCTTATCCCCTATCCTTGGGATAGGGGATAAGATATATAAGATATCTATGGGCAGAGTACCCCTTTAAGAAACTAACTGTTAGATGAGCATCAATTTATCTGAAATCTGAAACGCGTTTGAGGCCTTCATCAGATGGACTGAATTGACATTGAGGGAGGCAGAGGTACTAGCTGGTCAAAGAAGCTAGAACAAAGAATACTAGAACATGGCCTTAAAATTGTCTCAAAGGAACAAGGAACCCAGTTAATGGCTGAGCACCAACGCATTTTAGGTCGACACCATTTATACATTTATTTCAGGAGACACCCCCTCCCCCTTTGACTTGATTTATGGTCCATCTCTCTGTAATGGGGAATGACGTGCCAAAAAGCACGGCCTAGATCCTGAGGTGTACCGTGCATCATAAATGGCCGCCAACAGCTTTAACATAATACATCTTAATAACATTATCTCATTGACCACGATGAAGGTAAATCCAATATGACACCATAATGGATGCAAAATAAACAAAACACGACAGTCAGGTGACCAGACCTTCATAAATGGACATATTGTAAATTATTACCTGGCTCCACATCATGCCACCCGCTGGACTGACTGCCGCTTCCTGGAGAACGCCCCTGGTTTGGGTAAAATGGCTCCTCATTGGGACTGTCCATCTCATCCTCTACGGACTTGAGGCGCTTCGTAGAACTTAGGAGGAAGAAAAAGGAGGCATTAACATTAAAATTACAGCGCCACCTAATGCACAAAGTGTCATGAAGAACATATCAAATGTGGCGGGCAATACAAATCATCATGCCACCTAGTGGTAGATACCTGGTAGAAGACGTGCTGGGCAACGATCTTCTCATTGCACCTGGGCTCATACTGTAGTACGAAGAACTGTCCAATTCTGAAATGGGGAAAGTAGGACCCGTTCCTGCCGCTATGGGTGCTGGAAGAGAAGGAAGGAAAAAGACATTGAGCTGTGGAAGAACCATTGGGCACCACAGACATCATGAAACCATGTCACAATATGGCGGTAGAAATCCTAAGCTACAAATGAGTCAGAAATCGGTGACATCACTAAGGTATCGTGTGCAGAAGATTGAGTGGGAATTCTCTTAGGACCCCAAAGCACAATTTGTAATAAGGCCCTTGCCCACCGGAGCAACTCATCCGGCCATTCGGAGATAGCGGGATACGTCACATCATGGTCAGGCGATGATGAAGCGGGGAGGCGGTAGATGGAATGGGAGGAATCAATCGTCGGGCTACAGCCGTATCAGGCCTGACGAAGCACCAAATGGTGCGATATGGCTGTGGCCCGATGCCTTATTCCCCCCATTCCATCTACCGCCTCCCCGCTTCATCATCGCCTGACCATGATGTGACTAATCTCGCTATCTCCGAATCGCTGGGTGAATTGCTCCGCACCTTTTCTTTTGTGTTTCAAAATTGTTATTTCTTTCAAATTTTTATAAGAGTTGTAGTTTTGCAACATCTGGAGGGCCACAGTTTGGACTATAATGGAGCAGGCCAACAAGACCAACTCTATGGTCCTCCCCTCCACCATGATTGGTGATGGTCCTACAGCCAATAGGCCTTTAAAGGGACAGTGCACAAATATTTTTGTATATTTCTTGCTCGCTCCTTCTCCGGTTGTCAAATTTCCATCTCGACGGCCTCTTTTTTATGACCCAAAAAATATATATAATAAAAATTAAAAAAAAGGATTTTATCATAAAAAAAATAAGAAAAAGTTAGCATCTTCTCAGATGAGAGTCTGGAGGCTTCTGGATCGTCTTACCAATTATTTATTATTGAACGTATTTGTGGCGAACGCTGAAAATTATGTCAGGAACAGCATTTTTGTGCAGACGGAGGGAGAGGTTGATGCTGAGCAGATGTCAAGCTGTCTGCACATTCGGACAGTAAATTTTATCGCTGCAAATAAATCTAAGCCTGAAATATTTTCTGCAACAAATAGATATATATAGAATATCAAGTTCTACATATGAACAGTTTATATGAAACATGTAGCCCCTGAGGTCACTAAATACAACAGGACGGGGTCACCTGTCGCCTCCTGAAACACTCTGTGCTGCTGTGCACCCTGCTCTATCCGCTACGTGACCTCTGCACCCTCTTGATGTGGTCACTGACTGATCTAATGGCTACAAAGTATCCACAGAAGTCAGGACATCACATGACTCTCCTCCGCTGGACACAACGAGCCTATAAGGAAGGGCTCCGATTTTTGGGGCTTCCCGACAGCAGCTGAGAAAGCTGTGAAACTGCTGAATTTCTATTGAAACTTAAAAAAAAATGTAATAATGAAATAAAAACTCAGCAGTGTTAATTAGTGTAAAAGGGACCCGGAGGGGCGGACGCCCGCAGATCGCAGGCTGCTGCAGCACAGAGAGATGACCACACTGCAGTCAGTCTGACATGAATGGAAATCAATCACACTGGATGGTGCAGTATCACCGCCGCACTACTCCTCCCAGCCGCGCGGCTCCAGCCTGCCAGTCCAGAGGGGGGCACAAACTTTCAGCTGGACCACAAGTGATGTCCTGAAAACAGAACAGCAATGATTCTATCATCTATCTATCTCCTATCTATCTCATATCTATCTCCTATCTATCTATCTATCTCATATCTATCTATCTCATATCTATCTATCTATCTATCTATCTATCTCATATCTATCTATCTATCTATCTCATATCTATCTATCTATCTCCTATCTATCTCCTATCTATCTCATATCTATCTATCTCATATCTATCTATCTCCTATATATTTATCTATCTCATATCTATCTATCTCATATCTATCTATCTATCTATCTCATATCTATCTATCTATCTCATATCTATCTATCTATCTATCTATCTAGACAAACAATGGCTCAGAACTGAATAAAAAGCAAACATGAATTTACTGACCCATGTAACAGCAACATTTCAGTTCCTCTCTGGAACCATTTTCACAGGAACTGAAATGTTGCTGTTACATGGGTCAGTAAATTCATGTTTGCTTTTTATTGAGTTCTGAGCCATTGTTTGTCTAGATAGATAGATAGATAGATAGATAGGAGATAGATAGATAGATATGAGATAGATAGATAGATATGAGATAGATAGATAGATATGAGATAGATAGATATGAGATAGATAGATAGATATGAGATAGATAGATAGATAGATATGAGATCGATAGATAGATAGATAGATAGATAGATAGATAGGAGATAGATATGAGATAGATAGATAGATAGATATGAGATAGATAGATAGATATGAGATAGATAGATAGATAGATATGAGATAGATAGATAGATATGAGATAGATAGATAGATAGATATGAGATAGATAGATATGAGATAGATAGATATGAGATAGATAGATAGATATGAGATCGATAGATAGGAGATAGATAGATATGAGATAGATAGATATGAGATAGATAGATATGATATAGATAGATAGATAGATATGAGATAGATAGATAGATATGAGATAGATAGAAAGATATGAGATAGATAGATAGATATGATATAGATAGATAGATATGAGATAGATAGATATGAGATAGATAGATAGATATGAGATAGATAGATATGAGATAGATAGATAGATAGATATGAGATAGATAGATATGAGATAGATAGATAGATATGAGATAGATAGATAGATATGAGATAGATATATAGATAGATATGAGATAGATAGATAGATATGAGATAGATAGATATGAGATAGATAGATATGAGATAGATAGATAGATAGATATGAGATAGATAGATAGATAGATATGAGATAGATAGATATGAGATAGATAGATATGAGATAGATAGATAGATATGAGATCGATAGATAGATAGATAGGAGATAGATATGAGATAGATAGATAGATAGATATGAGATAGATAGATAGATAGATAGATATGAGATAGATAGATAGATATGAGATAGATAGATAGATAGATATGAGATAGATAGATATGAGATAGATAGATATGAGATAGATAGATATGAGATAGATAGATAGATAGATATGAGATCGATAGATAGATAGATAGATAGATAGGAGATAGATAGATATGAGATAGATAGATAGATATGATATAGATAGATATGATATAGATAGATAGATATGAGATAGATAGATAGATAGATAGATAGATATGAGATAGATAGAAAGATATGAGATAGATAGATAGATATGAGATAGATAGATATGAGATAGATAGATAGATAGATAGATAGATAGATATGAGATAGATAGAAAGATATGAGATAGATAGATAGATATGAGATAGATAGATATGAGATAGATAGATATGAGATAGATAGATATGAGAGATAGATAGATAGATAGATAGATACAAGCAGACGCCGCTCCAAGGTGACATCCAAAGAAATGATATAATTTCCGATCAGAGTGAAAATTTATGGGAATATGAAAGATCATGTGCAGGATGATGGAGAATACAACTTCATATTCATTCATAGCACAGAGGCCGCATATTCATGGAAGAGCTGCAAAAAGATACATGAGATACAATCTGCTCACAATGTATCCATGACTACTCCGAGAGGTAAAGGGCCCATAGTCATTACTTATTATTAAGATATTGGTGCCCCCAGCCTCAATAATGTGGGGTCCTCAAAAAGACTTAGAGGCTCGTGGAGGTTTATATCACCAATGGGAAGTGTGAATGGAGCCGAGCTGAACTGTGGATTCCCCAGGATGGACCCTCGAAGCCCCCTGGGGCCAAGTGCACAAAGCTAACCAATAACCAAGAAGCCTGGACCCCAATCAACAGTCACTGATGTCATCATCTAGATACACTGTTGTCATCTGTGATGTCATCATCTAGATACACTGTTGTCATATGTGATGTCCTCATCTAGATACACTGTTGTCATATGTGATGTCATCATCTAGATACACTGTTGTCATATGTGATGTCATCATCTAGATACACTGTTGTCTTATGTGATGTCATCATCTAGATACACTGTTGTCATATGTGATGTCATCATCTAGATACACTGTTGTCATCTGTGATGTCATCATCTAGATACACTGTTGTCATATGTGATGTCATTATCTAGATATACTGTTGTCATATGTGATGTCATCATCTAGATACACTGTTGTCATCTGTGATGTCATCATCTAGATACACTGTTGTCATATGTGATGTCATTATCTAGATATACTGTTGTCATATGTGATGTCATCATCTAGATACACTGTTGTCATATGTGATGTCATTATCTAGATATACTGCTGTCATATGTTTACAGCAGGGATCTCCAAACTATGGCTCTTCCGATGTTGCAACACTTTAAAGGGGTACTCCAGTGGAAAACTTATTTTAAATCAACTGGTGCCAGAAAGTTAAACAGATTTGTAAATTACTTCTATTAAAAAAAATGTTTATCTTATCAACTTATCAGCTGCTGTATGCTCCAGAGGAAGTTGTGTTATCTTTCCAGTCTGACCACAGTGCTCTCTGCTGACACCTTTGTTCATGCTAGGAACTGTCCAGAGCAGGAGAGGTTTGCTATGGGGATTTGCTCCTACTCTGGAGAGTTCCTGACATAGACAGAGGTGTCAGCAGAGAGCACTGTGGTCAGACTGGAATGAAATTCAAAAAGAAAAGAACTTCCTCTGTAGTATACAGCAGCTGATAAGTACTGCAAGGATTAAGGTTTTTAAATAGAAGTAATTCATAAATCTATTTAACTTTCTGCCACCAGTTGATTTAAAAAGTAAAGTACACCTTTAACACCCCCCCCCCTACTCCAACCATCTACCAGTGATGTCATCACCTAAATATGATGATGTCATATGTTCTACAGCAGGGGCCTCCAACCTGTGGATCTCCAGATGTTTCACAACTTCATCTCCCACCATGGAAAAGCTGGAGAATGTCAGGTCAGAGCCCCCAGTCTATGGGATCCGCACGATCCGTTCTGTATAGTGATCACGACTATCTCTGGACTCTTCTAGTGTTTATTACAGGACTGTTATGTGGTCCTCAGGGACTTCACCCTGACAGAATGTACCGACGCTGAGGGTCCAATCCTTGTTATGACAAAGAATTCTGGGGAACCTCAGAGGAATGCGGCTGGCACCGCTGTGTGCGGGTCATCTGACCCCAAGGCATGGCGCGTTCACCACACACCAACCTGGGCACAAGTACGAGAACGCAGCCGTCTATAATTAGCCGGGAACCATAATAAGAGGTTTTATGTGCAGGACACAGAGGAGCGAAACCTCAGCTAACGATCAGCTTACAGAGAACAAAAAATACCATCCCACCGGATACATGTGAGAAATGCGCAGCCTGAGACGAAGAGAGGACAACATGGCTTCTGCTTCATCTATTACATACGGAACATTCAGTTTATTAAAGGGGTATTCCGTATACTTACATAAAACTATCACCCAGAAATATAGAACTTCCTAATATGGTGCTATTACAAACTGGTCTTAGCATGTTTTTGCATGATTCTTCGCTAACAGAAAGTTGTGTAGTCCTCTTATTGTCAGCGTGATGTTGTCTCAGCAGCTCCCTTTCTCCTGACAGGAAGTTTTGTAGTCCTTTCAGTGTCAGTGTGGTGTTGTCTTAACAACTCCCCAGTTCCTCCCTCTCTTCTGACAGGAAGTTGTGTACTCATCTCATTGTCAGTGTAGTGATGTCTTAGCAGCTCCCCGTCTCCTCCCTCTCCTCTTACAGGAAGTTGTGTACTCTCATTGTCAGTGTGGTCTTGCCTTAGCAGCTCCATGTCTCCTCCCTCTCTCCTGACAGGAAGTTGTGTAGTCCTCTCATTGTTAGTGTGGTGTTGTCCCAGCAGCTCCCCAGCTCTTCCGTCTCTCCTGCCAGGTAGTTGTATATTCCTCTAATTGTCATTATGGTGTTGTCTCAGCAGCTCTATGGCTCCTCCCTCTCTCCCAAAACAACGTATAACCCTTTGTTGTCTCAAGAGGCATGGCAGGATCTTGTCTCTGAGCTCTAGCCTCGTCCCCTGAATGATGTCATCACCTCTGACAAGCCCCTACAGCTACATCACCCTCTTCCTGTCATATACACATTAATATAGAGACATTTATATCTTTATTGTGATATTTAAGGAGAGTGCTGCCTGTGCAGAGAAATACCACAGGCAGAGGAGCATACAGGAAATGAATACAGTAGCTGCTGCAACCTCATCGATCACCCATGTGATCATGACACTAAATTGGAACTCCTGGTTGATGTAAGAACAACAACTCCCAGATGGCAATCCCAATTCTGCAACAGCTGGAGAGCCACAAGTTCTGATCGACACCATTCCCAAGTTGGGGCGGCCCCTCCGACGCCGTCCCTTCCCACACCATCATAGCCACAAAAAATTTAAGGACCAAGATGAGCGCTGATAGCCGTAATCTGATTTTCATGTACTATTTGGGGAGAATTTATTGGGAGAGAACCGACTAAATCTAATAAATAAAAGAGCCAGATGGTGTTTTCATTCCCTGGAATGCTGCAAAGTTTGATTTACCAACATTTAGTGAAAAGTAAAATAAAACGGCTCTATAAAACGATAAGACTGCATTAGTAACCTCCCATAAATACTCCCGTCCTAATGTATTCACCCTCCGCGAGACGCCGCATTAGCAAGAAACATTATGTGGCGCTAATAAACTTTTTCTTTTAATGTACCGAGGAAGTCGGAGAAGTAGGAAAACCTGCCGGACTTATGGATCCGAGAGGAGGAGTGCAACTTCCTCAGCTGTATTCCACTCTGCACGGTGGACGTTGCAAAAGTACAACTCCCAGCATGCCCGGACAGCCGTTGGCTGTCCGGGCATGCTGGGAGTTGTACTTTTACAGCATCTGGAGGACCATAGTTCTAGAGCACTGTTCTAGAGCATCACTGGGACATGCAGGAGTGACTCTTTTTAGCTGTCAATAATGAGAGCAGGGCCTGAAGGGTGGACTTAGGTGGGTCCCTTAAACGTCGGGTAAATAAGAAAAATAAGAAGAGTGAGGGATTCCACTACCAATTCAGTGGAAAGTGAATTAACAGTTGAGGCCTGTGTGAAGTAACATAGTCATGGCCTCTGTGGGGTGAACAGGAACCTGGTAAGAGGGATATAAAAGTGTTTGATGTTATATTTTGTTCTGTTGAAGAGGTAGTACATTAATATCCAATTAGAGATAGAAAGATTTGAGATAGATAGATATGAGATGGATAGATAGATATGAGATAGAGAGATAGATATGCGATAGATAGATAGATATGAGATAGATGGATATGAAATAGATTGATATGAGATAGATAGATAGATATGAGATAGATAGATATGAGATAGATAGATATGAGATAGATAGATATGAGATAGATGGATATGAAATAGATTGATATGAGATAGATAGATAGATATGAGATAGATAGATATGAGATAGATAGATATGAGATAGATAGATAGATATGAGATAGATGGATATGAAATAGATTGATATGAGATAGATAGATCAATAGATAGATATGAGATAGATAGATATGAGATAGATGGATATGAAATAGATAGATATGAGATAGATAAATAAATAGATAGATATGAGATATGAGATAGATAGATGTATAGATAGATAGACATGAGATAGATAAATAGATAGATATGAGATAGATAGATGAATAAATAGATAGATATGAGATAGATAAATAAATAAATAGATAGATAGATATGAGATAGATAAATAAATAGATAGATGCCTAGGAGAGGCATATTGATAGTGTAGGGTCCTTCCCAATGAGGTCACCTTATCGTGGTGGGATGGACCACACTATTTGGCAAAATGGTAAGCTAAGAACCTCCATTTTTCAATATAGCAGTATTGCTAAGTTAAACATGTCATATTTCATACACTGCTCAAAAAAATAAAGGGAACATAAACAACACAATGTAACTCCAAGTCACTGACACTTGTGTGAGATCCCACTGTCCACTCAGGAAGAACACTGATTGACAATCAATTTCACATGGAACAGACAACACGTGGAAATTATAGACAATTAGCAAGACACCCCCAATAAAGGAGTGGTTCTACAGGTGGTGACCACAGACCACTTCTCAGTTCCTATGCTTCCTGGCTGATGTTTTGGTCACTTGAATGCTGGCGGTGCTTTCACTCTAGTGGTAGCATGAGACGGAGTCTACAACCCACAAAAGTGGCTCAGGTAGTGCAGCTCATCCAGGATGGCGCATCAATGCGAGCTGTGGCAAAAAGGTTTGCTGTGTCTGTCAGCGTTGTGTCCAGAGCATGGAGGCGCTACCAGGAGACAGGCCAGTACATCAGGAGACGTGGAGGAGGCCGTAGGAGGGCAACAACCCAGCAGCAGGACCGCTACCTCCTCCTATGTGCAAGGAGGAGCAGGAGGAGCACTGCCAGAGCCCTGCAAAATGACCTCCAGCAGGCCACAAATGTGCATGTGTCCACTCAAACATTCAGAAACAGACGCCATGAGGGTGGTATGAGGGCCCGACATCCACAGGTGGGGGTTGTGCTTACAGCCCAACACTGTGCAGGACGTTTGGCATTTGAGAACACCAAGATTGGCAAATTCACCACTGGCACCCTGTGCTCTTCACAGATGAAAGCAGGTTCACACTGAGCTCATGTGACAGACGTGACAGAGTCTGGAGACGCCGTGGAGAACTTTCTGCTGCCTGCAATTTTCTCCAATGACCGGTTTGGTGGTGGGTCAGTAATGGTGTGGCGTGGCATTTCTTTGGGGGGGGGGGGGGGGGGGCGCACAGCCCTCCATGTGCTTGCCAGAGGTAGCCTGACTGCCATTAGGTACCGAGATGAGATCCTCAGACCCCTTGTGAGACCATATGGTGCGGTTGGCCCTGGGTTCCTCCTAATACAAGACAATGCTAGACCTCATGTGGCTGGAGTGTGTCAGCAGTTCCTACAAGAGGAAGGCACTGATGTTATGGACTGGCCGCCCGTTCCCCTGAATCCGATTGAGCACATCTGGGACGTCTCACTCCATCCACCACAGACTGTCCAGGAGTTGGCGGATGCTTTAGTCCAGGTCTGGGAGGCCATCCCTCAGGAGACCATCCTCCACCTCATCAGGATCATGCCCAGGCGTTGTAGGGAGGTCATACGGGCACGTGGAGGCCACACACACTACTGAACCTCATTGGGACTTGTATTAAGGACATTACATAAAGTCGGATCAGCCTGTAGTGGGGTTTTCCACTGTGATTTTGAGTGTGACTCCATATCCAGACCTCCATGGGTTGATACATTTGATTTCCATTGATAATTTTTGTGTGATTTTGTTGTCAGCGCAATCAACTATGTAAAGACGAAAGTATTTCATACGATCAGTTCATTCAGATCTAGGATGTGTTATCTTAGTGTTCACTTTATTTTATTGAGTAGTGTATATAGCTTTGTGCTAGCAGAGAGATAGATAGAGATATGAGATAGATAGATAGATATAAGATAGATAGATAGATAGATATGAGATAGATAGATATAAGATAGATAGAGATGAGATAGATATAAGATAGATATGAGATAGATAGATAGATAGATATGAGATAGATAGATATGAGATAGATAGATAGATAGATATGAGATAGATAGATAGATAGATAGATATGAGATAGATAGATAGATATGAGATAGATAGATAGATATGAGATAGATATGATATAGGTAGGAGATATAGAAGAGATAAATAGTAGTATAGGTGGCTCTTCCAGACTGTTCTCTTCTTCCTTCACACAAAGCCATGAGGCGTGCTGCGGCTCTTACTCCAGAATTACTAGTGCTCTTTCTATTGACCATCTCATTATGCTGAGTTCCATTTATAAACATGGATAAACCACTAAGTTTATGGAGACTTTTTGTGCAGCTTTAATAGGATATTGATCGAGCGCACGGTTTGAGTGGACTGCCATTGAATTGTGTAATGGCGTACAAAAGGCAAGGTCATTGCGACTGCTCATTCTCCGGCTGCAGGCGATTTTTTATTATAATCTTTTTCTTCCTCTAATATCCCGGCACAAATAGCTCTCTTTCTTGAGAAGTAGTAGAGCTCAGCCAGCGCACGGCGTAGTGTGGGAGACATTTCTCACACCGGAAGTGCTGAGTCCCCATAGAAATCCTGCATCACCGGTTGTGGTTCGGGGCAGGGATAATATGTGCAAAACATCAGGGTTCAATGGGCTTGGAGGAGCCATATGGGTGCCCATGTTTTATGCTTGTGAAAACAAAGAGGGTAAATAGGACATCTGTGACTGTCACCAAAGGGGACAAAATATTTGGAGCCCTCCCTGCTATCACCCAATCCTGCAGGGTCCATCTAGACTGGATACATTGTATCGCACCCTATTATGACTTAGACCAGTGGTCTCCAACCTGTGGACCTCCAGATGTTGCAAAACTACAATTCCCAGCATGCCCTGACAGCCAACGGTTGTAGTTTTGCAACATCTGGAGGTCCGCAGGTTGGAGACCACTGACCTAGACCAACCCAATCCTGCAGGGTCCATCTAGACTGGATACATTGTAACGCACCTTATAATGACCCCCCTTTGACCCAATCCTGCGGGGTCCATCTAAACTGGACACATTGTAGCGCACCCTATTATGACCTAGATCAGTGGTCTCCAACCTGCGGACCTCCAAATGTTGCAAAACTACAATTCCCAGCATGGCCGGACAGCCAACGGTTGTCCGGGCATTCTGGGAGTTGTAGTTTTGCAACATCTGGAGGTCTGCAGGTTGGAGACCACTAATCTAGACCAACCCAATCTAGCAGGGTTTATCTAGACTGGATACATTGTAACGCACCCTATAATGACCCCCTCTGACCCAATCCTGCAGAGTCCAACATTGTAACACTCCTTATTTTGATCTGATCCAACCCAATGTAGACCGGATACATTGTATTGCACCCTATTATGACCTGATCTGACCCAATCCTGCAGGGTCCATCTAGACTGGATACATTGTATTGCACCCTATTATGATCTGATCTGACCCAATCATGCAGGGTCCATCTAGACTGGATACATTGTATCGAACCTTATTATGAACTTGTCTGATCCAGTCCTGCAGGGTCCATCTAGACTGGATACATTGTACTACACCCTCCACTGTAAAAGTATTAGATCTGTGAATGTTTCCAGCATCTGTTTGTAAACAACGAATGCCTCCACTTACTGACAGCAAGCGGAGATCTTGAACACGGTATTAAACACGCAGCATTAGAAATTCCTTCCTTATTATGTGACCACTAGGTGTCAATGTATTTTTGCCTCTACAAATCAGTAGAATAATGTTTCCCACCCGGTTCCAAAACTACAATACACTTTTAGAGCTTATGACTAAAGGGTAACCCCCCCCCCCCTCCCCCAAAACACGTCAAGAATGTGTTTTTGTATTGTCACTAGGTGTCACTGTATTTTTGCTCTCTGCCTCTACAAATCAATAAACCAGTGTTTTCCAAACAGTGCGCCTACAGCTACTGCAAAACTACAACTCCCAGCATGCCAAAGCCAAAGGCTGTCTGGGCATGCTGGCTGTTGTAGTTTTACAAAGACTGGAGGTGCACTAGTTGGGTAACACTGCAGTAAACTCTTACGTTAGTGCTTATAATGTGGACCATTGTCCCCCAACCTGTTGCAAAGTTACAAAAGGCTTTTAGAGCTTGTGATTAAGGGGCAACCACACCCCCAAAACACGTCAAGAATGTGTTTTTGCATTGTGACATCTTTTTGGAATATTAGAATGGATCCAAAATAAATGAAAGAATTTTACACTTTATGTTGGGTACCAGAAGGACTGGTAGGGTCTTCGTTTACAGCAAAAAAAGGGGCACACACACCTCGCTGGGTGGCCGGTAGTACTGAGGCTTTGCCGACCTTTGTAGCACATCTGAATCGTATCTGAGACTCTGCTGACTCATTCGCTACAAAGACGTTAAATAAGAACCAACTGTTCTCCTCGCCGAGCTTGTCCTGACTTGACCGCAAATTCCTTCGCAAAACGGGACTCGAAGTTCTGATGGGTTTAATGTCTTATCTCATCTGCACTCCACCAGTATCAGACTTGGCACCAAATCGGGGGGGAGGGGGTTAATTCCTGATATATGGTGCAGGGAAGATTCTACACCAGGGGCACCTTTTACCCCAAACAAGAGAATCCAGGACCCCAAGAGGTGACCACCGATCCTCCATGTACTGGGGTCCCCTTTACTTCTACGCAGGGACTGAAAAAAATACTCTGGGCAACACAATGGCGCACACAGTGGTTGTCTGCAGGATTTTATATATTGATTTAGTTTTTATATTTATTTATTTATTTACTTATTTGTTTGTTTAATTATAAAATGTTGTATTTATTTTTTTTATTTATTTAAGAATTCTGGATTTTCAGTTTTTTTTTTTTTTTTTCTTCATACTGACTTCAATTTAAAGAAGAAGAAAAAAGAGACAATAAAAGTGCCTGCAAATCTCCCCGGCAGTGCCAGCTGACCCTGGGTTGCCCATGCTGGAACTATTAGTCCTCCAATTGCTTTAGATACATTTTTAGGTCTTGGTAGTTTAGAAATATTAACGCTGGGACTTGTAGTTTTCCAATGTTTTGGAAAGCACTGTGTTAGTCCTTGGTAATCTGTGACAGGCCATGCTGAGACTTGTAGTTCTAGAACAGGTGGAGTAGCCTGGCAGAAGCATTGATGCTGGGACATGTGGTACTCCAAAAGCGTTAGAGCAGTGTTTACCTAGCAGTGTGCAACCAACTGTTGCAAAACTACAAGCCATAGGCTGTCCGGGCATGCTGGGAGTTGTTGTCCTGCAACAGCGTGGCTGTCTGAGCATGCTGAGAATTGTAGTTTTCAACAGCTGGAGGCACACTGGTTTGGAAACACTGGGTTAGAGGCTTGGCTTTACGCAATCATAGACTTTGGTGATTAGTGACGGACAATTCTAGAACTGGCAGAAGCTCAGGTGCTGGGATTTGTTGTGCTCCAGTGAGTTTACGCAATTCTAGACTTTGGCGGTAAGTGGCAGCCTATTCTGGACCTGGAAGAAAGTTGGGAAGACTATTCTGGGCCATTAATCACCTACGCTGGGATTTGTAGTCCTCCAACAGCGGTAGCAGAGGCTTGAGAACTACCCTTCTATTAGTAAAATGCTTGAGCTGTAGTTCATTTATAGGAACATATTCAGACACTCACGGTTAGACGATTCATTCTTATATTCTCTATTCCAAAGGTTCTGTAATATTCACAGCTTTTAAAGGGGTACTCCGGTGGAAATTATTATTATTATTTTTAAATCAACTGGTGCCAGAAAGTGAAACAGATTTGTAAATCACTTCTATTAAAAAATCTTAATCCTTCCAGTACGTATTAGCTGCTGAATACTACAGAGGAAATTCTTTTCTTTTTGGAACACAGTGCACTCTGCTGACATCATGACCACAATGCTCTCTGCTGACATCTCTGTCCATTTTAAAAACTGTCCAGAGTAGGAGAAAATCCCCATAGCAAACATATGCTGCTCTGGACAGTTCCTAAAATAGACAGAGATGTCAGCAGAGAGCACTGTGTTCCAAAAAGAAAATAATTTCCTCTGTAGTATTCATCAGCTAATAAGTACTGGAAGGATTAAGATTTTTTAATAGAAGTAATTTACAAATCTGTTTAAGTTTCTGGCACCAGTTGACTTAAAAAAAAACAAAAAAAAAAAACATAAAAAAAAAAGTTTTCCTTCGGAGTACCCCTTTAAGATGTATCAACAGCCTAAAATCCACACTAGCAGAGGTCTTATCAGACTAGTCGGGAGCCATCAGGGTCTGACGCAACGTTTCGGGGGAACGCCCCCTTAGGGGGGCGTTCCCCCGAAACGTTGCGTCAGACCCTGATGGCTCCCGACTAGTTTGATGAGACCTCTGCTAGCGTGGATTTTATGCTGTTGATACATCTTAAAAGCTGTAAATATTACAGAACCTTTGGAATTTTGGAATAAAGAATACACAAAATAATCATCTAACCGTGAGTGTCTGAATATGTTCCCATAAATCAGGGGTCCTCAAACCACGGCCTGCGGGCCACATGCGGCCCGACGAGGACATTTATCCGGCCCGCCGCTGCCTGGGACATCCCTGTGTCCCGAAAGATGTTTTCGGGACTCAGGAATGCGCTCTCAGAGACCCCGCGTTTACTTTAAAAACACAGGGGCCGCCGGGGACGTCACTGACGCCGTGCGTGCGTCCATGGCAACGGAGCGCGGAGGAGCGGGGCAGCGATGAGGACGTGCGCTGGCCAGCTAGGTAAGTGTTACCAGCGGCACGTCAGCTTCGGTGCTCCGACCACCGCTCCTTCGGTCCCGGGACTTACTGCTATGTACGGACCGGAGGAGCACCTAATGTGAGGGGACTATACTGCACCTGGTAGACGATTGGGTATAGACAGTTGTGGGCCAGTGCTCACCAATGCTGGGACTTGTAGTCCTCCAACAATAATAAGCAACCATACTAAGATTTGTCATTCAGTGATAAAGACTTGGTTGCTATTCTGGGTCTTGCTAGTCACAACCCATTCTAGGGCTGGTTGAGAATAGACAGTTGTGAGCCAATAACCAACCATACTGGGAGTTGTAGTTCCCCAATAGTAGTGGCGGTGTCTTTTTGGGCACTCTGATTCCTTATTGCTTCTAAACGGGTTATCCAGGAAAAAACTTTTTATATATATCAACTGGCTCCAGAAAGTTAAACAGATTTGCAAATTACTTCTATTAAAAAATCTTAATCCTTCCAATAATTATCAGCTGCTGAAGTTGAGTTGTTGTTTTCTGTCTGACAACAGTGCTCTCTGCTGACATCTCTGTCTGTCTCGTGAACTGCAAAGAGTAGAAGAGGTTTGCTATGGGGATTTGCTTCTACTCTCGGAAGTTCCCGAGACAGGTGTCATCAGAGAGCACTTAGACAGAAAAGAACAACTAAACTTCAGCAGCTCATAAGTACTAAAAGGATTAAGATTTTTTTAATAGAAGTAATTTACAAATCTGTTTAAATTTCTGGAGCCAGTTGATATATAAAAAATTTTTTTTCCCTGGAATACCCCTTTAACCTTCCCTGGCCATCTTAATATGCAGGTCACATGGGCCTCATCCGCACAATGTAATCTTATTTCCTTTTTAGGGACTTCTGTTTTATGGATGGATCGGAGGAGCGGAGATTAGTTTTGGGACCCGGTATTTTATACCCGCTATGAGGTCAGACGCCGCATCCTATCTGCTTTCTCTGCTCCTCGGTTCACGCTGTAAATTTTCAAGCAATTATACAAATTGACTTTATACGACATTTGCAGAGGTCACGGCGTAGTATATACATTACTGCTTCCTGGAGCGCTATCAATTGTAATGTGACTACAGCGAGTACACGGCTGCTAGAGACGGAGCCGCAATGAATTCTGAGTAACATTAAAAAATAACCAAACACCTGTGATGACGTTATAGAAATATCCTACCAAAAAAGCATGTTACTGTCTCTTTAAATGCTGCAGCTCTTGTAGCAACACAAACAGCAACACGGACAAATACAAAGTATCAAAACAACTAAGGAAAGTGATAACTACAACATGTAAATACACTGCTCAAATAAATAAAGGGAACACTTAACCAACACAATGTAACTCCAAGTCACTGACACTTCTGTGAGATCCCACTGTCCACTCAGGAAGAACACTGATTGACAATCAATTTCACATGGAACAGACAACACGTGGAAATTATAGGCAATTAGCAAGACACCCCCAATAAAGGAATGGTTCTGCAGGTGGTGACCACAGACCACTTCTCAGTTCCTATGCTTCCTGGCTGATGTTTTGGTCACTTTTGAAAGCTGGCGGTGCTTTCACTCTAGTGGTAGCATGAGACGGAGTCTACAACCCACACAAGTGGCTCAGGTAGTGCAGCTCATCCAGGATGGCACATCAATGCGAGCTGTGGCAAGAAGGTTTGCTGTGTCTGTCAGCGTAGTGTCCAGAGCATGGAGGCGCTACCAGGAGACAGGCCAGTACATCAGGAGACATGGAGGAGGCCATAGGAGAGCAACAACCCAGCAGCAGGACCGCTACCTCCGCCTTTGTGCAAGGTGGAGAAGGAGGAGCACTGCCAGAGCCCTGCAAAAATAGCATGTGTCCACTCAAACGGTCAGAAACAGACTCCATGAGGGTGGTATGAGGACCCGACGTCCACAGGTGGGGGTTGTGCTTACAGCCCAAAACTGTGCAGGACATTTGGCATTTGCCAGAGAACACCAAGATTGGCAAATTCTCCACTGGCGCCCTGTGCTCTTCACAGATGAAAGCAGGTTTACACTGAGCACATGTGACAGAGTCTGGAGACGCCGTGGAGAACGTTCTGCTGCCTGTAACATCCTCCAGCATGACCGGTTTGGCGGTGGGTCAGTAATGATGTGGGGTGGCATTTCTTTTGGGGGGCCACACAGCCCTCCATGTGCTTGCCAGTGGTAGCCTGACTGCCATTAGGTACCGAGATATGATCCTCAGACCCCTTGTGAGACCATATGCTGGTGCGGTTGGCCCTGGGTTCCTCCTAATACAAGACAATGCTAGACCTCATGTGGCTGGAGTGTGTCAGCAGTTCCTACAAGAGGAAGGCATTGATGCTATGGACTGGCCGCCTGTTCCCCTGAATCCGATTGAGCACATCTGGGACGTCTCGCTCCATCCACCACAGACTGTCCAGGAGTTGGCGGATGCTTTAGTCCAGGTCTGGGAGGACATCCCTCAGGAGACCATCCCCCACCTCATCAGGAGCATGCCCAGGCATTGTAGGGAGGTCATACGGGCACGTGGAGGCCACACACACTACTGAGCCTCATTGGGACTTGTATTAAGGACATTACATAAAGTTGGATCAGCCTGTAGTGGGGTTTTCCACTGTGATTTTGAGTGTGACTCCATATCCAGACCTCCATGGGTTGATACATTTGATTTCCATTGATCATTTTTGTGATTTTGTTGTCAGCGCATTCAACTATGTAAAGAGGAAAGGATTTCATACGATTAGTTCATTCATTCAGATCTAGGATGTGTTATCTTAGAGTTCCCTTTATTTTTTTGAGCAGTGTATTTAAAGAGACAGTGACCTGGGATTGTCTTCTCCTGTTAACTTTTTTAATCTTCTTAATTTTTGGGTCTCCTCAATGGGTAAGAGATTCGGGAAAACACCAATGGCAGACATTAGAGTGCCTATAGGGGGTTGCAACTGATCTTAATCTTAATCCAGAATAGCTCATCAACCTTAACTGCTATAGCTACACCCCATATGTAAGTTTCAAGCATTCCTATTCCACTTGTTCTTTCAATGAATCAGAAAGATCAGGATGAACATCAGGAGTGTGCACAAACAGTGCTGCTAGTCAAGCATCAGATCTGAATTTTACCCTACTTTTCTGAGACCCTGAAGGCAATATAGATCTGTATTATTAGATTATAGATCTGAATTATTAGCACATTCATCTAGTTGTACTAGTTACTTTCTCCTCAACTCTTTCCTGTTTATATAGGAGACCAAACTGTCCCCTCTCTATAGGCCTCATATTTGGGGTGACAACCATTATGGTGCCCATTACAGTGCCCATTAAACCTGACAGCTTCTTTCGATCAGTTATGGCATTCGAATCTTCAATGGTCTGTAGCAAGGTTTTGCAACAAGGGTGCCTCCAGCTGTTGCAAAACTACAACTCCCAGCATGACGGGACAGCATTTGGCGGAAGTTGTAGTTTAGCACCAGCTGGAGGCACACTAGTTGGGAAACACAGTTGAAAAACAACATTATTGGAAATGGCAGGGGTTGTAGCCACCACTGGTTACAACTGGTTCAGGACTACAACTCCCAGCGTGCCCTAACAGCCACACACCCTCTATAACAGTGTTTACCTAACTTGTGTCTTTCTATTTTTTATAGAACTACAACTCCCAACATGCCCAGACAATTGCAGCTATTGGAGGCAGTAGAAAAAATGAGGGAGATCTATAAAAAAAAAAAAAAAACTGTGTAGGGGAAGAGTGGTGCAGTTATATAGTTCTTTAATTTTTCAGAGGCTCGATTTAAAATGAAAGTTGTCTGGGCATGCTGGGAGATGTAGTTCTATAACAACTAGAAAGGCCCAGGTTAGGTTAAAGGGGTTATCCAGGAAAAAACTTTTTTTTTTTTTTTTTTTATATATCAACTGGCTCCAGAAAGTTAAACAGATTTGTAAATGACTTCTATTAAAAAAATCTTAATCCTTTCAATAATTATCAGCTGCTGAAGTTGAGTTGTTCTTTTCTGTCTGGCAACAGTGCTCTCTGCTGACATCTCTGCTTGTCTCGGGAAGAAGAGGTTTTCTATGGGGATTTGCTCCTAAACTGGGCGGTTCCCGAGACACGTGTCATCAGAGAGCACTTAGACAGAAAAGAACAACTCAACTTCAGCAGCTCATAAGTACTGAAAGGATTAAGATTTTTTAATAGAAGTAATTTACAAATCTGTTTAACTTTCCGGAGCCAGTTGATATATCCCCCCAAAAAAATTCTGGATAACCCCTTTAACACTGTTTTAGAGGGTACATGGCTGTAAAGGCATGCTGGGAGTTGTAGTTTTGTAAAGACTGTGGACAGCAGGTGATCAATGCATTATGCACAAAAAATGACGAATCTGCTTTATAATCTGCACTATTTTTGCAAATCACAAACTGAGAATTCCTATAAATGTGCTGCAGTTTATATATAATACATAATAGATCGTCTGCCTTCTAAATACGCAGCTTTAACTCAACTGTAAAAATCCGAGACACCTGATGTCTTTCGCCTGTCGCGCGGCTCGTGCAGCAGGTTTCTGCGCTATCATTCACTTGTCGAGCGTCTTACATACCGCTCCTAATTCCTTGTGCTTAGTGAGTATTGACAGTCAGTAATGATCCTGCTGCGCGGTGTCATCCATACCGACGACATCAGCTAAAAAGGTCAAAGCCAGACTCCAGCGTCCGGAGAAGTCTCGGGCAGAGGAGCGCCGCATCTGAGCCGCCGCACATTTATATTAGCGGGACATCAACCGTCATGTCTCTAATACACTAAAGCGACTTTACTAATACTGTCACTAGGCCGAAAATGGGCGCAATGTTTGCTTGGGCGTTTGTTAGACAGCAATGTATTTCTGAGCGGAATCCGCACATAGAAAAGACAAGTTTATTCTTTCTGCCGACACCGGAATCAGGAAATTCTGCCCTGTGCACGTTGCAGCAGAATCACACTGCAGAACTACTACTCCCAGCATGCCCGGACGCTGGGAATTGTAGTTTTGCAACAGCTGGAGGCACCCTAGTTGGCAAGCACTGCTCCAGAACAAAGAAGATGTAAATGCCATTCATGATGCATGAAAGGTGCCAGGCTTAATGGGCACCATAATGGTTGTCACCCCAAATCTGATCCCTATACAGAAGGGAGGGGGCAGTATAATATCTAACATACACAGAAAAGGGTTCAGGCATGCTGGGAGTTGAAGTTTCACAACAGCTGAAGGTTCACTGGTTGGTAAACATTGCACCAGAACAATGAGAATTTGAATGCCATTCATGATCCAAGAAAGGTGCCAGGGTTTAGGGACACTGTGATGGGCACCAAAAGGGTTGTCCCCCAACAAATGATGCCTATGGAGAGGGGTAGGGGCAGAATAATATCTCATATACACAGGAAAGGGCTCAGGTGCCCGGTTTTATGAGCACGGCAATGGGCACCGTCAGGGTTGTCACCCCACATTAAATGCCTATAACAGTGGTCTCCAACCTGCGGACCTCCAGATGTTGCAAAATTACAACTCCCAGCATGCCCGGACAGCCAACGGCTGTCTGGGCATGCTGGGAGTTGTAGTTTTGCAACATCTGGAGGTCCGCAGGTTGAAGACCACCGGCCTATAGAAAGGCAAAGAGAAGGAGCCTTCAGCTGCTGCAAAACTACAACTCCCAGCATGCTGAAGGTTGTCCGGGCATGCTGGGAGTTGTAGTTTTGCAACATCTGGAGGTCCGCAGGTTGAAGACCACTGGCCTATAGAAAGGCAAAGAGAAGGAGCCTTCAGCTGCTGCAAAACTACAACTCCCAGCATGCTGAAGGTTGTCCGGGCATGCTGGGAGTTGTAGTTTTGCAACATCTGGAGGTCCGCAGGCTGAAGACCACTGGCCTGTAGAAAGGCAAAGAGAAGGAGCCTTCAGCTGCTGCAAAACTACAACTCCCAGTATATTGAAGGTTGTCCGGGCATGCTGGGAGTTGTAGTTTTGCAACATCTGGAGGTCCACGGGCTGAAGACCACTGGCCTATAGAAAGGCAAAGAGAAGGAGCCTTCAGCTGCTGCAAAACTACAACTCCCAGCATATTGAAGGTTGTCCGGGCATGCTGGGAGTTGTAGTTTTGCAACAGCTAAAGGCATCCTTGTTGGGAAACACTGTTTTACTGTATGAGATTGGTAAAAGAAAAGGAGTGAGAAAGAGCGGAGTAACTTGCTGGATCCGACTACACAGGGATTGTTTGTAGTCTGTAACCATGGAAACACTGTCTGTGTAGTCAGGTCTGTGAACCTGCTGAACTAGATCCAGAGCTGCCCTGAGCCTGAGTGATGTCACCAATTCCACGTAAACGCATTGTTTTCATATAAGCATCATGAGGGTGATACTTTGTATCCACTATATAAAAAAAAAAATCACATGGGGGGGGGGGGGGGTACTTACTTTGCGACACTCGGACAAGTTCTGTAACACTGAAAACACCTGAAGTCACAAAGCTGTCTTGGAAGCCCAAATGTCCTGCGAAAGAGAAAGAGCAACAATTAATATTTAAATACGTAAATACGCCGCCACTTATCTTCCAGCGCACAACTTTATTGATTTTCATAAATGGACACGAACGATAAACAGCATAAACAGAGAGCGCTCGGCCCCCGGGGCGGCTGAGTTATCGTGTGGTTTTGGGGTTTTCAGAAGATTCGAAATGGGATAAAATATCTGCACCTGGACGTCTCCTTAATGCACCAGCAACTTAACAGGAAATGTGGAACAGATAAAGTTTTAATAAAGCGTTACCCCGAATAACCCCGAGGAGCGAGGTGAATCCCCCCCCCCAGGAGAGAGTACTGAGATCCTAGATAGATTTAAAGCCCTTATATTAAGTAACATCTGATCGGGATTATCTCGAAACGCGTTACAACCCCCAACAAAATCGCGAGATCCCGTCTCCCCGTCTGAGGTTACATAAGGGAAATCTCACAGTAACAGCTGCTCAACACTCGGTGAGGCTCAAGGCACGAACATGGCCTCTACTACAGATCCTATGCCCCCCCCCCCCCCCCCCCATCCTACAAACGTATTCATCTTTCTATACAACCTACTATTTGCATCCACTTCATAAAGGATAGTGCCCCCTTTTGGTAACACCTTGAATTAACCAGAGGAAAGACGACAACAGATGCTGAACTCCTGCTTTGGCTTCACGGTCATTTGATGGATGTAATACTACATTTCACCTATAGTGGCCGCTGCAGGTAAAACGAGCAGCTGATGTCCACTAAACCCGACACGATCATTGTGATCTCAGATCCGGTGTGATAAAGTTTACTGCGAGACACGAATCGCTGTCATTGCTATCACCAGGATTCTATGCAATTTCAGGCTATAACATTGTATCACGGTATATAAAAGCAGACTGCATGCATCTATATAAAAATAATAGATATCCTATAGTACCAAAAGTGACTTAAGGGGAACTACAAGTCACAGCACGTGCACAAAAACAAGAGAACTACCAACTGACTAGAATAAATCCTGAAAGAAAGCAGTGACAGCGACTCCAAAACACACAGGTAACTTGTGTCTCGCAGTAAATTAAACCCTGCAAAACAGACATGAAATCTACAAATTAACTTTCTATGGAAAGTCCAAAACCATCACCGGCCCCAACCTGCATCTTTACAACTGTTGTCACTCAGTATAACCTGACAGCAGGGCGGCTCGTTACAATGTATCCAGATCCCCTTCTAACTGTACCGTTCTGGAGTATAACGGTGGGTTCACACTACGTTTGTAGTGTACGGTTGCTGGATCCGGTTGGGAGGGGCGAAAACTGTCCGCTCCCGTATCCCAGCCGGATCCAGCCCGAACCCCATTCCTTTCAATGAGCCGACCGGAGTCAAACGCTGATTCCGGTTGTGTCATTTTTCCCTGTATACGGTTTTCTGACCGGACCAAAAACTGTGGTTTACCGGGGTTTTCGCCCCTCCCAACCAGCAACCGTACACTACAAACGTAGTGTGAGCCCACCCTAATACAGTATATAACTCAGGATCAGTACAGGACAAGTAATGTAATGCATCTACACAGTGACCTCACCAGCAGAATAGTGAGTACAGCTCTGGAGTATAATACAGTATATAACTCAGGATCAGTACAGGACAAGTAATGTAATGCATCTACACAGTGACCTCACCAGCAGAATAGTGAGTACAGCTCTGGAGTATAATACTGGATATAACTCAGGATCAGTACAGGATAAGTAATGTAATGTATGTATACAGTGACCTCACCAGCAGAATAGTGAGTGCAGCTCTGGAGTATAATACAGGCTATAACTCAGGATCAGTACAGGACAAGTAATGTAATGCATCTACACAGTGACCTCACCAGCAGAATAGTGAGTACAGCTCTGGAGTATAATACAGGCTATAACTCAGGATCAGTACAGGACAAGTAATGTAATGCATCTACACAGTGACCTCACCAGCAGAATAGTGAGTACAGCTCTGGAGTATAATACAGGATATAACTCAGGATCAGTACAGGATAAGTCATGTAATGTATGTACACAGTGATCTCACCAGCAGAATAGTGAGTACAGCTCTGGAGTATAATGCAGGATCCGGATCAGAACAAGATAGGAAATATAATAATAATAGCTCCATTAATTCTCTATATGGATGATAAAATGATGATCAGAGGTAAATGTTCTTTCTATCTCCAGGCTGGAGGTGACTGATCAGATGTTGTTATAATATTTGATGGTTTTGACCGCACTTGTAAGGCCTCGCATCTTCCTACCGACAGGGCAGACGTCTATTGTTTGGCTTCTAAGACGGCCCAAATCCAGTGCAAAATGTATTCAAGAAATCCCAGGAAAGAAAATAAAGGGGAATGAATTATCCCATCCAGAGCATGTCGTGTTCTACAATGAGGGAACACTTTTAAGACTTTAAATTCATGTAATACAATTCTCGGCTGGATCTTTCCTGTTGAAAAGGCAGAATGGCGGTTATTGAAGAAAAGAGAAAAGGGGGCAATATTTGACAACTGAAATCAGCATAACCTTTTTAGAGCGGCAGTCATGGATGACTGTCCTCTGACCCCGAGAGATTATGTGGGGATTTCAATAACAACAGCTGGAAGTGGCTATGTATGAATAGAAAACTCCGCTCTGCGGCCTCCTACAAAGGCCTCCACAATCTCAGGCCAGATCTCTATGTTCATTGGAAAGTGTTTCCCCGTCCCGGCTTAATAGGGTGTAATAATGAGAGTTTTGCTAACCCGGCTCCGCAGCAGCGCAGATGAGTTTGCAATGTCACTGATGGATTTGCTGCAGTGGACGTGTCCTATATGAAGTTCTGCATTTGTCTGGGTGTAAATCACTGCAAAGGACAAACAGGATATGAATGGAGAGTGATGCAATGCACTGGAGAAAGGGAGAGCACAGCGCAACGTCTTCAAGGCAAAACTCAACTGGGGATAGTGGTTAAAGGGGTATTCCAGGAAAAAACGTTTTTAGATATATCAACTGGCTCCAGAAAGTTAAACAGATTTGTAAATTACTTCTATTAAAAAATCTTAATCCTTCCAATAATTATTAGCTGCTTAAGTTGAGTTGTTCTTTTCTGTCTGCCAACAGTGCTCTCTGCTGACATCTCTGCTTGTCTCGGGAACTGCACAGAGTAGAAGAGGTTTGCTATGGGGATTTGCTTCTACTCTGGACAGTTCCCGAGACAGGTGTCAGCAGAGAGCACTTAGACAGAATAGGACAACTCAACTTCAACAGCTCATAAGTACTGAAAGGATTAAGATTTTTTAAGAGAAGTCATGTACAAATCTGTTCAACTTTCTGAAGCCAGTTGATATACATAAAAAACAAAGTTTTTTCCTGGAAAAAGGGGTACTCCACTGGAAAACATTTTTTAAAAGGGGCGGGGTACTCCGCATCTGGCATCTTATCCCCTATCCAAAGGATAGGGGATAAGATGTCAGATCGCCGTGGTCCCGCTGCTGGGGACCCCGGGGATCGACGCTGCGGCACCCCGCCATCATTACTGCACAGAGCGAGTTCGCTCTGTGCGTAATGACGGGCGATACAGGGGCCGGAGCAGCGTGACGTCATGGCTCCGCCCCTCATGACATCACGGCCCGTCCCCTTAATGCAAGTCTGTGGCAGGGTGCGTGACGACCGCCACGCCCCCTCCCATAGACTTGTATTGACGGGGGCGGGCCGTGACATCACGAGGGGCGGAGCCGTGACGTAACGATGCTCCGGCCCCTGTATTGCCCGTCATTACGTGCAGAGCGATCCCCGTGGTCCCTAGCAGCAGGACCCCGATGATCTGACATCTTATCCCCTATCCTTTGGATAGGGGATAAGATGTCTAGGGGCGGAGTACCCCTTTAAAGGAGTACTCCACTGGAAAACATTTGATTTTCAATCAATTGGTGCCAGAAAGTTAAGCAGATTTGTAAATTACTTCTATTAAAAAAAAAATAATCCCAATCCTTCCAGTACTTATCAGCTCCTGAATAATACACAGGAAATTATTTTCTTTTTTAATTTCCTTTCTGCCAGACCACAGTGCTCTCTGCTGACACCTCTGTCCATGTCAGGAACTGTCCAGAGCAGGATAGGTTTGCTATGAGGATTTGCTCCTGCTCTGGACAGTTCCTGACATGGACAGAGGTGTCAGCAGAGAGCACTGTGGTCAGGCAGAAAGGAAATTAAAAAAAGAAAAGAACTTCCAGTGTATTATACAGCAGCTGATAAGTACTGGAAGGATTGGGATTTTTTAATAGAAGTAATTTACAAATCTGTTTAACTTTCTGGCACCAGTTGATTTACAATCAAATGTTTTCCAGTGGAGTACCCCTTTAAAAGGGGTTCTCCGCCCCTAGACATCTTATCCCCTATCCAAAGGATAGGGGATAAGATGTCTGATCGCGGGGGTCCTGTGCAGACTTTCAGAACTCGTTCAGAACACTGGTTGCGGGCAGCGGGGGTTGTGACGTCACGCCCCCTCAATGCAAGTCTATGGGAGGGGGTGTGGCGGCTGCCACACCCCCTCCCATAGACTTGCATTGAGGGGGCGTGGCGTGACATCACGAGGGGCATGGTCATGATGTCACGACCCCCTTGCCGCCCGCTCCAAGCGTTAGTAACAAAATGTCCGAATGCCGGAACAACAGAGTACTCCGGTGGAAAAAATAATTTTCAAATCAACTGGTGCCAGAAAGTTATACAGATTTGTAAATTACTTCTATTTAAAAATCTTAATCCTTCCAGTACTTATCAGCTGCTGTATGCTCCACAGGAAGTTCTTTTATTTTTGGCCATAGTGCTCTCTGCTGAAACCTCTGTCCATGTCAGAGCAGGAGCAAATTCCCATAATAAACCTCAAATGGACTTAGCTGCAGAACCAGACAAAACGCATGAACAGATGAGAAGTTGTTTATGGAAGGAAGCGGCCATGTTTTTTCTAATCCTACATACCCCTTTAAATGTTTTTCATTAAACAAGAGTTAAAGGGGTACTCCAGTAGAAAACATTTTTTTTTTTAATCAACTGGTGCCAGAAAGTTATACAGATTTGTAAATTACTACTATTTAAAAATCTTAATCCTTCTAGTACTTATCAGCTGCTGTATGCTCCACAGGAAGTTCTTTTATTTTATTTTATTTCTTTTCTGTCTGACCACAGTGCTCTCTGCTGACACCTCTGTCCATGTCAGGAACTGTCCATAGTAGGAGCAAATCCCCATAGCAAACCTCTTCTGCTCTGAAAAGTTCCTGATATGGACAGAGGTGTCAGCAGAGAGCACTGTGGTCAGACTGGAAAGAACTATACAACTTCATGTGCAGCATACAGCAGCTGATAAGTACTGGAAGGGTTAAGATTTTTCAATAGAAGTAATTTACAAATCTGTTACATTTTCTGGCAGCAGATGATTTGGAAAAAAAAAAAGTTTTCCAGGAGAGTACCCCTTTAAACTACTGAACTGTTGGGAGTCATTACCATCTTACCGATATCTGTCACGTCCAGACCAGAGGATTTGCCAGGGTTTGGCTCCCAGTATCTCGAATGCTCAGAGTTTAGATTTGCTTTATGTATAATGCCAAGTGCGAGCTGCCAAACAAATGCCAATTATAATGTTTGGGAGAGGAAAATGGGAAAAGTGCAAAGACTTTTAGTGCAGAAAATCATTCTAGCGGCAGAAAGACGAGGAGGTTACAGTGAAGGGATTGAACGGGGTCACTCCTTAAATCACAGTGACTGCTGCCCTGCACAATATTGGTTTTTAATAGCGCGGCTGCCAGTGTCGTGCCCGAGCTCTCCAAAAACTGATAGATTTGTGTAAAGCCTCCAAATTGCAAAATTAAACCGTGAAGACATAGAGAAAAAATAATGTAAATAGCTACATGAGGCGAGCAGAGGAAAGACGGATGTGAGAGGTCATTGGTGAGACGACACCGAGGAACTGGGACATCCGTCCACTGGCTATACGACTAACCTACAAGACACTGCAGCCTGGAGGAGCTATACACATTGGCGCAGACATAAAGGGCTTCAGATTAAGGATTAGAACATAGTGTGAATACTGCTTCTATGTACAAGGATATAACTACTATAATACTGCTCCTATATACAAGAATATAACTACTATAATACTGCTCTTATATACAAGAATATAACTACTATAATACTGCTCCTATATACAAGAATATAACTACTATAATACTGCTCCTATATACAAGAATATAACTACTATAATACTGCTCTTATATACAAGAATATAACTACTATAATACTGCCTCCTATATACAAGAATATAACTACTATAATACTGCTCCTATATACAAGAATATAACTACTATAATACTGCTTCTATGTACAAGGATATAACTACTATAATACTGCTCCTATATACAAGAATATAACTACTATAATACTGCTCCTATATACAAGAATATAACTACTATAATACTGCTCCTATATACAAGAATATAACTACTATAATACTGCTCCTATATACAAGAATATAACTACTATAATACTGCTCCTATATACAAGAATATAACTACTATAATACTGTCTCCTATATACAAGAATATAACTACTATAATACTGCCCACTATATACAATAATATAACTACTATAATACTGCTTCTATGTACAAGGATATAACTACTATAATACTGCTCCTATAGACAAGAATATAACTACTATAATACTGCCTCCTATTTACAGAAATATAACTACTATAATACTGCTCCTATATACAAGAATATAACTACTATAATACTGCTCCTATATACAAGAATATTACTACTATAATACTGATCATATATACAAGAATATAACTACTATAATACTGCTCCTATATACAAGAATATAACTACTATAATACTGCTCCTATATACAAGAATATAACTACTATAATACTGCTCCTATATACAAGAATATAACTACTATAATACCGCTCCTATATACAAGAATATAACTACTTTAATACTGCTCCTATATACAAGAATATAACTACTATAATACTGCTTCTATGTACAAGGATATAACTACTATAATACTGCTCCTATATACAAGAATATAACTACTATAATACTGCCTCCTATATACAAGAATATATCTACTATAATACTGCTCCTATATACAAGAATATAACTACTATAACACTGCTCCTATAAACAAGAATATAACTACTATAATACTGCTCCTATATACAAGAATACAACTACTATAATACTGCTCCTATATACAAGAATATAACTACTATAATACTGCTCCTATATACAAGAATATAACTACTATAATACTGCCCCTATATACAAGAATATAATTACTATAATACTGCTCCTATATACAAGAATATAACTACTATAATACTGCCTCCTATATACAAGAATATAACTACTATAATACTGCCTCCTATATACAAGAATATAACTACTTTAATACTGCTCCTATATACAAGAATATAACTACTATAATACTGCTCCTATATACAAGAATATAACTACTATAATACTGCTCCTATATACAAGAATATAACTACTATAATACTGCTCCTATATACAAGAATATAACTACTATAATACTGCTCCTATATACAAGAATATAACTACTATAATACTGCTCCTATATACAAGAATATAACTACTATAATACTGCTCCTATATACAAGAATATAACTACTATAATACTGCTCCCTATATACAAGAATATAACTACTATAATACTGCTCCTATATACAAGAATATAACTACTATAATACTGCTCATATATACAAGAATATAACTACTATAATACTGCCTCCTATATACAAGAATATAACTACTATAATACTGCTCCTATATACAAGAATATAACTACTATAATACTGCTCCTATATACAAGAATATAACTACTATAATACTGCTCCTATATACAAGAATATAACCACTATAATACTGCCCCTATATACAAGAATATATCTACTATAATACTGCTCCTATATACAAGACTATAACTACTATAATACTGCTCCTATATACAAGAATATAACTACTATAATACTGCCTCCTATATGCAAGAATATAACTACTATAATACTGCTCCTATATACAAGAATATAACTACTATAATACTGCTCCTATATACAAGAATATAACTACTATAATACTGCTCCTATCAAGAAAATTCAGGACAATAATTTCCCATTCTCTCCTATGAGGCGGCCAGTCCCTCTGTACCCCCCTCGGACCACCTGCTGCTGACTCCTCTTATCATCTTTCCTAATAATGAGGTACAGATTAGATTTCGTGCTCTGTAAATCTCCAACAATAACAAGCTGTTCCTATTACACAGAGATCGGCTACTCTCACCCTGCGCAGGATGTTTAACTCCGGAGGATCCCCCAACATATATTACTGACCTATATCTCTGATGGAGGTATACAGTGGCCTATTCCTCCGATGGATGCCAATATAAAGAGATACTGTACCCCCCTCTTCCCCCAGTTTGACCCCAGCACAGGGCCTGACCTATACCGCCAATAGATACCAATATATAGACATACAGTGACCCCCCCCAGTGTGACCCCAGCACCGGGTCTGACCTATACAGCCAATAGAGACAAATATATAGACATACAGTGGCCCCCAGTGTGACCCCCCAACCAGGGCCTGACCTATACCACCCATAGATACCAATATATAGACATACAGTGGCCCCCCAGTGTGACCAGCAGCACTGGGCCTAACCTATGCCGCCAATAGATACCAATATATAGACATACAGTGGCCCCCAGTGTGACCCCCCCCCACCCAGGGCCTGACCTATACCACCAATAGATACCAATATATAGACATATAGTGGCCACCACCCCCAGTGTGACCCCCCCACCCAGGGCCTGACCTATGCCGCCAATAGATACCAATATATAGACATATAGTGGCCCCCCAGTGTGACCCCCCCACCCAGGGCCTGACCTATACCACCAATAGATACCAATATATAGACATACAGTGGCCCCCCAGTGTGACCCCCCCCCCCCACCCAGAGCCTGACCTATACCACCAATAGATACCAATATATAGACATACAGTGGCCCCCCCCCCAGTGTAACCCCCCCACCAGGGCCTGACCTATACCACCAATAGATACCAATATATAGACATACAGTGGCCCCCAGTGTGACCCCCCAACCAGAGCCTGACCTATACCACCAATAGATACCAATATATAGACATACAGTGGCCCCCCCCAGTGTGACCCCCCAACCAGAGCCTGACCTATACCACCAATAGATACCAATATATAGACATACAGTGGCCCCCCCCAGTGTGACCCCAGCACAGGGCCTGACCTATACCACCAATAGATACCAATATATAGACATACAGTGGCCCCCCCAGTGTGACCCCCCAACCAGAGCCTGACCTATACCACCAATAGATACCAATATATAGACATACAGTGCCCCCCCCAGTGTGACCCCCCCACCAGGGCCTGACCTATACCACCAATAGATACCAATAAATAGACATACAGTGACCCCCCCAGTGTGACCCCCCAACCAGAGCCTGACCTATACCACCAATAGATGCCAATATATAGACATACAGTGGCCCCCCCAGTGTGACCCCCCAACCAGAGCCTGACCTATACCACCAATAGATACCAATATATAGACATACAGTGATACATTATATATATTTATACCCCACACTGATACATTGTATATATTTATACCCCGCACTGATACATTGTATATATTTATACCCCGCACTGATACATTGTATATATTTATACCCCGCACTGATACATTGTATATATTTATACCCCGCACTGATACATTGTATATATATTTATACCCCGCACTGATACATTGTATATATTTATACCTCGTACTGATACATTGTATATATTTATACCCCGCACTGATACATTGTATATATTTATACCCCGCACTGATACATTGTATATATTTATACCCCGCACTGATACATTGTATATATTTATACCTCGTACTGATACATTGTATATATTTATACCCCACACTGATACATTGTATATATTTATACCCCGCACTGATACATTGTATATATTTATACCCCGCACTAATACATTATATATATTTATACCCCGCACTGATACATTGTATATATTTATACCCCGCACTGATACATTATATATATTTATACCCTGCACTGATACAGTGTATACATTTATACCCCGCACTGATACTTGTATATATTTATACCCTGCACTGATACAGTGTATACATTTATACCCCGCACTGATACATTGTATATATTTATACCCTGCACTGATACATTATATATATTTATACCCCGCACTGATACATTATATATATTTATACCCCGCACTGATACATTGTATATATTTATAACCCGCACTGATACATTGTATATATTCATACCCCGCACTGATACATTGTATATATTTATACCCTGCACTGATACATTATATATATTTATACCCCGCACTGATACATTATATATATTTATAACCCGCACTGATACATTGTATATATTTATACCCCGCACTGATACATTGTATATATTTATACCCCGCACTGATACATTGTATACATTTATACCCCGCACTGATACATTGTATATATTTATACCCTGCACTGATACATTATATATATTTATACCCCGCACTGATACATTATATATATTTATAACCCGCACTGATACATTGTATATATTTATACCCCGCACTGATACATTATATATATTTATACCCCGCATTGATACATTGTATATATATTTATACCCCGCACTGATACATTGTATATATTTATACCCCGCACTGATACATTGTATATATATATATTTATTTATAACCCGCACTGATACATTGTATATATTTATACCCCGCACTGATACATTGTATATATTTATACCCCGCACTGATACATTGTATATATTTATAACCCGCACTGATACATTGTATATATTTATAACCCGCACTGATACATTGTATATATTTATAACCCGCACTGATACATTGTATATATTTATACCCCTCACTGATACATTATATATATTTATACCCCGCACTGATACATTATATATATTTATACCCTGCACTGATACATTATATATATTTATACCCCGCACTGATACATTGTATATATTTATAACCTGCACTGATACATTGTATATATTTATACCCCGCACTGATACATTATATATATTTATACCCTGCACTGATACATTATATATATTTATAACCTGCACTGATACATTGTATATATTTATACCCCGCACTGATACATTGTATATATTTATACCCCGCACTGATACATTGTATATATTTATACCCCACACTGATACATTGTATATATTTATACCCCGCACTGTTTACATTTTGCCTCTGCTATAAATATTAGCCAAGTGGAAACACAATCGCCTGTAGATTCTATATCCGCCGAATGATTAGGAGTGACCCGGTATCACCCCGCCGGCTCCCGTTACACCATACACGGTTAATAAGAGGCTTATAGGTTAAATCACTTCTGTCCCAAGCTTCAGGACTCAATGTCCAGTCAGCGACCACCTGTTGGCGTTTGCCTTGTGGAATCAAAATAATATACCATGTAACCGACCCCAAACATGACACCGGATCCCCCTGAACAAGTATAAGACATATACAGTGGATGCCAGACACCGGAAATAAACATCTACTAGAGGAACAAGAGCTAAGGCCGAATTCTCAGGCGTGGGGAGTAATATGGGGGGTTCATACAATCACACAGACGTGTAGGAAAAAATATTCAACTTTCTAATGGATTTTATGTTTCCAGTAGTCATCATCCTTAAGATCTCTGCTTGCTGTCAGGGAATTGAAGAGACATTAAAAGGGGGCTACTCAGGATTAGAAAAACAGTGTTTGTTCTTCCAAAAACAGCACTGTCCCATAACCCTGCCCTTCCATAACTCTACCATCACATTACGCTTCCATCCTAAAACACTGCCATCCCATAACCCTAAAATCTCATTATGCTGCCATCCCATAACATTGCCATCCCACAACATTGCCATCCCATAACATTGCCATCCCATAACATTGCCATGCTATAACCCTACCATCCAATAACACTGTCAACCCATGAGATTGCCATTCCATAGAGCTGCAATCCCATAACAGCGCTATCTCATTACACTGACATCCCATAATGCTGGCATCCCAAAATATTGCCTACCCATAACGCTGGCATTCAATAAAGTTGCCAATGTAATGGGATGGCAACTTGCCATCCCATTACATTGCCATTCCATAGCACTGCTATCCCATGTTGCCATCCAATAACGCTGCCATCCCATAACACTGCCCTCCATAATGCTGCCATCCCATAACATTGCCCTTCATAATGCTGTCATCCCATAACACTGCCACCCCATAACGCTGCCACCCCATAACGCTGCCACCCCATATTGTTGCCATCCCATAACACTGCCATCCCACAACATTGCCACCCCATAACACTGCCACCCCATAACACTGCCACCCCATAATGTTGCCATCCCATAACACTGCCATCCCATAACACTGCCACCCCATAATGTTGCCATCCCATAACACTGCCACCCCATAATGTTGCCATCCCATAACACCGCCACCCCATAACACTGCCATCTCATAACACTGCCACCCCATAACACTGCCACCCCATAAAGCTGCCACCCCATAACGCTGCCATCCCATAACACTGCCATCCCATAACGCTGCCATCCCCCCATCTTCATGTCATTAAGGTGATCCCAATGTGTGACCCTAAAGCCCCGGGGTCTCCTGGCCCTGGTGGTCCGCAGTGGGCTGTGGTCTCGCCCTCTTGCTGGTTGCATCATTGACAAGAATCCTCTCAGGCTGCCAGTTAATGTTCCCGGCGATGATTCCCGACAAACCCCTTATAACTATGTAAAACTATTCTGAGGGGTGAAGTGTCTGCACAGGGTCCGCGGAGAGCTGAACTCTGCATTAACCGACCATAAGAGCATCTGACTCCCAGCAGTGAATTATGTATCCAGCTACGAAAGGCGAATGTTGTATCTGCGCAGCAACAGGTGTCCGCAGCGCCACTCCATGATGGCCGACCATGGCTGAGCTCCACCGGCAAAGGAGCAGCTGACCAGACCTCTCCTCCACTACATGCTCACCAAACCCAGCGTTTCCCAACCAGGGTGCCTCCAGCTGTTTCAAAACTACTTCTTCCAGCATGCCTGGACAGTCAATGGCTCTTGGGGAATGCGGCTCTGCAGCTGTTGCAAAACTACAACTACCAGCATGCCCAAACAGCCAGGTGACTCTAAAGCTGCTGCAAAACACCAACTCCCAGCATGCTGGGAGTTGTTGTTTTGCAACAGCTGGAGGCACACTGGTTGGGAAACTCTGAATGGCTGCCCAGGCATGCTGGGGGTTGTAGTTTTGAAACAGCTGGAGACACAATGGTTGGGTAACACTGACCGTTGGCTGTCTGGTTATTCTGGGAGCTGTTATTTTGCACCAGCTGCAGGCACACTGGTTGGGAAACTCTGGCCAATGGCTGTCCAGATATGCTGGAAGATGTAATTTTGCAACAGCTGGAGGCACACTGCTTGGGAAACTTTGGCCAATGGCTGTCCGGACATGCTGGGAGTTGTCGATTTGCAACAGCTGGAGACACACTAGTTGGGAAACACTGCTCCAGAACAATAAAGATTTGAATGATATTCAAGTTCCACGGAAGATGCCAGGTTTTATGGGCACTGTTATGGGCACCATTAGGGTTGGCACCCCACATCTGATGCCCATGGCTGTGCCAGCATGCTGGGAGTTGTAGCTTTGGGACAGCTGGAGGCACCCTGGTTGTCCAGGCATGCTGGGAGCTGTAGTTTTGAAATATCTTCTCTCTTCCATGTCTCCTCTCTATATCCCATCTCTGGAAAAAACAACCAATATGGCGCCCATTAACGCTCCCTTCAAGTCTCTTTAGAAAATTCCTGCAAAACAACTCTGGCTCTATAGCAGTCCATTCCCTGACATTCTGGACTCCCGGAAAGCTGTGTCCATTGCATTATTTCTCACTTTGCTTTCTTAGTAATGGTCACTTCAGATGAGGGTTATACGGGTGTATTTTTGCGCCCAAAGGGAAATTATAACCTGGATGCGACATCATAACCCAAATATTATTTAAAGGATTGGAAACTATAGAGCAGTGGTATTCAACCTGTGGACCTCCAGATGTTGCAAAACTACAACTCCCAGCATGCCCGGACAGCCGTTGGCTGTCCGGGCATGCTGGGAGTTGTAGTTTTGCAACATCTGGAGGTCCGCAAGTTGGAGACCACTGCTATAGGGAAGCGATTGCACTCAAAAACTATCCCCAATGTGCAGATGGGGGTCACAAGGTCAATTTCGGTGTAAATGGACGATCCCATCGGGGGCTGGTAGGATATAATGTATATTTGCGGGAAGATTTGTCCAGAGAGGTAAAGCCCAAAGTGTAATAGGAAACTGATCTCCTGACATCGGCTTCAATACAAAGTAACGCAACGTACTGAGAGTGCACGGCGGAGAGACACTTTGGCAGAGAAACATTGAGAAGAAGTGAGCGCGAGCCGGCGCCAGGGTCATTAAACAAGATTGAAGATGTCTTTGTGTATATATATATATATTTTTTTTTCCCTTCTTCATACACCAACGTATTTAATAATACACATTGTGCCGCAACACCACTTAAACTTTAGGAAATGTGTCTGTACATTACAAAAGGGTAAAGTGAAGAGGAAGCTGAGAGCAGCGTCTACCACTCCACAGAACAGATATAAAAAGGAGACGGCAACACTGTAACGCATCCAAGAAATTGTAAAGATGCCCATAGATATGTAATATACTCTAAGGAGAAACAGCAGGATCAGACTGGGAAAACCACAACCAAGGAAAATCCTCACATAGGGATATTATAAAAATATGTACTGGAAAATGATGGACTGTATGGGATTAGGATTGCAATAATACTGCCACTTATGTGCACGAATATAACTACTATAATACTGTCACCTATATATAAGAATATAACTACTATAATACTGCTCCTATATACAAGACTATAACTACTATAATACTGCTCCTATATACAAGAATATAACTACTATAATACTGCCCCTATATACAAGAATATAACTACTATAATACTGCTCCTATATACAAGAATATAACTACTATAATACTGCTCCTATATACAAGAATATAACTACTATAATACTGCTCCTATATACAAGAATATAACTACTATAATACTGCTCCTATATACAAGAATATAACTACTATAATACTGCCCCCTATATATACAAGAATATAACTACTATAATACTGCTCCTATATACAAGACTATAACTACTATAATACTGCTCTTATATACAAGACTATAACTACTATAATACTGCTCCCTATATACAAGAATAGAAATACTATAATACTGCTCCTATATACAAGAATATAACTATTATAATACTGCTCCTATATACAAGAATATAACTACTATAATACTGTCTCCTATATACAAGAATATAACTACTATAATACTGCCCCTATATACAAGAATATAACTACTATAATACTGCCCCTATATACAAGAATATAACTACTATAATACTGATCCTATATACAAGAATATAACTGCTATAATACTGCTCCTATATACAAGAATATAACTACTATAATACTGCCTCCTATATACAGGAATATAACTACTATAATACTGCCTCCTATATACAGGAATATAACTACTATAATACTGCTCCTATATACAAGAATATAACTACTATAATACTGCCTCCTATATACAAGAATATAACTACTATAATACTGTCTCCTATATACAAGAATATAACTACTATAATACTGCCTCCTATATACACAAGAATATAACTACTATAATACTGTCACCTATATACAAGAATATAACTACTATAATACTGCTCCTATATACAAGAATATAACCACTATAAAACTGCCTCCTATATACAAGAATATAACTACTATAATACTGCTCCTATATACAAAAATATAACTACTATAATACTGCTCCTATATACAAGAATATAACTACTATAATCCTACCCCCTATATACAAGAATATAACCACTATAATACTGCTCATATATACAAGAATATAACTACTATAATACTGCTCCTATATACAAGAATATAACTACTATAATACTGTCACCTATATATAAGAATATAACTACTATAATGCTGCCTCCTATGTACAAGAATATAACTACTATAATACTGCCTCCTATATACAGGAATATAACTACTATAATACTGCTCCTATATACAAGAATATAACTAATATAATACTGCTCCTATATACAAGAATATAACTACTATAATACTGCCCCTATATACAAGAATATAACTACTATAATACTGCTCCAATATACAAGAATATAACTAATATAATACTGCTCCTATATACAAGAATATATCTACTATAATACTGCTCCTATATACAAGAATATAACTACTATAATACTGCTCCTATATACAAGAATATAACTACTATAATACTACTCCTATATACAAGAATATAACTACTATAATACTGCTCCTATATACAAGAATATAACTACTATAATACTGCTCCTATATACAAGAATATAACTACTATAATACTGCTCCTATATACAAGAATATAACTACTATAATACTGCTCCTATATACAAGAATATAACTACTATAATACTGTACCCTATATACAAGAATATAACTACTATAATACTGCTTCTATATACAAGAATATAACTACTATAATACTGCTCCTATATACAAGAATATAACTACTATAATAATGCTCCTATATACAAGAATATAACTACTATAATACTGCTCCTATATACAAGAATATACCTACTATAATACTGCTCCTATATACAAGAATATAACTACTATAATACTGCTCCTATATACAAGAATATACCTACTATAATACTGCTCCTATATACAAGAATATACCTACTATAATACTGCTCCTATATACAAGAATATAACTACTATAATACTGCTCCTATGTACAAGAATATAACTACTATAATACTACTCCTATATACAAGAATATAACTACTATAATACTGCCCCTATATACAAGAATATAACTACTATAATACTGCCTCCTATATACAAGAATATAACTACTATAATAATGCTCCTATATACAAGAATATAACTACTATAATACTGCTCCTATATACAAGAATATAACTACTATATTACTGCCTCCTATATACAAGAATATAACTACTATAATACTGCTCCTATGTACAAGAATATAACTACTATAATACTACTCCTATATACAAGAATATAACTACTATAATACTGCTTCTATGTACAGGAACATTTATTGCCTTTATGATTTCCATGATCTCATTCATAGGTTTGGGATCACTATGTTTCGGGTGCTGATTGTTCCTCCTCTGGATACCTCAGGTTCTGGCTCTGATATATAAGTCGTATTCCGGGACCAGGTGTTCACATAACAGATTTTCTGAGCCAAAAACTAATTTAAGTTAAAATGAGATTTTCTTGGCCTCTGTGCTGGAGCCGGAGAGGCAAGAAATAGAGCGCAGCCTTCAGTCAGGTGACCTAATAAAATCAGCCGCCATTGTACGAACAGACCTAGTGACGACACCGCTGCTGTGTATGTACTGTACGGGGAACAAGTCGAAGATTCGGAATATCAGCGCTAAAATCCGCTGTGTGAATAAGCAGTAAATTTGTTTAAAAGAAAACTCCATCAAAAGTAAACTTATCCCCTATTCCCAGGATACTTGACGGGTCCCCGGCGCTCTCAGTAAATGGCGCGTGTCATCTACCGGTAGACAGTGCGCCCTCCATTCATTTCTATGGGAGCGCCGATGATGCCGGATTCCAGTGATCGCGGAGGGCCCCAGCTGTCGGACCCCCTGCAATCAGCTGCGTATTCCCTTTTCTGTGAATAGGGGATCTGTTTATTTTTGACAGATTTCTCCTTTAATTCCAGACATTGGCAACTATATCGAACTAATATTTTCACAGTTTAGAACAGTGTTTCCCAGCAACTCCCAGCAAGCTCAAAAACCAGGTGGCTCTGCAGCCCTTGCAATACTACAACTCCCAGCATGCCTGAACAGGCAGGTGGCTCTAAAGTTGTTGCAAAACTACAACTCCCAGCATGCCCGAACAGCCAGGTTGCTCTAAAGCTGTTGCAAAACTACAACTCCCAGCATGCCCAAACAGCCAGGTTGCTCTCCAGCTGTCACAAAACTACAACTCCCAGCATGCCCGAACAGCCAGTTGGCTCTAAAGCTGTTGCAAAACTACAACTCCCAGCATGCCTGGACAGCCAGGTGGTTCTGAAGCTGTTGCAAAACTACAACTCCCAGCATGCCCGAACTGCCAGGTGGTTTCGAAGCTGTTGCAAAACTACAACTCTCAGCATGCCCAAACAGCCAGGTGGTTCCGAAGCTGTTGCAAAACTACAACTCCCAGCATGCCCGAACTGCCAGGTGGTTCCGAAGCTGTTGCAAAACTACAACTCCCAGCATGCCCGAATAGCCAGGTGGCTCTAAAGCTGTTGCAAAACAACAACTCCCAGCATACCCGGACAGCCTTGGGCTGTCCGACCATTGCTGGGAGTTGTAGTTTAGCAACAGCTGTAGGCACACTGGTTGGGAAACACTGCTTTTATGGTTTGTGACAATTATAACTACTGATAGATACAATTCATAGCTTGAACTCCAGAGTGATACATTATACCTGCACTGATACACTGCACCAAATCTCCAGCTGTAGGAAGTACTGGGTCTGTTGGGGGGGAAAGGAGGGTGCATAGTGACCCCCAGTTGTCTGTGTAGGGGTTATATGTCAGGGAACTGATGGCTGAAGAAATCCGGATGCAATGAATGGAGTATATGGTTACAGAGTGAATATCACAGACACATCTGCAAGTTCAGTCTTATAAGAGAAAAGTGGAAGAACCGGTTCCTCGCGCTGCCGCTAAATATCCAGGACAGAAGAGCGTTCAGTGAAATCCCGCCACTCTGCTGATTGTAATCTCATTCTACAGAAGAAACCGCTAAGAAGATCAGCAAGATGTCGGGTCAAATGGAAATTCACGTTACAAGTCTATATGTGCTGAGTCAGCAGAGGAACTAAGGCACTATATAAAAGGAGGACATGTAATCATTACCTGCAAACTCCAGAGCTGCACTCACTAATCTGCTGGTGAGGTCACTGTGTACACACATTACATTACTTATCCTGTACTGATCCTGAGTTATATCCTGTATTATACTCCAGAGCTGTACTCACTATTCTGCTGGTGAGGTCACTGTGTACATACATTACATTACTTATCCTGTACTGATCCTGAGTTATATCCTGTATTATACTCCAGAGCTGTACTCACTATTCTGCTGGTGAGGTCACTGTGTACATACATTACATTACTTATCCTGTACTGATCCTGAGTTATATCCTGTATTATACCCCAGAGCTGTACTCACTATTCTGCTGGTGAGATCACTGTGTACATACATTACATTACTTATCCTGTACTGATCCTGAGTTATATCCTGTATTATACTCCAGAGCTGTACTCACTATTCTGCTGGTGAGGTCACTGTGTACATACATTACATTACTTATCCTGTACTGATCCTGAGTTATATCCTGTATTATACTCCAGAGCTGCACTCACTAATCTGCTGGTGAGGTCACTGTGTACACACATTACATTACTTATCCTGTACTGATCCTGAGTTATATCCTGTATTATACTCCAGAGCTGTACTCACTATTCTGCTGGTGAGGTCACTGTGAACATACATTACATTACTTATCCTATACTGATCCTGAGTTATATCCTGTATTATACTCCAGAGCTGTACTCACTATTCTGCTGGTGAGATCACTGTGTACATACATTACATTACTTATCCTGTACTGATCCTGAGTTATATCCTATATTATACTTCAGAGCTGTACTCACTATTCTGCTGGTGAGGTCACTGTGTACATACATTACATTACTTATCCTGTACTGATCCTGAGTTATATCCTGTATTATACTCCAGAGCTGCACTCACTATTCTGCTGGTGAGGTCACTGTGTACATAGATTACATTACTTATCCTGTACTGATCCTGAGTTATATCCTGTATTATACTCCAGAGCTGCACTCACTATTCTGCTGGTGAGGTCACTGTGTACATACATTACATTACTTATCCTGTACTGATCCTGAGTTATATCCTGTATTATACACCAGAGCTGTACTCACTATTCTGCTGGTGGGGTCACTGGGGGGTATTTATCAAAGGATTTATGTTTTTTTCCCCGTAACTTTGGCGCAATGCTTTGGCGCAGTGTCTTTTTGAGTCAAAGTTTGGCGCATTTCTCCACTGTCATTTTTACAACTTTTACAAAATCACGCGGTTTCAGAGAACTGTGGGCTATAGAGAGCGGCCTGAGCTCCATTCACACCTCTAGGGGGTTCACTTACTTTTCCTGCACTGTAAGCCGATAAGTGGTTTTGTTCCCTGGTCAGGAATAGAACAGATTTCTATTAGGGCAGGAATGTCGGCCCATGTAGGCTGAGAAACAACTTGTATAAACTTCCCTGTTCTCACATCTGCAAGAAGGATTAGTGGATCCCTGCAGTGGCGCCTGCAGCCTATAGTGGGCGCTGTGGCTCTACTTTTCATGGGTGTGGCCATATTGCCGTTACGGGAATCTACGCCTGGATGTGGCTACAAGCGGCCAGATATTTGCAGAATAAACCGCCTGGTATTTTATAAAACACAGGGGAGAATAATATTAGAAATGGGCACGTGAGCCAATAGATTCCGAGCGATGCGCACACTCAGCTCTGCACAACCAAGAACATTCCTGCATGGGAGCTGCAAACTGCTTGACAACAAACCCTGACATCAATGACTCCGCTTCACTGATACCATAGATAAAAGCATTAAGGGGGATGAGACTCCACAGCAGCACTCCCTAACATGTGCAAAACTACAACTCCCATCATACTCTGATAACATGTGGTCTTTACAACAGGAAAAACTAACTTATTCCACAGCAGAAAAGTGAGTGCAGCTGTGGAATATAATACAGGATATAACTCAGGATCAGTACAGGATAAGTAATGTAATGTATGTACACAGTGATCTCACCAGCAGAATAGTGAGTACAGCTCTGGAGTATAATACAGGATATAACTCAGGATCAGTACAGGATAAGTAATGTGATGTATGTACACAGGGACCCCACCAGCAGAATAGTGAGTACAGCTCTGGAGTATAATACAGGATATAACTCAGGATCAGTACAGGATAAGTAATGTAATGTATGTACACAGTGACCTCACCAGCAGAATAGTGAGTACAGCTCTGGAGTATAATACAGGATATAACTCAGGATCAGTACAGGATAAGTAATGTAATGTATGTACACAGTGACCCCACCAGCAGAATAGTGAGTACAGCTCTGGAGAATAATACAGGATATAACTCAGGATCAGTACAGGATAAGTAATGTAATGTATGTACACAGTGACCTCACCAGCAGAATAGTGAGTACAGCTCTGGAGTATAATACAGGATATAACTCAGGATCAGTACAGGATAAGTAATGTAATGTATGTACACAGTGATCTCACCAGCAGAATAGTGAGTACAGCTCTGGAGTATAATACAGGATATAACTCAGGATCAGTACAGGATAAGTAATGTGATGTATGTACACAGGGACCCCACCAGCAGAATAGTGAGTACAGCTCTGGAGTATAATACAGGATATAACTCAGGATCAGTACAGGATAAGTAATGTAATGTATGTACACAGTGACCTCACCAGCAGAATAGTGAGTACAGCTCTGGAGTATAATACAGGATATAACTCAGGATCAGTACAGGATAAGTAATGTAATGTATGTACACAGTGACCCCACCAGCAGAATAGTGAGTACAGCTCTGGAGAATAATACAGGATATAACTCAGGATCAGTACAGGATAAGTAATGTAATGTATGTACACAGTGACCTCACCAGCAGAATAGTGAGTACAGCTCTGGAGTATAATACAGGATATAACTCAGGATCAGTACAGGATAAGTAATGTTATGTATGTACACAGTGACCCCACCAACAGAATAGTGAGTACAGCTCTGGAGTATAATACAGGATATAACTCAGGATCAGTACAGGATAAGTAATGTAATGTATGTACACAGTGACCCCTCCAGCAGAATAGTGAGTACAGCTCTGGAGTATAATACAGGATATAACTCAGGATCAGTACATGATAAGTAATGTAATGTATGTACACAGTGACCTCACCAGAAGAATAGTGAGTACAGCTCTGGAGTATAATACAGGATATAACTCAGGATCAGTACAGGATAAGTAATGTAATGTATGTACACAGTGACCCCTCCAGCAGAATAGTGAGTACAGCTCTGGAGTATAATACAGGATATAACTCAGGATCAGTACATGATAAGTAATGTAATGTATGTACACAGTGACCTCACCAGCAGAATAGTGAGTACAGCTCTGGAGTATAATACAGGATATAACTCAGGATCAGTACAGGATAAGTAATGTAATGTATGTACACAGTGACCCCAACCAGGGGAATCGTCCATTATTTTACATCTGAATAGAACTGAAAGTAGTTACATTCCAGTTCATTCCTCCTATTAGAAAAATGTAACAATATATCTTTTACAAATTAAACATCTTCTGTTGTTCTGACGGCTATAATAGTATCGGGTTTTGATGGACTCACCATTTTCCGGCTGGTCCTTGATGTCGGCCTCGCTCTGCTGGCTGGGACTCTCTGACTGACTTGAATCTGAGAAGGAAAAGAGATATATATATATTAGAATTCCGAAAAAAAAGTTCTAGGACACATTTCATGTGAACAGAATAGGGAACATTGTTGTCTAAAAAAATAAAAAATAGTGATAAAATATGCAGCAGCTGTATATGGTAGAACAGGAAGTGTTTTCATGGGGTCCAAAGAGCAAACACTGGTAGTCTGTAACCATGGAGACACATTGGCCTGCATAGGAGCTGTATACATAAAACGGTAAGTTGTTTTATCAAATTTTTATGCGTACCGCCATCCGATTTTTCCGATGCATTGCAGCCGCCCACCCACCCTGAACGGGTGGGCGGGCGTCTGCAATGCATCGGAAAAATAGGATGGCGGTCATTCCCCTCACACAGACAATAAATGAAAGATACTGATTATTATATTTTTTTCTTTAATTAAAAGCACACCGCCCCCTCCTGTCAGAAATAAAATACCGCCCTATGACTGAACGTCCTCGCTGCCACGTCGTACAGAAGTACGGAGATGATAAAGGAGCCGTCTGGATTTCATAGTCCCACTGAGCCCTAATGTGTAAAGCGGCGCGAGCTGTCAATCATCCGGGGAGGGGGAGGGGACAGATAATCCGATGAAAAGATTAATATCTGCCCCTCTATAATGAATGCAAATGACCGATCCATATTGGAAGCATTTCCATGAAATCAATAGCATTACTTAGCGCACCGGCCGCTCCCATTGACATTGTGTGCAGAACATTAACTCATTGCCATTATTTCCCAGGAGTCTTTGCTTTCCCTTCACGAGCCGGGTCAAACCCCAGTGACCAGACGAAGTGTACGGAAAGAATATTCTGCAAGTCTAACGGAACAATGATACCGAAAACTGCGTCAGCTTTAGATAAAGAGAAGTTCTGCAACTTTGTTTCAGCTCTTCGCTGTTTTCTACGTAGTAGCTTGCTGTCAGTGAATAGGAACATTCTTGTTTACAGTCGTAAGCTAAAACCCCATACTGTCCAGATGACACCGTGGGGCTCGTAACAGTGTATCAGAGCTTTGTAAGTAAGAAGCTGCGCAACCAAGATGCAGCCGCATAGGAAACTGGACGGACATGCGCAACCAAGTTGCAACTCCCCCACCACAAACCATTTTCTTCCCCATTACTGAGAATGGTCTCTTAAATCAGACATAATGTTCTACTCATCCCAGATAATGTTTTCCCCCATCACAGATAATGTTCTCCTCATCACAGATAATGTTCTCCTCATCACAGATAATGTTCTCCCCATCACAGATAATGTTCTCCTCATCACAGATAATGTTCTCCTCATCACAGATAATGTTCTCCCCATCACAGATAATGTTCTCCTCATCACAGATAATGTTCTCCTCATTACAGATAATGTTCTCCCCATCACAGATAATGTTCTCCCCATCACAGATAATGTTCTCCTCATCACAGATAATGTTCTCCTCATTACAGATAATGTTCTCCCCATCACAGATAATGTTCTCCTCATCACAGATAATGTTCTCCTCATCACAGATAATATTCTACCCATCACAGATAATGTTTTCCCCATCACAGATATTGTTCTCCCCGTCACAGATAAAGTTCTCCTCATCACAGATAATGTTCTACCCATCACAGATAATGTTTTCCCCATCAAAGATAATGTTCTACCCATCACAGATAATGTTCTCCCCATCACAGATATTGTTCTCCCATCACAGATAATGTTTTCCCCATCACAGATAATGTTCTCCCCATCACAGATAATGTTCTCCCCATTACAGATAATGTTCTTCTCCATCACACACAGTGTTCTTCCCATTACAGATGTTTTTCTCCACCACACACATTGTTCTTCCCATCACACATAATGTTCTTTCCAATACACATAATGTTCTCCCCCATCACAGATAATGTTCTCCCTCATCACACGTCATGTTCATTCCTATAACAGATAATGTTCTCTCCCTATTACACATTATGTTCTACCCATCACAGATTATGTTCTCCCCATCACAGATAATGTTCTCCCATCACAGATAATGTTCTCCCCATCACAGATAATGTTCTCCCCATCACAGATAATGTTCTTCCCATCACAGATTATGTTCTCCCCATCACAGATTATGTTCTCCCCATCACAGATAATGTTCTCCCCATCACAGATAATGTTCTCCCCATCACAGATTATGTTCTCCCCATCACAGATAATGTTCTCCCCATCACAGATTATGTTCTCCCCATCACAGATTATGTTCTCCCCATCACAGATAATGTTCTCCCCATCACAGATAATGTTCTCCTCATCACAGATATTGTTCTCCCCATCACAGATAATGTTCTCCCCCATCACAGATAATGTTCTCCCTATCACACATAATGTTCTCCCCAAACATAAGGCCCACCTCCGTCTAGTTTAAAACATGGCGCACGCAACATAATAAACTGTGTGCATTTTTTAATTGGCTGTCCAGGCTTGCTGGGAGTTGTAGTTTTACAACAGCTGGAGGCACACTGGTTGGAAAACAATGGTTTAGAGAGAAAGACAAGTGACCTGGGGTGCGTCATGTGACCAGATATGAGTACTCGCCGCACCGTGTTCTTTACTGCCGCGCTATTTTCTGATGCCCAAATGATGATGGCGAATCGTAAACCTCCGGCAACCGTTACTTAAACCCGTCACCTCCCATCATAAATCTCTCAGGTTATTTTGCTCTGACCGGCTGACTCCTGGCGTGCAGGCGAGCAGTGGCTCCTGGCCATTTTTTATTGCACGCTGCAAAAACCCACCATTTATCGGACGCCGCGAGCCAGATGGCCGAGGGCCCGGCAGACGGGCAAAAAAATTTGATAAAAAATAAATGTGTTTATATCAGATCATTTCATCCTTAATATCAGGTACGGAACAGGTGTCTGTGCAGAAAAGATTGATGTGCCTTCGGCTGTCCAGGCATGCTGGGAGTTGTAGTTTTGCAACAGCTGGAGACACACTGGTTGGGAAAACACTGATTTATAGGACTGTCCATAAGGGATAAGGTTGTAGCAAACAGCTGTATAAAATATTCCATCCGGTCACATGAAATACCCCCATTCACTGACAGAAAGCAGAGATAGCGGTTGCATGCGGTAGAGAACAGAGGATACTGCTGTGAGTTGAATACAATAGCGCCAAACCCTCAGCTGTAAGATCTAAATATTTGGTCTTGACCCTATTAAAACGTTTCTGATATGATAACAGGCATGATGGGAGTTGTAATTCTGCACCAGCTGGAGAGTCCCAGGTTGGGGAGCACTGATCTATAGGTATGGCCTCCCAGATAGAAGGCATGATGAGAGTTGTAGTTCTGCACAAAGCTGGAGAGTCTCAGGATGGGGAGCACCGATCTATAGGTATGGCCTCCCAGATAGATGGCATGATGGGAGTTGTAGTTTTTCACCAGCTGGAGAGCTCCAGTTTGGGGAACAGTGACCTATAGGTATGGCCTCCTAGACAGGAGGCATGATGGGAGTTGTAATTTTGAACCAGCTGGAGAGTCCTAAGTTGGAAAGCACTGATCTATGGGTATGGCCTCCAAGACAGAAGGCATGATAGGAGTTGTGATTATGCAGCAGATGGAGAGTCCAAGGTTGGAGAGCACTGATCTATAGGTATGGCCTCCCAGATAGAAGAAAATACAGTCACCTCCAAGAGGAATGGAACTCAGGCGCTGAAGGACCAAGCAAATCTCAGGACAACAAGGTGTTTATTCCCAGTATGCAACGCGTTTCGCGCATGTGCGCTTCATCAGGCATTTTTTCTCTTTTTTTACTCCCAGATAGAAGACATGATGAGAGTTGTAGTTTTGCACCAGCTGGAAAGTCCTACGTTGGAGAGCATTGATCTATGGGTATGGCCTCTTAGACAGAAGGCATGATGGGAGTTGTGATTTTGCACCAGCAAGAGTCCCAGGTTGGGGAGCACTGATCTATAGGTGTGGCCTCCCAGATAGAAGGCATGATGGGAGTTGTAGTTTTGCACCAGCTGTTGAGTCCCAGGTTGGTGAGCACTGTTCTATAGGTATGGCCTCCCAGATAGAAGGCATGATGGGAGTTGTAGTTTTGCACCAGCTGAAGAGCCCCAGTTTGGGGAACACTGCTCTTGAAGCATCTGCAACCATTTTTTCCTGGAATCCACCTGTATGGTAAGGCTGTATATGGCGCTGCCCGTCTCCCGCCCGTCATACCTCCCTCCGCAGACGGTCGTCATTACCTTGGTCGAAAGGTCGCACCTAAATTGAATGAGAGGAGCACAGTGTGTTCCTGCGCAGCACAAAGGCGGTATTGACTTTTTTTTTTTTTTTAATCCACTTTACAGAAGGGGGTGAGAGAATTAAATTAGATCTCTACGCAAAAGAAACCGAGAGCCTTCGAAAACAAAGATAAGAGACGGGAGCTGAATTTTTTTTAATTTTTTTTGGTATTTAAAATATTTCTTTTATTTTTTTTTTGCAGGTGTCCCCGGATCCATGTCTCGCATCGATCAATAAAAAAAAAACAAAAAAAAACCTCTGCGCCAATGCATATTTAATCAGTGAGGGGGGTTTCGATGCTGCCATATTGAATGTACTGTCAGGCCCCCCTCTCCCGCCGGCCTCCCCCCCCTCCCCTCCCGGTTGTTTGGGGAGATTCTGCATGTTGTCTGAGAATCTAAAACTTCTTTTGTTTTTAGCTGCTGTTGCATAGAAAGCTACTGACAAGCATACAAACAAGCCAGGGGGAGTGTTTATTTTTGTCTAGGGAGAAGCTTGAGTCAATTACGTTTTTTGTTTTTTTGTTGTTTTTTTTTTCTCCTTTTGGGATTTTTATCCCCCTTTAGAAAGTATATAAAAAGTAACAAAGGCGTCCCATATTTTCCCAGCTCGCAGCGCAACATTGTAGACGTCTCCCACCCCCCCACCCCCCCCCCCTTTCCTCTTGTGTACGGACTTGGCTTTTGTCTCATTGGCTCATTATTTTATTTTTTATTTTTTTGTTTGCCCCTTATTTGAATAGGCCGTGGTAAATGAGACATCTTTGCCGGACAGGACGCGCCAAAGCGCCATGTTCATCATCATGGCCGCTGCTGTGAATGTGGACTATATGGAAAGTGTGTAGTCGGAATGTTATGTAATGCGGCAAAAAAATTATATTAAAGGGGTACTCCGCCCCTAGACATCTTATCCCCCCATCCGAAGGATAGGGGATAAGAAGTCTGATCGCGAGGGGTCCTGTCGCTGGGAACCCCGAAATCTCTCCTGCAGCACCCCTATCATCTGGTGCACGGAGCTCGCTATGATAGGGGTGCTGCAGGAGAGATCGCGGGATTTCCCGGGGGCAGAGTACCCCTTTAAAGGGGCACTTCAGATTTTTTGACTTTCAGCCTTTGAGCCCATGATACCAAATTTCTCTGTTTCCGCTAAAATTCTGTTCTGCAAAGCTTGCTGCGGAATTTTCGGAATTTGAGCAGAATTTTGACGGAATTTCTATGTGCTCAAAACAGAATTCTGCTGAAATTTAAAGGGGTTATCCAGGAAAAAACTTATATATATATATATATATGTCAACTGGCTCCAGAAAGTTAAACAGATTTGTAAATTACTTCTATTAAAAAACATCTTAATCCTTCCAGTACTTATGAGCTGCCGAAGTTGAGTTGTTCTTTTCTGTCTAAGTGCTCTCTGATGACACGGGTCTCGGGAGCTGTCCAGAGTAGAAGCAAATCCCCATAGCAAACCTCTTCTACTCTGTGCAGTTCCCGAGACAAGCAGAGATGTCAGCAGAGAGCACTGTTGCCAGACAGAAAAGAACAACTCAACTTCAGTAGTTGATAATTATTGGAAGGATTAAGATTTTTTTTTTTTATAGAAGTAATTTACAAATCTGTTTAACTTTCTGGAGCCAGTTGATTTAAAAAAAAAAAAGTTTTTTTTCCTGGAATACCCCTTTAAAGCCCCATTGACTTCGATTGTATTCCTCCACGGAATTCCTTTTTAATTTTTTTCCCCAGAATCCAGAAAGCAGAATTTCCGCTGCGGAAGTTCTGCCGTGTGAATAGGACAAGTGCAGTCAATTTTGCGGAATTCCCGAGCTGAATTTTCCGGCAGAATTCCGCACGGAAATTCCGCCATGTCGCCTTATAATACAGAGTGATTTGCTTCTGTTACCTCCGGGTGGCGCTTTGTTCTGTTTTCATGCTCAGGACCCGCACCAGGAAGTGCTGTAGTCTTCATTTTACTGTTGCCTCCAACCTTTCCCAGCATTCCATGCGGACAGAGAGTATAGGGTGAAGATTTATCGAAACCTGTACAGTGAAAAATTGACCAGTTGCCCATAGCAACCAATCAGATCGCTTCTTTCATTTTTCAGAGGCAGTTTTGAAAATGAAAGTAGATATCTGATTGGTTGCTATGGGCAACTGATAGTCTTTTTATCTACACAGGTTTTGATAAATTTCCCCCACATGTCATCAGTCACATGGTTTCCAGGGGGCGTGGCCATGCTGCAGAGTGAAAGGGATTTACTGAAGTAATGTTAGCATAGCCCCGACCCCCCTGGAGACCATGTGACTGATGACATAAGGGGGGGATTGATCAAAACCTGTGAAGAGAAGAAGTCGACCAGTTGCCCGTAGCAACCAATCAGATTGCTTCTTTCATTTTTCAGAGGCCGTTTTGAAAATGAAAGTAGCGATCTGATTGGTCGCTATGGGCAACTGGTCGACTTTTCCTCTGCACAGGTTTTGATAAACCTCCCGCAATTGTCTCTGGTGGCAAGGGATGCTGGGAAAGACAACAGTAAAATAATAAGACTACAGCACTTCCGGGGGTGGGTCAAGTGCGTGAAGACGGGGCAAAGCGCCGCCCCGTAGGTAATAGAAGAAAATTACACAGTATTATAACTTGTATCATGGACTCAAAGGTTGAACAAAAAAAATCCTGGAGTACCCCTTTAAGCCTATACCATCCAGGGTGCTGCCAACTGTTGCAAAACTACAACTCCCAGCATAGTCAGACAGCCATTGGTCAGTGTTTTCAAACCAGTGTGCTTCCAGCTGTTGCAAAACTACAACTTCCAGCATGTCCAGACAGCCTTTGGCCAGTGTTTTCCAACCAGAGTGCCTCCAGCTGTTGCAAAACAACAACTTCCAGCATGTCCAGACGGCCTTTGTCCAGTGTTTTCCAACCAGAGTGCCTCCAGCTGTTGCAAAACTAAAACTCCCAGTATGTCCAGACAGCCTTTGGCCAGTGTTTTCCAACCAGTGTGCCTAAAGCTGTTGCAAAACTACAACTCCTAGCATGTCCAGACAGCCATTGGCCAGTGTTTTCCAACGAGTGTGCCTCCAGCTGTTGCAAAACTACAACTTCCAGCATGTCCAGACAGCCTTTGGCCAGTGTTTTCCAACCAGTGTGCCTCCAGCTGTTGAAAAACTACAACTTCCAGCATGCCCGGACAGCCGTTGGCCAGTGTTTTCCAACCAGTGCGCCTCCAGCTGTTGCAAAACTACAACTTCCAGCATGCCCGGACAGCCGCCCCGTAGGTAATAGAAGAAAATTACACAGTATTATAACTTGTATCATGGACTCAAAGGTTGAACAAAAAAAATCCTGGAGTACCCCTTTAAGCCTATACCATCCAGGGTGCTGCCAACTGTTGCAAAACTACAACTCCCAGCATAGTCAGACAGCCATTGGTCAGTGTTTTCAAACCAGTGTGCTTCCAGCTGTTGCAAAACTACAACTTCCAGCATGTCCAGACAGCCTTTGGCCAGTGTTTTCCAACCAGAGTGCCTCCAGCTGTTGCAAAACAACAACTTCCAGCATGTCCAGACGGCCTTTGTCCAGTGTTTTCCAACCAGAGTGCCTCCAGCTGTTGCAAAACTAAAACTCCCAGTATGTCCAGACAGCCTTTGGCCAGTGTTTTCCAACCAGTGTGCCTAAAGCTGTTGCAAAACTACAACTCCTAGCATGTCCAGACAGCCATTGGCCAGTGTTTTCCAACGAGTGTGCCTCCAGCTGTTGCAAAACTACAACTTCCAGCATGTCCAGACAGCCTTTGGCCAGTGTTTTCCAACCAGTGTGCCTCCAGCTGTTGAAAAACTACAACTTCCAGCATGCCCGGACAGCCGTTGGCCAGTGTTTTCCAACCAGTGCGCCTCCAGCTGTTGCAAAACTACAACTTCCAGCATGCCCGGACAGCCGTTGGCTGTCCGGGCATGCTGGGAGTTGTAGTTTTGCAACAGCTGGAGGCAACAGTTGTAGTTTTGGCATCTACTCTTAGGCTGCGTTCACACGGCCGTCTAGACCCGTCCTATTCTTCTCCCGTCAAAAATAAAAACGGACTTAAAAAAACGAACAAAAATGGATGCAAACAGATGTTATCCGTTTGGATCCGTTACTGTCCAATTAATTAACCCCCCAATTTTTATTTTTTTTTGTTCTGATCATGCTCAGAAGCAAAAAACGGATGCAAACAGATGACATTAAAGGCTCATCCGTTTTTCATAGACCTCAATGTTAAATTTACCGTTACCGTTTTTTTTAAGGAAGATAAAATACTGGATGTGCCTTTTTTTCTGCCGTCAAAAAACGGAAATGAGCGCAGACGGGTACGAACGGATGTAAACGGATTGTAAAAAAATCCCATTGACAAGAATTGGATTTTTTAAAAACTGTTTTTAATCCGTTTACAGCGAAACGGGGATAAAAAAATGGGGACAGACGGCCGTAGTTATGACTGACAGGCCGATCGGTCTCCTGATTGGAAACTACAGCTGTCACTCAGACCTGAGGAGGAGGAGCCAGGGAAAGCGCTCAATACAGAGAGCTCTCCACACCTAATACAAAGAGCCCGCCTCCTGGACACTTGTCAGTTTTTTTTTAGTCTTTTTTTTTTTTTTAACAAGAAAATCTCATTGTAATCCTAAGGAAATGATTCCCCTAAAGGGGTCTTCCAGTTTACAAAACCCCATTGTCATATCCCCATTAGGGGATTCTAAGTTATGGCAGTGTTCACACTTTGTAGCTAAATCGCGCTATAAATGACACCTTTTACCGCAATTATGCGAACCGCTGCAAAATTTTTACAGAGATTTTGGTCATTGGCGGTAAAAACGAACGCGGTAAATAGCTGCGGTATGGGCAATCAGCCGCAACATGTGAACACGGCCTAAGACTATTTTGTCGTAATCCTGTGATCTCAAAATGCTGAAATTCAAAGCCCCATCGACTTCAATGGGATTCCGCCGTGGAATTTCCCAAAATTAAAGACTGGTCTTTAAATCTTGCGGAACGTCAATGGGCAGTAAATATTTGACGGAATTTCCAGCGGAATTCTCCCACGGAATTCAGCACGGAAACTCCGCCATGTGAACATAGCCTGAAGGAGTTATCAAAGAATAGAAAAACAGAGGTAATTTCTTACAAAAACAGCGCAATACCTGTCCTCAGGGTTTAGGTTATCTTACATAGAGTAGATACAACTGTAGCAGACCCTCAGCTGTAACATGCATTAGGCCTAGACTGGTCAAAATGTAAATTAAAAAACTAAATCGAATCTTTTCATTCACTGACAGCAAGCAGAGATCTTGACTTAAATGTATATTATAAAGTTGCAGAACGTTTCATGGTTTGGCAATTAAAGGGGTATTCCAGGAAAAAATAATTATATATCAATTGGCTCCAGAGAGGTAAACAGATTTGTAAATTACTTCTATTAAAAATCTTAATCCTTCCAATAATTATCAGCTGCTGAAGTTGAGTTCTTTTCTGTCTGGCAACAGTGCTCTCTGCTGACACCTCTGTCTGTCTCGGGAAATGCACAGAGTAGAAGAGGTTTGCTATGGGGATTTGCTTCTACTCTGGACAGTTCCCGAGACAGGTGTCATCAGAGAGCACTTAGACAGAAAAGAACAACTCAACTTCAGCAGCTGAAAATTATTGTAAGGATTAAGATTTTTTTAATAGAAGTAATTTACAAATCTGTTTAACTTTCTGGAGCCAGTTGATATATAGAAAAAAAAGTTTTTTTCCTGGATAAACCCTTAAAACTTTATTGACAAAAAAACAGAAAATCCCCTTATGGGTAAGTTCACACGTACGCAGATTTTCTGCGCAGGATTTTCTGCTGCAGATTTCAATGTAAACTAAATGACTGAGCACAACTTCTAATCGGCAGTTACAAATCCTGCGCATCAGATCGGCGCAGGATCCTGTACGTGTGAACGTACCCTGACGGTGATCGTTGGCTAAACAGAGGAGCGAGGACGTATGGAGCGGAGGACAAATCTGCTTCAAGAAGGAAGAAAGGAAAAAAAGGAGTTCAAAAGTGCAGGCGGTCTCCTCATTACAGCCGCCAGCCGCTCATGTATCAATTACTTTGCGTACTTTTAGCTCTTGAGTCGAGTGTCTCCCTAACAGCCATGGCGGAAGGAAAGAAAACACGCCGCGCTGTGTACGGTTTCCTCTCTGGGCTTCTTACATTTATTTAGTAGTCGGCTATTGAGATGTAAGGGAGCAGCACGAGTCTGCTGATAAGTGACGCTATATACACGCTGTATACTGTATCTCATACAACGCTATATACACGCTCTATATACTGTATCTCATACACCGCTATATACAAACTGTATACTGTATCTCATACAACGCTATATACACGCTCTATATACTGTATCTCATACAACACTATATACACGCTGTATATACTGTATCTCATACACCGCTATATACACACTGTATATACTTAATCTCATACACCGCTATATACACGCTGTATATACTGTATCTCATACAACGCTATATACACGCTCTATATACTGTATCTCATACAACGCTATATACACACTCTATATACTGTATCACATACAACGCTATATACACGCTGTATATACTGTATCTCATACACCGCTATATACACACTCTATATACTGTATCTCATACAACGCTATATACACGCTGTATACTGTATCTCATACAAGCTATATACACGCTGTATATACTGTATCTCATACACCGCTATATACACGCTGTATATACTGTATCTCATACAACGCTATATACACGCTCTATATACTGTATCTCATACACCGCTATATACACGCTCTATATACTGTATCTCATACACCGCTATATACACGCTCTATATACTGTATCTCATACAACGCTATATACACGCTGTATACTGTATCTCATACAATGCTATATACACGCTCTATATACTGTATCTCATACAACGCTATATACATGCTGTATATACTGTATCTCATACAACGCTTTATATACGCTGTATACTGTATCTCATACAACGCTATATACACGCTCTATTTACTGTATCTCATACACCGCTATATACAAACTGTATACTGTATCTCATACAACGCTATATACACGCTGTATACTGTATCTCATACAACGCTATATACACGCTGTACATACTGTATCTCATACAACGCTATATACATGCTGTATACTGTATCTCATACGCTATATACACGCTGTACATACTGTATCTCATACAACGCTATATACACGCTGTATACTGTATCTCATACAACGCTATATACATGCTGTATACTGTATCTCATACGCTATATACACGCTGTACATACTGTATCTCATACAACGCTATATACACGCTGTATACTGTATCTCATACAACGCTATATACACGCTGTATATACTGTATCTGATACAACGCTATATACACGCTGTATATACTGTATCTCATACAATGCTATATACACGCTGTATATACTGTATCTCATACAACACTATATACACGCTGTACATACTGTATCTCATACAACGCTATATACACGCTGTATATACTGTATCTCATACAGCGCTATATACACGCTGTACATACTGTATCTCATACAACGCTATATACACGCTGTATACTGTATCTCATACAACGCTATATACATGCTGTATACTGTATCTCATACAACGCTATATATACGCTGTACATACTGTATCTCATACAACGCTATATACACACTCTATATACTGTATCTCATACAACGCTATATACATGCTGTATACTGTATCTCATACAACGCTATATACACGCTGTATACTGTATCTCATACAACGCTATATACACGCTGTATACTGTATCTCATATAACGCTATATACAGGCTGTATATACTATATCTCATACAACGCTATATACACGCTGTATATACTGTATCTCATACAACGCTATATACACGCTGTACATACTGTATCTCATACAATGCTATATACACGCTGTACATACTGTATCTCGTACAACGCTATATACACGCTGTACATACTGTATCTCATACAACGCTATATACACGCTGTACATACTGTATCTCATACAACGCTATATACACGCTGTACATACTGTATCTCATACAAGGCTATATACACGCTGTACATACTGTATCTCATACAACGCTATATACACGCTGTATATACTGTATCTCATACAACGCTATATACACACCGTATATACTGTATCTCATACAATGCTTTATACACGCTGTATACACTGTATCTCATACAACGCTATATACATGCTGTATATACTGTATCTCATACAACGCTATATACACGCTGTATATACTGTATCTCATACAACGCTATATACACGCTGTATATACTGTATCTCATACAACGCTATATACACGCTGTACATACTGTATCTCATACAACGCTATATACACGCTGTATATACTGTATCTCATACAACGCTATATACACGCTGTATATACTGCATCTCATACAACGCTATATATACGCTGTACATACTGTATCTCATACAATGCTTTATACACGCTGTATACACTGTATCTCATACAACGCTATATACACGCTGTATATACTGTATCTCATACAACGCTATATACACGCTGTATATACTGCATCTCATACAACGCTATATATACGCTGTACATACTGTATCTCATACAACGCTATATACATGTTGTACATACTGTATCTCATACAATAGTCTGCAAATGTAACAACGCTATATAGCACTCCAGGATTTTATATTTTTTGCTTTTTTTTAGTGCAGTTTAGGCTACTATTAGAGAATAATGTATGCTGGGAGTGCTGGGGCATACTGGGAGTTGAAGTTTTGCAACAGCTGGAGGCACGCTGGTTGGGAAACACTGCTCCACATAAATGCTGATAGCTTATTCAGAATTATGAGCCCCAATGGGGGACACCTAGTGGTGTCCAAACTGTGGCCCTCCAGGTGTTGCAAAACTGCAACTCCCAGCATGCCCGGACAGCCAACAGCTCTCCGGGCATGCTGGGAGTTGTAGTTTTGCAACACCTGGAGGGCAGCAGTTTGGACACCACTGCGTGGTGACAGAATATTTTGCCGCTTTAAGAATAAATCAAATAAAACGACTGCATCACAGAGGCAATAAGGAATCTTAAGTGAGAACACCGCCCTGAATCTGCAGGATATCAATCCCATTTCATTGTCCTTTCATAGACTCGCAGGGAAAACGTGATTTATTTCTACGTGGGCCCACATTTTTTTTTTTTTTTTAACACCGTGATTTAAATTCATGGGACAATTTCAATTTCGAAGGCGACGGCGAGAGCGGAATTCTTGGACATATGCGCCGATCCGTTATTTCAAATTAATTGAAGGGAAGTGTAATAATTGTAAATCGCTTCCCACACTACTACTTAAAGCACTTTCCCATGTTTAATCCAGTCAATTCTGAGCCAACACTTTAAGGATTTGTATCATTTCTGAAATAAGTGTCAGGAGATACGAGAGGAGAAGATCATATATTCACACTCGCTCATCGTACGGCAGTAGATACTGGAAAACGGGCCATCAAAACCGCGCCCAAAATATCCACACAGTCTTGCCGTAACAGCCGCATATTGAAATAAACACAAAAGTTAAAAAATATATAAAAATACACAAAATACAGGCTTGTTTTAACCCAATTGGTTAATATAAACAGAATGTTACTATATCAGTACCACTACCAATTTTTGTTTCCAGGCTTCAGATCAGGATGGCCCCATATCTTAGACCCACGGGTGGTATCAGGATGGCCTTATATCTTGGACTCATGGGTGGTATCAGGATGGCCTTATATCTTGGACTCATGGGTGGTATCAGGATGGCCTTATATCTTGGACTCATGGGTGGTATCAGGATGGCCACATCTCATGTACCCATGGGTGGTATCAGGATGGCCTTATATCTTGGACTCATTGGTGGTATCAGGATGGCCTTATATCTTGGACTCATGGGTGGTATCAGGATGGCCATTGGGTGTTATCTAGTTGGCTTCATCTCTTGGATCCATGGGTGGTATCTGGTTGGCTTTTCTCTTGGACCCACGAGTGGTATCAGAAAGGACCTATCTCTTGGACCCATGGGTGATATCAGGATGGCCCCATCTCTTGGACCCATGGGTGTCATCTGGTTGGCTTTATCTCTTGAACTAATGGGTGATATCAAGAAAGTCCCATCTCTTGGAGTCATGAATCGTATCAGGATGGCCCTATATCTTGGACTCATGGGTGGTATCAGGATGGCCCCATCTCATGGACCCATGGGTGATATCAGGATGGCCTTATATCTTGGACTCATGGGTTGTATCAGGATGGCCTTATATCTTGGACTCATTGGTGGTATCAGGATGGCCCCATCTCTTGAGCCATTGGGTGTTATCTGGTTGGCTTCATCTCTTGGACCCATGGGTGATATCAGGATGGCCCCATCTCTTGGACCCATGGGTGTCATCTGGTTGGCTTTATCACTTGAACCCATGGGTGATATCAAGAAGGTCCCATCTCTTGGACTCATGAGTGGTATCAGGATGGGCCTATATCTTGGACTCATGGGTGGTATCAGGATGGCCCCATCTCTTGGACCCATGGGTGTTATCTGGTTGACTTTATCTCTTGGATCCATGAGTGGTATAAGGATTAACTCATCTGGACCCATGGGTGGTTTCAGGAAGGCCCCATCTCTTGGACCAATGTGTGGTATCAGGATGACCCCATCTCTTGGACTCATGGTTGGTATAAGGATTAACTCATCTCTTGGACCCATGGGAGATATTAGGAATGCCCCATCTTTTAGACCCAAGGGAGATATTAGGAAGGTCCCATCTCTTGCACTTATGTGTGGTATCAAGAAGGGCCCATCTCTTGGACTTATGTGTGGTATCAAGAAGGCCCTACCTTATAGGCCCATGGGTGGTATCAGGTTGGTCCCCATTTTAAAAGAGTTATCCAGAATTACCAAAATAGAGCTAATTTCTTCCAAAAACAGCATCACTCTTGTCCTCAGGCTGTGTATGGTACTGCAGCTCAGTTCCATTGAAAAAAGTTGAGCCAAATTGTAATACCACAAACATCCTAAAGACAGGTGTGGTGCTGTTTTGGGAAGAATTGCTGTTTTTCTATTCCTAGATAACCTCTCTAATACCCTATGAGTGGTGAACACCTCAGCTACCCCCTCGGCAAGCATGGAGCCCACCAAATATGTAGTTGCAAATTTCTCATACAAGGCCTTAATCCCTAACTACTGTGGTAGAGGTGAGAAATATAGAGAAAGGGGAAGAACTAAGGCCCGCCCCTGAGGAGCATGGAGACACAAAATTAGGGTTTACCAACCAAGGTGTCTCCAGCTGTTGCAAAACTACAACTCCCAGCATGCCCGGACAGCCTTTGGCTGTCCGGGCATGCTGGGAGTTGTAATTTTGCAACAGTTGGAGACACCCTGGTTGGGAAACACTGCACTAAATACAAAAAGGACAATGCTATCCATTATGCAATACCATCCAAAATCTGGAAATTTCTGTTTCTTAATTTCCATTTATGCATTGGTATTATTTTAATTTGACAATTTGAGAGTACACCGACCCCAGAAACGTTTTGTAGTGAGTCTGTATGAGAAGGTTCACCTGGAGATTTACAGGGCTCTTCGGCGCAGCGCCACAGTAACTCAGTACAATCGCCGCAGTGCTCAGCGTTCTCTGGATTCTGCAGAGTCAACTATTCCCAGACATCATCCCAATATTTTTTTCCCCTCGGCTGCTATTGGATTTATGTGGCGGTGAAGAATCTCTTTATTTTTTTTTTCTTTTACCGACTCCTGTCCAGTGGAGATATTTCGGACAATACCACAATGGTTATCGGATGATTTACGGAGGCGATGTACACTGGGGACACCGCCTGTCCTGCATCTCTCATCACCGGGACTCCAGTCATCCCTGCAAGTCAAATACAGTGCACTCCATCTGAACGAACCAGAGTATACTGAGAAAATGTGGCAAAATGCTTAATTTTTATACATGCACTTACCATTCTGCTGGTGAGGTCACTGTGTACATACATTACATTACTTATCCTGTACTGATCCTGAGTTATATCCTGTATTATACTACAGAGCTGCACTCACTATTCTGCTGGTGAGGTCACTGTGTACATACATTACATTACTTATCCTGTACTGATCCTGAGTTATATCCTGTATTATACTCCAGAGCTGTACTCACTATTCTGCTGGTGAGGTCACTGTGTACATACATTACATTACTTATCCTGTACTGATCCTGAGTTATATCCTGTATTATACTCCAGAGCTGTACTCACTATTCTGCTGGTGAGGTCACTGTGTACATACATTACATTACTTATCCTGTACTGATCCTGAGTTATATCCTGTATTATACTCCAGAGCTGTACTCACTATTCTGCTGGTGAGGTCACTGTGTACATACATTACATTACTTATCCTGTACTGATCCTGAGTTATATCCTGTATTATACTCCAGAGCTGTACTCACTATTCTGCTGGTGAGGTCACAGTGTACATACATTACATTACTTATCCTGTACTGATCCTGAGTTATATCCTGTATTATACTCCAGAGCTGTACTCACTATTCTGCCCTTATGTATATTTATGGATAGTTCTATAGATCTGTGTCTTCCCCTCGTACAGGATGAAATCCTTCCCCTTTAAAGGTCTGAGGCGGGGTCAGGAGACATGAGGGGCCCCGCTCCCGGCTCGCAGTCACAATTAGTGAAAGTCATTCTGCGGTATTTAAACAGTGCGCATTGTCTCGGCCAGTCGCTTCCACTTTACTAACCCAAGCAGATTTCTTGAATGGAAAAATCTGTAGAACGTTTCTGCTCCAAACATAAAAGCCCCATTCAGGACGCCCCCCCCTCCGGTCTCCCCCCCCCCCCCCTCCGGTCTCCCCCTCCCCCCCCCCCAGGACATTTAATTGGATAATTGCTCCATAAAATGTTCCCAAGTGCAGAACCGATAAAGAGCCCGGAATGACGAAGCTGCCGCATTTCCGAGGAGCCTGATGCCGCTTCATCTCAGTGTTTGCTCAAACCATATTTCTAATTGCACACGTGGTGCGGGTTACGGCCGCGTTGCGATGTCATATAGGGCTCTGTCATGGTTTCTGCAGGCGCGTGTTTACACACCGACGTTTCGACTGCGCTCCGGTGGGGCCGCTGCACCTCGGGGACACGGAGGAAATGTCCTTCACGTGGAGACTCTTTTCCCGTCTGTCCACGTGGCGTTCCCTTTGTGTCTCGTAGACGGCTATGTGACTGATCAGATGAATGTGGTCCGGACGAGGGGGGGGGGGACATGGGAGTCACGGCAACGGCGACCCCCGCGCAAAAGATGTCTGGGCCCTAATAATACGATGGGGACGTGGAGAATGTGTGTCTGCTCTGCAACGCGCATACCAACACATAGCGACCATGTTCTTGTCGCCTACTCCAGATATAAGAAGAACGCTCCTATAAAATGTCAGAAAGTGTAAAGGGGGTCTCTGGCTTTATTCAGACTTTACTAATGTGTCATGGAAAGTTCTGCGACTTTTTGATAAACTTTTATCATTTTCAAGATCTCTGCTTGCTGGAACTGGCGCAGACTCTTAGGTAATGGAGTACTGTCTAGGCCAGTGTTTCCCAACCACGGTGCCTCCAGCTGTTGCAAAACTACAACTCCCAGCATGCCCTGACAGAGAAAGGCTCCCACATGGGTTGTGAGTGAAAACGGCCTATGAGCAATGCAACTTTCTAGAGATACATCTTCTGCCATCTTATATCCAGGATAATTCTCCATTCAGGTCTCCAGGAAAGCTGGGTTACAACCAATATGGGGGGAGATTTATCAAAACCTGTGCAAAAGAAAAGTCGCCCAGTTGCCCATAAGAACCAATCAGATCGCTTCTTTCATTTTCCAGAGGCCTTGTTAAAAATAAAAGAAGTCATCTGATTGGTTGCTATTTGATAAATCTCCCCCATGGTCGCCATTAAACAGCAGTAGAGCGCGTCCTGCCCTCTTATATCGAGGACAGTGGTCTCTAAACTGTGGACCTCCAGATGTCGCAAAACCACAACTCCCAACATGCCCGGACAGCCAACGGCTGCCATTACAACTCCCACAGGGAATGTCATCTGATCATATGCAGCTATTTAGTGATATGTCTCCCACCTTCTAATATCAAGGATGACTTTTCATTCAGGACTCTGGAAAAGCTGGGTGACAACCAATATGTCTCCCATTGGAGCTCCCACAGGGGTTGTCGCTTGAGTATGGGCAGCCTATAGCTATATCTAGAGATATGTCTCCTGCGTCATATCTACAATGATCCTTCATTCAGGACACTGGGAAAGCCGGATGACAACCAGTTTGGCCACAATTAAAGCTCCCACAGGAGTTGTTACCAAACCGTACAGAGCTCATGAGTGGTATAGTTATCTACAGATATGTCTTCTGCCCTCTTATATCTACGATAATTTGACATTCAGGACTCCAAGAAAGCTGTGTGACAACCAATATATTACAGCTCCCGCAGGGAAAGGTCACCAGTTTATACAGAGCTCATGAGTGGTATAGCTATCTAGAGATATGTCTCCTGCCCTCATATCTAGGATGATTCTCCATTCAGGATTTTGGGAAAGCTGGGTGATAACCAATATGGGCACCATTAGAGCTCCTTCTGGGGTAGTCACCAGATTGTACAAGCTCATGAGTGGTATAGATATCTACTGATACAGCTCGTGCCCACTTATATTTAGGGCGGTGGTCTCCAAACTGTGGACCTCCAGATGTTGCAGAACTGCAACTCCCAGCAAGAAAAGCAAGGAAACTGCGGAGCGATTCCTGGCTCTGCGAATCCGGAGAAGAGTGCGTCTGGTCTGCACAGTGTGAATTGTAATTAATGAGGGGGGGGGGGGGGGGTATTATGTCAACAACTGTGGAGAGCGCCCCCCCGACCAGCAGGTGACCCCGCACATGTCATGTGTCTGACAGCTCATAGAGACGGGGAATCCAGAGGCCCAGGGGCTGAATATGTCCCCAACCCGGGGGGAGCCGGGGACACTCAATCCTTCTGTTTTGCTGGGACGGAGCCAAAATCTTTCCAGAGCCTGAAAGGGGGTTTACTGGAGAAAAAATAAAAGCCCCCCCCCCAATGGTAATAAATCTGATGTTTCCCACAGTTTCTTTCAGGCCTAAATGTTGCAGAGTCAGCGCTCTGCGCCGGATCTTGTGCTCGCATTGTTCCACCAAACGTGCGACAATCTTTTCATAAATAGGAGAATGGGAGTCGAGCGTCTTCACTAATAAACAGCAGGAAACAGGAGGGGGCGCAACGTATCCGAGCGTATCCGGTCAAATGCAACATTGTAACATGTGCCATGATTCTCCACTAAGAGCCCCATTATTGTATCCCAGGCACAGCGCTGCCCCTCTAGTAGTGGCCATGCCTGGTATTACAGCTGAATGGGACCAAGCTGCTGGTGATGGGATCTTCAATCAGCTAATAGGCAGCGGAACCAAGAGACCAAACCCCAATAAAGCAATTCTGCTCCCTATCTCTCTCTCATTTAGTTATAGCTATCCATTCATCTTAAATATCCCTTTCTATCTCATATCTATATATCTCATATCTATCTATCTCATATCTATCTATCTCATATCTATCTATCTCATATCTATCTATCTATCTATCTCATATCTAATCTATCTATCTCATATCTATCTCATATCTATCTATCTCATATCTATCTATCTCATATCTATCTATCTATCTATCTCATATCTAATCTATCTATCTCATATCTATCTCATATCTATCTCCTATCTATCTCATATCTATCTTCTATCTATCTAACTCCTATCTATCTTCTATCTATCTATCTCCTATCTATCTCATATCTATCTATCTATCTATCTATTTCATATCTATCTCATATCTATCTCATATCTATCTCATATCTATCTATCTATCTATCTCATATCTATCTATCTATCTATCTATCTCATATCTATCTATCTATCTATCTATCTATCTCATATCTATCTATCTATCTCATATCTATCTCATATCTATCTATCTATCTATCTATCTCATATCTATCTATCTATCTATCTATCTCATATCTATCTATCTCATATCTATCTATCTATCTATCTACCTCATATCTATCTACCTCATATCTATCTATCTATCTATCTATCTCATATCTATCTATCTCATATCTATCTATCTCATATCTATCTATCTCATATCTATCTATCTATCTACCTCATATCTATCTATCTCATATCTATCTATCTATCTATCTCATATCTATCTATCTCATATCTATCTATCTATCTATCTATCTCATATCTATTATCTTTCTATCTATAATGTAATAAATGTCGGCGGCTGATGTCATGGTTTTCCCTCCGATATCCATCCAGTGTTGATATTTATCCCAAACATCAAAGGGGACATTATGTGAAGGGATAACAGCTGAGGCTTTGGACAGGATACAGATGGACAGGAATATAACCAGAGAACAAAGCGTGAAGGCAGACACAGGAAAACAGCACAAACCAGACCCCATCTGCAGACAAACACCACAAAGTATCGCTTCATCGCTTCACGGCTCCTCAATCCCCACAAACCGATGAGAATCCACATTCATCTGTACAGATAGGATACATTGTAACAAAGTGACTGGTGCCAAAGCTTCTGGAAATACACAAAATATCCGGCTGCCATGTCACGTGACACAAACCAACATGGCGTCCTCCTGCTAACACGTCCTTCATGGGGCTTCTGCAATGTATCAGACCCCTCTATCAGGCCTCCACTAGACCAGTGTTTCCCAACCAGGGTGCCTCCAGCTGTTGCAAAACTACAACTCCCAGCATGCCCGGACAGCCTTTGGCTGTCCGGGCATGCTGGGAGTTGTAGTTTAGCAACAGTTGGAGGCACCCTGGTTGGGAAACACTGCACTAGACAACACTAGGGCTCAAACCTTATCAAGACAAAAACTAATATGAGACCATTATTACTTATTATTACACATTGTTGCTTTTGATTGGAAAATCTAATTTTTGGAAAATCTAAGTGTTTACCAACCAGGGGGCCTACAACTCCCAGCATGCCCAGACAGCTATAGGCATCAGATGTGGGGTGACAACTCTAATAGTGCCCATTGCAGTGCCCAAAAAACCTGGCACCTTCCTTGGATCATGAATTGCATTCAAATCCTCATTGTTCTGGAGCAGTGTTTCCCAACCAGGGTGCCTTCATCTATTGCAAAACTACAACTCCCAGCATGCCTCGACAGCCAATGATATCACGTGTGGGGTGACAACCTTAAAGGTGCCCATAACAGTGCCCACAAAACCTGGCACCTTCCTTGGATCATAAATGGCATTCAAATCCTCATTCTTTTGGAGCAGTGTTTCCCAACCAGGGTGTCTCCAGCTGTTGCAAAACTACAACTCCCAGCATGCCCGGTCAGCCTTTGGCCAGTGATTCCAAACCAGTATGCCTACAGCTGTTGCAAAACCAGCATGCCTCCAGCTGCTGCAAAACTACAACTCCCAGTATGCCCGGTCAACCTTTGGCCAGTGATTCCAAATCAGTGTGCCTCCAGCTGCTGCAAAACTACAACTCCCAGTATGCCCGGTCAACCTTTGGCCAGTGATTCCAAATCAGTGTGCCTCCAGCTGTTGCAAAACTACAACTCCCAGTATGCCCGGTCAACCTTTGGCCAGTGATTCCATATCAGTGTGCCTCCAGCTGTTGCAAAACTACAACTCCCAGTATGCCCGGTCAACCTTTGGCCAGTGATTCCAAACCAGTGTGCCTCCAGCTGTTGCAAAACTACAACTCTCAGCTTCCCCGAGAGCCATTGGCTGTCCAGGCTTGCTGGAAGTAGTAGTTTTGCAACAGCTCTAACTCCCAGCATGCCCCAATAACGGTTTCCATTACAGTGCCTATAGATCCCGGCACCTTCCTTGGATCATAAATGGCATTCAAATCCTCATTCTTTTGAAGCAGTGTTTCCCAACCAGGGTGCCTACAGCTGTTGCAAGACTACAACTCCCAGCATGCCCGGACAGCCGAAGGCTGTCCGGGCATGCTGGGAGTTGTAGTTTTACAACAGCTGGAGGCACTCAGTTTGGAAAACACTGCCTTAGACAAATGTTTTGCACCCTGTGGCTTTCCATCTGCTGCAAAACTACAACTCCCAGCATGCCTGGGAGGTTCCAAACAGTGCAGAGGTACATATGGATGTCATAGATAGGTAGGACATCTATGACTGTAACATAAGTTCTACATTCCTTAAAAGTTCTAGGTTCCCGCAGGTTCTTGCCGGCTAAGAAGTTCCAAGAAGTCCGCGATCTTGTTCTTCAAATTAATAAAACAAAAAAAAATCTCGAATACATTTTGAGTAAAAACAAACGCGGAGATTCAGGAAGATGTCCTGGAAGGGAACGCAGATACAACGTGTACTCGGCGGCCTGATCTCCATCTTGGCTCGAGCCACCTTCTCGCACCTATCCTGGCCAAAAACCATGGACCTGGCTGTGAAGAGAAGCCACAATGTGGAAAGGAAAGTCCTCGAGAAGAATGAAAATACAACGTGTCTAAGGCTTTGGCAGAAGGATCCTAAATAAAATAGAGAGAGAACGGGAGAGCGGTGACTCATTTTGGCAATGAATCCACCTCAACCCCTTCAAAGGCTTTGGCAAGTGGCCTCCGAGGAGACCCCGAGCTTCTGCCAAGCCACAAAACACCACAATTATTATCTGAACAGTCATCAAGAAAACACATTTAGTAAACTAACTCGTTGGCACATGGATTAAATCGGCTATTAAAATAAAAAAAAAATAAAAAAAATTTGGAATCCCAGCTGTTTTGGGTGTCGGACATAGGACGAAAAAAATAAAAATAATACAATAAACAGCTGGGGTTGTACTGGATACAAATGCACGCTCTGTTTACCGACGCATCGCAAGGGGCACTCGCTGGGGGTAAGGCCAAAATGTGACCACAAGGGCACCTGGCATATTGTAATAGAAAAGGACAACTGAGCAGCTGAATAAAAGCATAGTGAACCATGTAATACTGACCGCTGCTGCGGGGTGCCCAGTGCTTACAGGCTGAGCAGATCAGTTGAAGAATGCTGATCTATGTATTACTGACCACTGCTGTGGGGTCCCTAGTGGGGTCCCCAAATATCTTAGCAGAACAGGTAAAGGCTTGACGTGTTTCGGAGGTGGTTACTCCTTAGTCATAGTTAGAGATGAAGCGAACTTACAGTAAATTCGATTCGTCACGAACTTCTCGGTTCGGCAGTTGATGACTTATCCTGCGTAAATTAGTTCAGCTTTTCAGGGGCTCCGGTGGGCTGGAAAAGGTGGATACATTCCTATGAAAGAGTCTCCTAGGACTGTATCCACCTTTTCGAGCCAACGGGAGCACCGGGAAGCTGAACTGATTTATGCAGGAAAAGTCATCAACTGCAGAGCCGAGAAGTTTGTGACGAATCGAATTTACTGTAAGTTCGCTCATCTCTAGTCATAGTCATAAACTGATGACTAAGGGGTGACCGCTCCGAAACACGTCAGGCTTTTCACCTGTTCTGCTGAGATGTTTGTACAGCCCTGTTTCTAAGATGTCTTAGAGGGGTACTACCGTGGAAAACTTTTTATTTTTTATTTTTTTTAAATCAACTGGTGCAAGAAAGTTAAACAGATTTGTAAATTACTTCTATTAAAAAATCTTAATCCTTCCAGTACTTTTTAGGGGCTATATATACTACAGAGGAAATGCTTCTCTTTTTAGATTTCTCTGATGTCATGACCACAGTGCTCTCTGCTGACCTCTGCTGTTCATTTTAGGAACTGTCCAGAGCAGCATAGGTTTGCTATGGGGATTTTCTCCTGCTCTGGACAGTTCCTAAAATGGACAGCAGAGGTCAGCAGAGAGCACTGTGGTCATGACATCAGAGAAATCTAAAAAGATAAGCATTTCCTCTGTAGTATATATAGCCCCTAAAAAGTACTGGAAGGATTAAGATTTTTTAATAGAAGTAATTTACAAATCTGTTTAACTTTCTGGCACCAGTTGATTTAAAAAAAAAAAGTTTTCCATGGGAGTACCCCTTTAACAAAGTGGCATTTTACTTACACAGAATCTGCGGAGTTCTAGCATCTTTTCACAGAACCTTCTGTTTCCCTACATCTGTATTTTCCATCATGATTCCTATCTTTACACTTCACCATTGTTCATGTGACTAAGCCCCTTAAAGGGGTACTCCGGTGCTTACACATCTTTTCCCCTATCCAAAGGATAGGGGATAAGATGCCTGATCGCGGGAGTCCCGCCACTGGGGACCCCCGGGATCATGCACGTGGCACCCCTTTTGTAATCAGTCCCTGGAGCGTGTTCGCTCCGGGACTGATTACAGGCGACCACCGGGCCGGCGGCGTGTGACGTCCTTTGGATAGGGGAAAAGATGTGTAAGCACCGGAGAACCCCCATAGGTAAAAACACTATTTTTGCACCAGTCTTTAATACGTCTCAAAAACGGCAAAAGATTCCAGAGCTCTAGAGTTTCTGTAAAAGTAGAATTCCACTTTATTAGGCCTCTTATAAACAGGGCTGTACAAAAATCTCAGCAGGACAGGTAAAAGCTTGACGTGTTTCCGAGGTGGTCGCCCCTTAGTCATAAACTGATGCTTTTCACTAAGGGGTGACCCCTCCGAAACCCGTTAAGCTTTTACCTGACCTGCTGAGATGTTTGTACAGCCCTGTTTCTAAGATGTCTTAAAGAAGCATTCTACTTTTACAGAATCTACAGAGCGCTAGAATCTTTTGACAGGACCTTCTGTTTACCTACGTCTCTATTTTCTATCATACACTTCACCGCCGTTTACATGACTACGCCCCTTAATTTTGATCCTGGCCATACTTCAATACACCTATAGGTAGGTGTTCATAATACTTTTCAAATTGTACATATTTATTCATCAAAAACGGCAAAACATTCCAGAGCTCCAGAGATTCCGTAAAAGTAGAATTCTACTTTATTAAGACATCTTAGAAAAAGGGCTGTATGAACATCTCAGCAGGACAGGTAAAAGCTTGACGGGTTTCCGGGGTGGTTGCCCCTTAGTCATAAACTGATGAAGGGGTGACCCCTCAGAAACCCGTTAAGCTTTTACCTGTCCAGCTGAGATATTTGTAAAGCCCTGTTCCTAAGATACTTTTACGGAATCTCTGGAGCACCATAATCTTTTGAAAGAGCCTTCTGTTTCCCCATATCTTTATATTCCATCATGATTCCAATCCATACACTTCACCGACGTTCACATGACTAAGCCCCCTAATTTTGACCCCAATGTCGTTATTCTCTACACCTATTACTCAATACCAGAAGTCTGAAAAAACGCGCCCATCGCTGCTCATCTATGTCACAAACTTACTGGGCTGCGCTGTCATCCCTCACGCAGCCGGAGCTGAAATCCTATAATTACAGGCCGGGTTCATCTGCACAGAAAGTAGAGCGATCAGATCACTCTTACCTTGGCCTCTTACCGCACAGGAACGTATCCTAACATGAATCAGAGGATTGGTTATATAACCGGCGTCAGGGCCATCTGTTCCAATGACCTCTAAATGCCCTACGTGTTATCTGGCTATACAGGATTTGGAGAAGCCAATTGTTTCAGTGGTATTATTCCTCCGCACGGGCAAAATGTAACCTTTATGGGCGACTTTAGCTGAAAATAGATGTTAGACTCTGAGGCCAAGTCTCTGGCTCTTCTGCTTTTGCAATACTACAACTCCCAGAATGCCCAGATAACCTTAGGCCAGTGTTTCCCAACCAGTGTGCCTCCAGCTGTTGCAAAACTACAACTTCCAGCATGCCCGGACATCCTTAGGCCAGTGTTTCCCAACCAGTGTGCCTCCAGCTGTTGAGTTTCACAATGTTTTTATTGAATTTTATAAACATAAGAAATGTAACAAACTACAACTTCCAGCATGCTCGGACATCCTTAGGCCAGTGTTTCCCAAACAGCGTGCCTCCAGCTGTTTCTAAACTACAACTTCCAGGATGCCTGGACAGCCAAAGGCCAGTGTTTTCCAACTGATAGGCCTACAGCTGTTTCACAACTAACTACAACTCCCAGCATGGGAGTTGTATAATGGGGTATTGTTTAGACTAGTGTTTCCCAATTAGGTTGCCTCCAGCTGTTTCAAAACTACCAGTCCCAGCACGCCCGGACAGCTTTTGGCTGTCCGGGCATGCTGGAAGTTTTAGTTTTGCAACAGCTGGAGGCAACCTAATTGGGAAACACTAGTCTAAACAATACTCCCATTACCTAAATCGGTGTTTCCCAACCATGGTGCCTCCAGCTGTTGCAAAACTACAACTCCCAGCATGCCCGGACAGCCGTTGGCTGTCCGGGCATGCTGGGAGTTGTGGTTTTGCAACAGCTGGAGGCACCCTGGTTGGGAAACACTAGCCTTAATCTGTTCAGGCATGCTGGCAGTTGAAATTTTGCAACAGCTGGAGACACCCTGGTTGGGAAACACTGACCTAAGGCTGTCCGGGCATTGCTGGGAGTTGTAGTTGTGGAACATCTGGAGGGCCACAGTTTGGAGACCACTTATCTAGAGTAAAGACTGTTTGATCCTCCCTATGTATTCATCAACTATAACAAGATATAGATTATTATAGTCAAAACAATTGCCTAACAAATTCTGACTAAATAGAAGTCTCCATTTAGAACTTTTATCTTTTAACTTTAGGAGAGATAGTCTCTTCCGGAAGACCGAAAATGCCCATAAACTGCAGAAACAATCTATTGATTGTTTTCAATAAGATCAGCGTAATACATCTTTTCACCTGTTGGTGGCACTATGGGAAACTGAACACTTAGTGCCGGGCTGATCTGAGCCGATCACTAGTGGTCAAAGCAGGGAACCACCCCCCCTTGTAATATTTTTCCTATTTTTAAAAATATTTTCACAAATATTTTCTACATAGATCTGTAAAGATCTAACCACTATTGTTATAGGTCTGTATATTAGAAGGCAAATGGTTTTATTTGCTGCCCATGACTAAGGTTGTACTGTGACCAAAACCCGTCAGGCATGTTAGTTTAGTATTTATGGTGGCACTGTGGGGTAATTGAACACTTACTGAAGGGGCTGATTACAGCCGATCACTAGTGTTCAAAGCAGGGAAATCGACCAGTGATCATCTTATTTTTATAGGACCCCTCTATCAAAAATAATGTGATACATTTGCTACCAAAGAGGATCCAGAATAATTAGTCATAATTCTATTTCTACAAATATTAAAATATTTTCTACATAGATCCGTTAAGATCTGACCACTATCAGATTGTTGTTATAGGTCTGTATATTGGAAGGCAATATGCCCATGACTAAGGTTGCACTGTGACAGAAACCCGTCAGGCATGTAAGTTTAGTATTTGATCAGGAACAGTAAAAAATTACGTTTCTTAAAAATCATCCTTTTACTTTTTCATTGGAAGGCAAGTGCAACGAGGACAGAAAAAGTTTATACAGCCCAGTGCATTTAAACAAATTGGTTAAAAAAAAATATCTAATTAAAAAAATATAAAAAATATATATATAAAATTGACATTTTGCAAATTGTACACAGAGATCAGCTTTTTGGGACTATGTCTGAAATTTTTAGACGTCACTTATAATGAAGTGAAGTCCAAAAATTTTGTATTTCACTTTTTTTAGTTCAATATTTATCTATTTATTAATTTATTTAGTTTAAGACAACTACTATTTTAAGTCACTTACAGGTTGTGCAAATAAAAATGATTCATATTGTAAAATATCTTGGCGCTTGCTGTAATTTTTGTGTTTGCTCTTGCATTTCCGGCGTGGCGGGGCGCACCTGCAGATTTATCATCGTTTTTTTGGATGTGCTGGCTAATTTTTTTATTTTTAGTTTTTTTTGTATTTGTTTTTAGGTTTTGCTTTTCTGTCAGTTTTTGGACTCTTCCAGTACAGTGCACTACGCGCTGACAGTGAGACGCTTCTCTGCTCCAAAACTTCCATACAGTAATTGTTCCACAACGTTCCTCTCGCTCTCGCGTGGCGGCGGCGGCGGTGATGACTTCACCTCTCGCCGTCTCTCCCGGTGTGTTCCTGAACATTCTGATGCCAAGACGGACGCTGAAGCAAATCGAACACAGTTACTGCTCTAAGTCTCTAGATGACACAGTAAACGCTCGAGCCAAATTTTTTTTCTCTTTCAATTTTCGGTGCCAAGTGCCGAATCGTTGTCATTCTGAATATGCGACAGACAGACCCGGAGAAGTCGGTCACCATTTTGAAACCGTACGTGTTTCCCCCCTCTCCCTCTCCGCACAGACTTTGGCAGCCATCTTACAGCTTGGCAACCATTTTGAGAATGTATCTGGCAGCCTCACACAGCTGCACATTCAGCTCCGTGCGCTCGCCATGTCACTTCTACAGTTATATTTAGCTTAAATTCCAAAAAAGCGAAAGAAAGCGAAATCCTAAACGGTTAACAGGTAGCACTGCTCTCAAGATGCCGGTCACCGGGGATAAGGATATTCTTGTCACACGTATTTGTTTTAGTTACAATTGGGGTTCCTAAGCCTTCGATACTTCTAAAAATCATCTTCGCCAGTTGGTTAACCCACTAGGGTCTGATTTCAAGCGTCAATATTTTTGGACTACAAAAAAAAAATTTATTTGAAATTCTACATTTTTAGTTTTACCTTTCGAAGTAATCATCATGGTTGGAGCCATTCAATGGGATAAGCCTTAAGGACTTCTTAAAGGGGTACTCCGCCCCACCATAGGATAGGAGATAAGATGTCTGATCATGGGGGTTCCACCGTTGGGGACCCCCCTCGATCACCCTGCTGCACGCAGCGTTCATTTAGAGCGTCGGGTGCAGCGCCGGAGGCTTGTGATGTCATATCCATGCCCCTGAATGCAAGTCTATGGGAGGGGGCGTGATGGCGTCCACGCCCCCTCCCATAGACTTGCATTGTGCGGGCGTGGGCATGATGTCACAAGCGGGGCGTGGATGTGACGTCATGAGCCTCCGCCCCCACATCGCCAGTCATCCGGCACGGAGCGAAGTTCACTCTGTGTACCGGATGTCTGTGGTGCCGCAGCAGAGATCGCGGGGGACCCCCGCAATCAGACATCTTATCACCTATCCTTTGGATAGGGGATACGATGTCTAGGGGATGAGTACCCCTATAAGGACTTTAGGGACACCTCTCATGTACGGGGTGTCAATTCGTTAGTTGACTCAACTATGCAAAATTCTGCTAAATTTCTTACATTTTTAAGTTGTTAAAAGGAAATTAAAGGGGTTGTCCAGGAAAAAAACTTTTTTTCACATATCAACTGGCTCCAGAAAGTTAAACAGATTTGTAAATTACTTCTATTAAAAAATCTTAATCCTTTCAGTACCTACGAGCTGATGAAGTTGAGTTGTTCTTTTCTGTATAAGTGCTCTCTGATGACACCTGTCTCGGGAACCGCCCAGTTTAGAAGCAAATCCCCATAGCAAACCTCTTCTACTCTGTGCAGTTCCCGAGACAAGCAGAGATGTCAGCAGAGAGCACTGTTGCCAGACACAAAACAACAACTCAACTTCAGCAGCTGATAATTATTGAAAGGATTAAGATTTTTTAATAGAAGTAATTTACAAATCTGTTTAACTTTCTGGAGCCAGTTGATATAAAAAATTTTTTTTTCCTGGATAACCCCTTTAAGAACAAAAAAAAAAAATGACATAATGAAAAACATGATGGATGATGGGACAACTTTTTTTTTAGGGACCTTCCCACGTCCTTCTCTCCAAAAATAAAGACCCCTCGACATGGAGTGAAAAATTCTGATACCATGAGGGTTGGAGTCTACATTTGGACACCATGAAGAGAGAGTCCCTGTCGACTCTTTCATTGTAACAGACACATGGAGGTATTTTTCAAAAATTTCCAAAATTTTTTTTATAAAGGTTTTATGAACTGCAGCTCATGTAGCTGTTATCCCTGGTATTCCAGGTGAACTGGAGTTTTATGCATGGTGCCAATAAAACACACCGTACCGGGCAAGAAAAAAAAAAAGAAGCCTTACAATTTAGTTTCCTCTTAAGCGAGAGGAGTTCTTCACCCATTGTACGAGGAAGGATTACGCGACTCGAGTCAACAAATTAGTTAAATCCATAGAGCAGGAAATAAAATATGATGAAATAAACTTGGCAGGGACACTATGTTCAGTAAACAATGTTTGCCTTCAATGTATTGGGGGGCGGCACATACATGAAACAATCGAGCGGACTTACAAAATACAGAATTCATTGTTCATGGTTAACGAAGCCGTAAGAAAAAAAAAACATCCAACGGGACACAGGCAAAAAAATAAATAAATAAGAAAATTAATTTAAAAGCTCATTGTTTTCCACGGAAAAACGTGCTGTAGACAGCGCTCACAGTGTTTGCATTGTAATTTAAGGGCAAAAAGTAAAAAAATGTGAAGTGCTCCTCCGACCGACACTTGGGAGGTCCCGGCATGTCCAGGACAACAGGCAATCACGTCTTCTCGGGAGTTGGACTCGAGCCTCGGCGGACATATGGGTTGGATTAGATGGCTGAGAATTCAATTGACTTTTATTGGAAATGTTCAACCCAACCATAGACGTTGGTGGGATAAGGAATGAGGGATGGTTACAAAATAAAACCACTGTGATGCGGAATTTTATGGAAACAATAGGATTTTTAGTCACTCGGTCTTGTCGAGTCTACAATGACTGCATCGAATGAAGGGCCTGAGATGATCCAGAGGCATGGTGCGCTGAAAATATGGTTCCACCAGGAATCCCAAGGAGGGCAAAGGTTTGGTACATAGTTGGACAATGATTTCCTACATAATAAGATAACCAATTTTACCATATTTACATGACTCCCATCTGGTTTTAGTCAACTACAAAGTATGGTCCTGACCAGCGGTGGATCGGATCAGCCCAACAGAATTCTGAGAAAGACTCTTACATCTGTTGATGACATCCATGATTGCCATTTCTCAATCAAATTCCCCATCTACACAGACCGCAATTTAGTTGTCCTCAACTATTACTGTACCCAGAATGGAACTGGAATACCCCCTCCCATAAACTTGCATTGAGGGGGCGAGGCGTGACATCATGAGGGGTGGGGCTATGGCGTCACGAGCCCCCGACACCGTCTCCAGCGTTCGGAACAGTTTGTTCCAAACGCTGAGCAGCCGAGTACCCCTTTAAAAAATACCTAGGACGGCCTTGACCCAAAATGCACCGGAATCGATAAAACCGGAATAGTCCAAGCTACATAGTTGGGTAAATCCAGGGCTGACAACCTGTAATAGCAATTGTCACCCAAAAGGTTGACCCATTTTGCCAAATCTACACTGACTACAATCTAGTTTTAGTCAACTTATATAGTCCAGCACCGCTAACACTGATAACAGAGACAATCCGTATAATCAAGACGGGGCACACGGCACGTGAAACTGTATTTGACCGAACCATTAAGATCGGAGGTGCACTTATCCAAAGGCTGATAGCATGAAATGTGACAAGACCAATTTGCAGAGATACAGAAATGGATAACGCACTCACCAGAAAATCGGCAGAAGCATTCATGCTTTCTTCGGCTATGTAGCATAACAAAACACGCTTGTGATGGAACAGGCAGGGACCGTGGGAGGGGCGGCAACTAGTTTCACGCACACAGGCGCTTCTTCTGGCCCGCACTGAGTGCGGGCCAGAAGAAGCGCCTGTGTGCGTGAAACTAGTTGCCGCCCCTTTCACGCTCCCTGCCTGTTCCATCAAGAGCTCCCAGTGCACCTGTGCTTTGTTATGCTACAAGCCGAATAAAGCCTGAATGCTTCTGCCGATATTCTGGTGAGTGCGTTATCCATTTCTGTATCTCTGCATATTGGTCTTGTCACATTTCATGCTAATGCACTCACCAGAAAATCGGTAGAACCATTCAGGCTTTATTAGGCTTGTAGCATAACAAAACACAGGTACACAGGGAGCTTGTGATGGAACAGGCAGGGAGCGTGAAAGGGGCGGCAACTAGTTTCACGCACACAGGCGCTTCTTCTGGCCCGCACTCAGTGCGGGCCAGAAGAAGCATCTGTGTGCGTGAAACAAGTTGCCGCCCCTTCTACGCTCCCTGCCTGTTCCATCATGAGCGTGTTTTGTTATGCTACAAAGCCGAATAAAGCCAGAATGCTTCTGCCGATTTTCTGGTGAGTGCGTTATCCATTTCTGTATCTCTGCATATTGGTCTTGTCACATTTCATGCTAACGCACTCACCAGAAAATCAGCAGAAGCATTCAGGCTTTATTTGACTTGTAGCATAACAAAACATGCTCGTGATGGAACAGGCAGGGAGCATGGAAGGGGCGGCAACTAGTTTCACGCACACAGGCGCTACTTCTGGCCCACACTCAGATCCACCAAGAAACCTAAGAACTGTTTGTTGCACCAAATCTACATTGACTAGAATTTGTTGCATCGAAAGAGACGGACCCACCAAGAATTATCTCCTTTGGCTTTACTTTTTTTTAGCCTTCAGGTTCAATCTTGTCATGTAAGAAATTGATCGAAAACTCTACAACCAGTGACCTAAACTGGAAGCCAATGCTTTGGCTGGTCCTGTATTGGGACAACAGATGGGTTAGGGTTAACAGGAAAAAAAACATTTACACTAATATTTGTCTACAATTATTCTAAAACCGTGGTCTCCAAACTGTGGCCCTCCTGCAACTCACTCGAAAACCAAAGGCATCAGATGTGGAGTTACAACCCTAATGGTGCCCATTACAGTGCCCATAAAACCTTGTATCATGAATGGCATTCAGATCTTCATTGTTCTGGGGAAGTGTTTCCCAGCCAGTGTGCTTTCAGCTGTTGCAAAACTACAACTCCCAGCATGCCCGGACAGACTTTGGCCAGTGTTTCCTAACCAGAGTACCTCCAGCTGTTGCAAAACTACAATTCCCAGCATGAGTCGACAGCCACAGGCATCAGATGTGGAATGACAACCAAAACGGTGCCCATTACAGTGCCCATAAAACCTGGCACCTTCCTTGGATCATGAATGGTATTTAGATCTTCATTGTTCTGGAGAAGGGTTTCCCAACCAGTGTGCCTCCAGCTGTTGCAAAACTACAACTCCCAGCATGCCTGACAAGGTGGAGGGTCACAGTTTGAAGACCACTGTTCTAAAGTAATAACCTGCAGCATACAAACTAAAAAAATAATAATTCAAAAACTTAAAGGGGTTATCCAGGAAAAACTTTTATATATATATATCAACTGGCTCCAGAAAGTTAAACAGATTTGTAAATTACTATCTTCATCCTTCCAGTACTTATGAGCTGCTGAAGTTGAGTTGTTCTTTTCTGTCTAAGTGCTCTCTGATGACACCTGTCTCGGGAACTGTCCAGAGTAGAAGCAAATCCCCATAGCAAACCTCTTCTACTCTGTGCAGTTCCCGAGACAAGCAGAGGTGTCAGCAGAGAGCACTGTTGCCAGACAGAAAACAACAACTCAACTTCAGCAGCTTATAATTATATAAAGGATTAAGATTTTTTAATAGAAGTAATTTACATATCTGTTTAACTTTCTGGAGCCAGTTGATATATAAAACATTTTTTTTTCTGGAATACCCCTTTAATTGAAAAAAACACATAAAATAAATTCAAAAATATCTTCAAAAAACAGTAAAAAAAAATCTATAAAATCTACATTAGCGAAAGCAATCCAGCTATTCCAACCAATGGCACAAAAAAAAAGTATCGCCAGAAGAGAAGAGTCTCCTGAGCAGAAAAACTTTTCGTTTTATCATATCATGCGTCGACAGTGGCAAAAAAAAAAAAAAAATCATAATCCTGGTCTCCCCTTTCAGCGCAGACGATTTATTAAGGGGGAATGAATCGATTCTGGTTAACTTGAGGTATGATAAAAATAAATAAATAAATGTAAAAAAAGAAATAAAAAAAAAACAGCTGTAACTGACAGGATGACATCTGATACACAGCTGGGGAAATAAATAAAAAAGATGTAAAAATAAATAAATAACATAAATGAATAAAGCCGTAAATGACCTGATGGCATCTGAAACATAACCGGGGAAATATATATATATTAAAACATCAGTCAACTACAATTACATAAATTTATTATTTTATTAATTTTATATTTTTTTAAAGAATTTAATTATTATTATTATTTTTACTATCGTAGGAGACCATTTGCATTTTGCATGACGTAAACTGCGGTACTGGAGGGTAAAGCCCCCGCTGATAAATTGTTGTATCGATCCTGTTCACTTTCACATACCATAATTATAGCCCGGTAATGGATGACACCCGTGATATATTTTTACTTTAGAGAAAAGCCAAGGTTTTTTTTTTGTTTTTTTTTTGTCGCTTTATGAGTTTGGACCTAATCCTTTCAATTAATATAGGATGATTGATATCTAAGAGCGCGGCGGTGGAACGCACACGCTTCTAGCTCTCCTATTAAATATTATTCGTTTGGTATTGATCCACCATGGGGGGGGGGGGGCACCGGTATCCAATTTGTGGTGCAATTTCGTTGATTTGATAGATTGAGATCTTCCGCCAATTTTCGAAAAATGATAAAATTAGCTTTTTTGGTTTCCCCACTAATAAATGTAATGCTTTATTGTTATTGAATGATCCCCATTGTCACTCTAGGAAATTGTTTCCTTTTTGATAAATTGTTCGGATTAATCCCCCGTAATTACAGACTGTACCGTAAATACAGGGAATTTTTCATAGAAGGAATTAGACTTGCTGACGAAAAAGACAAAAAAAAAATTCTTAAAGGGATACTCCGGTGGAAAAAAAAAATTTCCTATTCAACTGATGCCAGAAAGTAAAACAGATTTGTATATTATTTATTATATTATATTTATTATATTATTTGTATCTATGAAAAAAAAAATCTTGGTCCTTCCAGTACTTATCAGCTGCTGAAGTTGAGTTGTTCTTTTCTGTCTGAGCACAGTGCTCTCTGCTGACACCTCTGTCCATGTCAGGAACTGTCCAGAGCAGGAGAGGTTTGCTATGGGGATTTGCTCCTACTCTGGACAGTTCCTGACACGGACAGAAGTGTCAGATTAAAGGGGTTATCCAGGAAAAAACTTTTTTTTTATATATATATATATCAACTGGCTCCAGAAAGTTAAACAGATTTGTAAATTACTTCAATTAAAAAATCTTAATCCTTTCAGTACTTATGAGCTGCTGAAGTTGAGTTGTTCTTTTCTGTCTGAGTGCTCTCTGATGACACCTGTCTCGGGAACCGCCCAGTTTAGAAGCAAATCCCCATAGAAAAACCTCTTCTACTCTGTGCAGTTCCCGAGACAAGCAGAGATGTCAGCAGAGAGCACTGTTGCCAGACAGAAAACAACAACTCAACTTCAGCAGCTGATAATTATTGAAAGGATTAAGATTTTTTAACAGAAAAAATTTACAAATCTGTTTAACTTTCTGGAGCCAGTTGATATATATATATATAAAAAGCTTTTTTCCTGGAATACCCCTTTAAAGCATTGTAGTCAGACTGGAAAGAACTACACACCTTCCTGTGCAGCATACAGCAGCTGATAAGTACTGGAAGAGATAAGATTTTTTAATAGAAGTAATTTGCAAATATGTATAACTTTCTGGCACCAGTTGATTAGAAAAAAAATGTTTTCCACTGAAGTACCCCTTTAAAGAGACATTGATATTTAGGCAGGTATTGATACAAATGTATCATTTTGAAATGTTCCAACTATCATTGTAGCGGCTTCTATTCTAATGTTATTTAAAGACACAGTATACAGAGCAACAAAGGCAAAATGTGTTTTCCCGTTTTACCATCATAAATTCCCATCATGCCCTGTGAGCCATTAGCTCTTGTGACAGGTTAGGCCAGTGTTTCCCAACCAGAGGGCCTCCAGCTGTTGCAAAACTACAACTCCCAGCATGCCCGGACAGCCGTTGGCTGTCTGGGCATGCTGGGAGTTGTAGTTTTGCAAAAGCTGGAAATACTCTCTTAGGGAAACACTGGTCTTAAGCAGCGCCACTCTTGTCCACAGGTTATGCCTGGTATTGCAGCTCCATAAAGTGAATGCTCTAATGCTGAGAGTTGTAGATTTGCCACAGCTGGAGGCACCCTGGGAAACACTGGGTTTAGAAAATCTGCAATATGGCCACTGAAAGGCTTTCAAAGCCTGATGGGAGATGTAGTTTTGCAACAACTGGGGTGTCGCAGGGGTACACTGGGGGAACACCAAGCTATGGCTCTCCAACTGTTTCAAACTACAAATCCCAGCATGCCCTGACAGCCTCAGCAACATGTTGGGGATTGAAGTTTCGCAACAGCTTTAGAGCCATAGGTTGGGCTGTCACGCCACCTCCCATAGGCGCGCATTAAGGGGGCGGAGTGTGACGTCACATGGGGGCGGAGTGTGACGTCACATGGGGGCGGAGCCGTGACATCGCAATACTCCGGCCCTGTGATCGGCAGTCATCAGACCCGGAGCGAACATGCTCCGGGGGCTGATGGTAACGGGGTGCTGCGTGAACGATCACGGGGGTCCCCAGCGGCGGGACCCCCGTGATCAGGCATCTTATCCCCTATCCTTTGGATAGGGGATAAGATGTCTTAGCGCCGGAGTACCCCTTTAAGCCATGCCTTACAAAACTACAACCTATCCATGTGTTGCAAAACTACAACTCCCAGCATGCTCTGACAGCTAAATTTCTAGCAGGCCAAACTTTGGGGATCACTTTATTACAAATGTCTATTTAGTATTCTGGATCCACAGGAGATTGAACCTAGTAGACAAACATTTTATGATTTTTTATTTTTTTTTAAAGGCTGTAAGGGCATTCTGGGAGTTGTAGTTTTGGAAAGCCACAGCTTTGGAATCTCGGCTTTGCAAGTTTATCGTTGGAGTTTCTGAATACAATGTATAATATTAAGCTCAATGCAATTTTTTTTTAATTATTTGTTGCCACAACTCAACAAAAAAACGACAATCTGCCAAACAGGAAAAAAAAAAAAAAGACCTGCCCCATTATCTTCTAGGAACAGTAAGCGACAAGTCATCACCCCACCCAAGGCCTGCCATACCAAAATCTTTGGGTGGGCCCAAATCTACGAGAACCAAATGCAAAATCTTAACTTTCTACCTTCTTCTGTCCACCAAGACCTAATCCAACTTTACCAGATACTACAGAGGAGTGTTTCCCAACCACTATGCCTCCAGCTGTTGCAAGACTACAGCTCCCAGCATGCCTGGACAGCCAAAGGCTGTTCTGACATGCTGGGAGTTGTAGTTCTGCAACAGCTGGAGGCATACTGTTTGGGAAAAACTGCTCCAGAACAATGAAAAGTCGAATGCCATCCATGACCCATGTAAGGTACCAGGATTTATGGGCACTGCAATGGGCACCATTGCCAATTGCAATGGTCAATGCCATTGGCTTTCCGGCTGTAAAATCTTTAAACCGGCAAAGCTGGGAGTTGAAGTTTTTCAACAGCTGGAGGCACCCTGGTTAGGCAAAACTACTATAGAAAGCAACTGAGAGAATATGGAAAGTATCAGACAAAATTTGTTCTTGATGAACTAAACAACCAAAGATTTTAAATATTTTTTTTGTAAAAAAATTTTTGAAGATTTTTGCAAAAACACACTTGAAATTTGGAAACTCAGTGTTACGTCATGCATGGAGTAGCAAGGACCTACACTCACCCAGACTGCTGTCTGTGCCTACTTGACAATCAGCCTTAGGTAGCAAACTCTCAACTGGGCGACAGTCCCTGTGCTGAACTAAAGTGCAGGGGAGGCACAAGTAAAACAGCAATCAAAATAGTGAAAGTCAAGGAAACAGGAGAGGACTGAAAGGGTAAATCAAGATTACTGACAAACAGGGAAGATATAATGCCAGGTATACAGGGTACTGACAAACAGGTAGAGGATACAGGTCAAAATACAGGTACGGTAACAGGAGTAAGGTCAGAATACAGTTTCAGGATACATGTTAAGGTTCAAACAAGATAAAGCAGATGTACAAACACACAGGGCAAGGGGCAAAGCAAGAAAAGCAATGGGTCAGACCTATACCATAAAGTAGTACAAACACAAGCAAGAATACAAGTTCAGGTACAGAAAAGATGAAGTAGAAATATGTACACACAAGGCAAAAGGCCAAGCAAGAAAAGCAATGGGCCAGAGCTATACTAAGGTGAAGTACAAAACACAAATTGAACAGAGGAAAGGTCAGGATACAAGCCATGGTAAAGGAAAGGTCAGCATACAAGCCATGGTAAAGGAAAGGTCAGGATACAAGCCAGGGTAAAGGAAAGGTCAGCACACAAGCCAGGGTAAAGGAAAGGTCAGTATACAAGCCAGGGTAAAGGAAAGGTCAGGATACAAGCCATGGTAAAGGAAAGGTCAGGATACAAGCCATGGTAAAGGAAAGGTCAGCATACAAGACAGGGTAAAGGAAAGGTCAGGATACAAGCCAAGGTAAAGGAAAGGTCAGGATACAAGCCATGGTAAAGGAAAGGTCAGCATACAAGCCATGGTAAAGGAAAGGTCAGGATACAAGCCAAGGTAAAGGTAAGGTCAGCATACAAGCCAGGGTAAAGGAATGGTCAGCATACAAGCCAGGGTAAAGGAATGGTCAGCATACAAGCCAGGGTAAAGGAAAGGTCAAGATACAAGCCATGGTAAAGGGAAGGGTGAGGATACAAGCCATGGTAAAGTAAAGGTCAGGATATAAACCAACAAAACCCACGTGCGACAAACAGGATGCGACATAATAATAAATACCAGGGGAAAAAAGCAATCGGGTAAGAAAGCAAGATAGACTTACAACCCGATTTTCTAAGTAAATGAGGGCCAATCTCGAGGTGCAAGAGTAGGTGCAATCTGTCTGACATCAGCATCACTTTGGCGACATCACGGTCTCGCCCCCTCGTGACATCACACCACGCCCCCTCCATTCATGTCTATGGGAGGGGGCGTGTCGTTCGACACGCCCCCTCCCATAGACATGAATGGAGGGGGCGTGGTGAGACGTCACAACCACTGCCGCAGGAACCCGGTGTTTGCTTAGAATGCCGTGTGCTGTGGGAGATCACGGGGGGGCCCAGCAGTGGGACCCCCGCGATCAGACATCTTATCCCCTATCCTTTGGATAGGCAGCGGAGTACCCCTTTAAGTAAAAAAGTTACCAGAAATTTAAAAAGTAACTAAAAGGTAAAATATTATTATTTACTTCCTTATTATTATTTAAATAAAACATTATTAATTAATTCCAACCCCCTCCATAAAATGAATTGTTTGAAATGTTGAGAATCTGAAAAAGTAATAAATCTTTATTAACGAGAAACGTTATAAAATTAATATATTTTTTTTTGGGGGGGGGGGGAACGAGCATTTCTTACTATGAATTAAATCTGTAGGAAAAATATGACAGCTCCTCATCTGTTTAAAGTCTCGAATGAATTTGTCGGCTTGATACGTTTTATACTAGAAAACAGACCCACCGCGCAGGGAACAGACTGAAAACCTTCTATTGATCAGTGCATCGATTTTACTGCCTGAAGTAGGGAAGAAACGGTGAAAGCTAGAATTTCTTTTTTATTTTCTGTACTTCCCTGACTTATTGGCTGCCAACGCTGTGGCCTTCTCCGTCTCGGTCCCTGGAAGGCGGCTTGTGTTGCAGCGAGGCAGGATGTCTGCCCCAGATAATACGCGCTGAAGGCAGACGATCCGAGCCGGAGCTGATTAAGTCATTGACTTCCACAATGACCCAAAGGCCGCCCCCCCCCACCCCCCCACCCCTGACACCGACACAGGACGCTGCCAGGGACGGATGAAATTTTGACATTAGGTGACTTTTTTTCTTGACAAAAAAAAATTTAATGGCAGAACACCGGGGAAACGAAATAAGGGGTCATCAATAATACAATGATATATACAAGGCAAAAGTGTACAATAAATACATAATAGCTTAATATGGAAATATAAAATATAACTATAGGGTGGGGGAGCGCAAAGTCTCTAACATCCAAAGATATAGTGAACTCCATGTCCAGGAGGCTTAAAGGGGTGCGAAATAAATGTTTTCAAATCAACTGGTGCCAGAAAGTTATACAGATTTGTAATCCTTCCAGTACTTATCAGCTGCTGTATGCTCCAAAGGAAGTTGTGTAGTTCTTTCCAGTCTGACCACAGTGCTCTCTGCTGACACCACTGTTCATGTCAGGAACTGTCCAGAGTAGGAGCAAATCCCCATAGCAAACATCTCCTGCTCTGGACAGTTCCTGACATGGACAGAGGTGTCAGCAGAGAGCACTGTGGAAAATAGATTGAGAAATAGATATGAGATATATAGATATGTGAGAGATAGATATGAGCTAGATATGAGATAGATAGATATGTGAGATAGATAGATATGAGATAGATAGATAGATATGAGATACATAGATAGATATGAGATAGATATAGATATGAGATAGATAGATAGATAGATAGATATGAGAGATAGATAGATAGATAGATAGATAGATATGAGATAGATAGATAGATAGATAGATATGAGATAGATAGATATGTGAGATAGATATGATATAGATAGATAGATAGATAGATAGATATGAAATAGATAGATAGATATGAGACAGATATGAGATAGATAGATAGATATGAGATAGATAGATATGAGATAGATAGATATGAGATAGATAGATATGAGACAGATATGAGATAGATAGATAGATAGATACGAGATAGATAGATAGATAGATATGAGATAGATATGATATAGATATGAGATAAATATGAGATAGACAGATAGATATGAGATAGATAGATAGATATGAGATAGATAGATATGAGATAGATAGATAGATATGAGATAGATAGATATGAGATAGATAGATATGAGATAGATAGATATGAGATAGATATGAGATAGATAGATATGAGATAGATAGATATGAGATAGATAGATATTTTTTTTACATGTCTTCTCCTATTATATAGAATCTCATCCTTTCCCAGGTTATTACATTCGCTTAGTTTTACTGAATCCCCTCCCGCTGTATAAGGAGAAGGGATGAGAGGGTTTTTTTTTTTGTTATTTTGTCCAAACATGGAGACATTAGATCCGCGGTAACAGGGATTACGCAACTGCGGCCCAATCTGTATGTTCTTCCCTGATGAAGAAGATGAGAGAATCCGGAATGATCTGGTCCGGATTACAGAATAAGTCATTGATGATTATTGACAATGTCAGGATAATCTGCAAAACTACAACTCTCAGCATGCCCGGACAGCCGAAGGCTGTCCGGGCATGCTGGGAGTTGTAGTTTTGCAGCAGCTGGAGACACCCTGGTTGGAAAACCCCCGATCTACATGTTTGGTTGTTTCATATCTAATAGAAGAATCCAATTGTTTCCAGGTCTAACAACATCTCGAAAATGTTGTTACATGGAAACTATCTACAGAAGTTCTAACCCCATTAGGGGCCCCGCGGGCCCTCGACACAATATGTTTTTTTGACGATTTTGACGGCAGACGACGGTAAATTCCAATTGGTTCAGTCTCAAGTCTAACAACCTACAATGTATCCGTCCCATAAAGCCCAATCTGCAAACAATTGAGCCCTGGCACACTTCGTTACTTCGTTACTTTGTTACTTTGTTACAATGTATTTTTTATTTTTTTCTCAGGATCTTAAGGGGAGAAAGACAACGTCAGCCGCCGTAAACTCCTTCTGCCATGGTCGTATCCGTCGCCCAATAAAATATTGCGTCAACACCCCCCATAACCCCCCCCCCCCCCTCGCCAACGCCAAGTCAACAGCGTTCCAGTCCAGCTGACAGAGAGAGTGGTATCTGCTACTGCAAAAAAACAGCCTGACTGGTTCAACTCTGCTGATCCGATGGAGAGACAAAAGAGGACGTGATTTGGAGGGGGCGCAGGGGGTGTCTGGTCTGTCTGGCTGCACACATAAAGCTGGCATGGTGGTGGTAGTGGGGGGGGGGGGGGTTGGGGGGCACACTGGGAACCATTATTGGGTTCTCCTTAGAGTAACGCAAACACATGCGGAAGGTTAAGACGGGCTGCGGAGGATGGCATACTCTGCTGTATGTGAAAGCCAGGTGGCCTGGGCATATTGGCAACCAGCTGGCGCAATGCCCACTGCATATGGCTCTCAGCGCTTTGTGATTCCCATTAAACCTTTCAAGACTCTTAACCCCTTCCGTGCCAGATGAGAAAAAAAAAAAAAACAACAACAACCAAACAGCTGGGGCTTCGACAGGCGGCACAAACCCCATCAAAACGTCAGGGAGATAGAGCCTGAATAAGATGGCGAGGCTATCGTGTGCGATACGGTCCGGTATCTAATCCTGTCAAGTGCGATACTAACCGCAGGGCTGACCTATTGAAGCCAAACATGTGTGATACTGTGGGGTATCTAATCCTGTCAAGTGCGATACTAACCGCAGGGCTGACCTACTGAAGCCAAACGTGTGCGATACGGTCCGGTATCTAATCCTGTCAAGTGCGATACTAACCGCTGAAATGTTACCTAACTTCATAAAAGGATAGCGTGGCCATTGTATCTAAGCCTGGTCATTAAAGGGGTTATCCAGGAAAAAATACTTATTTTTATATAATAACTGGCTCCAGAAAGTTAAACAGATTTATAAATTACTTACTTATTTTTTTAATTACTATTAAAAAATCTTAATACTTTTATAACTAATGAGCTGCTGAAGTTGAGTTGTTCTTTTCTGTCTAAGTGCTCTCTGATGACACCTGTCTCAGGAACTGTCCAGAGTAGAAGCAAATCCTCACAGCAAACCTCTTCTACTCTGTGCAGTTCCCGAGACAAGCAGAGATGTCAGCAGAGAGCACTGTTGTCAGACAGAAAAGAACAACTCAACTTCAGCAGATGATAATTATTGGAAGGATTAACTTTCTGGAGACAGTTGATTTATATATATATATATATATAGAAAAGCAAATGGAGCGGCACTCACAAATGGGAATAGATGCAATGGGTGCAAGCTGTGGATGGGCCCTGGTCCTCGAGCCCCAATTAGATACAGCAACCAAGTAGACGCAGCAGCACTCCAGCGTAGTGAGAATAGTGACTTTTATTTATCACCAAGATGCAATAGCGACGTTTCAACCACCTCACGTGGCCGTCCTCAAGGGCTTGAGGACGGCCACGTGAGGAGGTTGAAACGTCGCTATTGCATCTTGGTGATAAATAAAAGTCACTATTCTTCACTACGCTGGAGTGCTGCTGCGTCTACTTGGTTGCTGTATATATAAAGTTTTTTCCTGGAATACCCCTTTAAAGCCTATACCTAACTCTACATAACAGTATCTAAGGCAATGAACAATATTCATGCCAAAATAATTCACAAAACAGATATGTGGAAGTTTTGGAGGGACACGGTGACTTCACGCTGATATTTAAAAGTAGGAAACTTAGATATCTCAAATTAATTGGTGAAAGAATAGAAGAATAGGTAGGATGGTGCAATGGGAGTGCTGGAGGCCTGGTGGAATCATAACAATAAATAAATAAATAAAAGTATTAAAAAAAATTAAAAAAAATATGTGGGGAGAAAAATCCATAATAATAAATACATAAAAGCTGTAAATGTTATAAAAAAATAAACCTATTTTACTAAATATACAAATAAAAAAGTACAAATAAAATACACATATATATATATATATATATATATATATTAAATTAAGCTCTTTGTTCATGGACATATATATATATCTGTGTGTGTATGGGTGTGGTAAACCTTCAGAATTAGAAATGTATTTATTGAATAATTATTAGGTAAAAAACAAATGTATGTATATGTAAAAACAAAAATAAAAAAATATGCTAAAAATAAATATATTTACATCTTTGCTATTGTGGAAACATTATAAAATAAAATGTATATTCATAATATAAAATTTTAAATAGAAAAAATTTACAAAATACCCCTTCAAAAAAATGAGTCTCGTCTTGAAAATAATCAAATTAGATTAAAACGTAATCTGCCGGCCCCAGGACAAGCCCAGATTCTAACGTCCCCGACTGCTCCCAGGCAAAGCCAATAACTTCTCTTATGTTCCAACAATGACTAATTTTACATATAACATTTTGCCCGACTATTAAATGCAACTTCTCAACGAGAAACGCCAATCCGCCGGTAACTAGCGAGAGATTTCGCCCAGCACGAGGCGCATTGTGTTTTATCAATTTGTAGAAAATTCTCCCAATCCTTTCACGAGATAACAGGAGATTATCAGCACGCAGCGCCACAAATCACTATTTTCTTACACTGTCCCCTAAATTAATATTTGTGTGACTCCCCCCTACCCCACCCAAAGGGAAAAACACATAAAAATTCAAAAATAGAGAACAATCTGAATTTAATTTATTTTTTATTTTTATTATTCCGTGACTCCCGAGCCCGAAGATCAAGCGCTCCGCTTAGCGAAGCAACAATGGCCGTCCGCTCTGTCCCCAATCTCTTCAGCTTAAATATTCACAATGCGCCATTATTACCGAACCATTATCTTCCTTAGCTCTGACAAAAAACATCGTGCCGCCCATGAAAGGCTTCTTTCTTCTCCTGATTACGCTCGAAAACATGACCGCATCTTACAGTCGTTTTTTATACTTTCCCACAATGCACCACTCAATTTCTGTGCCAAAAGAAAAAATTTAAAACATTTAAAAATTTTAAAATTCAGCCCATTGAGTCCTAAATCTGACTTGGCCACAATTCCCTTATTAAGATTCTAGTAATTAAAAGAAATTAACTCTTCGCAATCACCGGCTCTGTCGGCGGCCATCATTTTCCATGTGCTACAGCCTCCAGCTGTTGCAAAACTACAACTCCCAGCATGCCTGGACATCCTTAGGCCAGTGTTTCCCAATCAGTGTGCCTACAGCTGTTGCAAAACTACAACTCCCAGCATTCCCGTACATCCTTAGGCCAGTGTTTTTTCCAACCAGTGTGCCTCCAACTGTTGCAGAACTACAACTTACAGCATGTCCGGACATCCTCAGGCCAGTGTTTCCCAATCAGTGTGCCTCCAGCTGTTGCAAAACTACAACTCCCAGCATGTAAAGTAAAGGCCTTCCTCCGTGCTTGAGTTACACGGGAAGTGGGGACAAAGTGGTAAAATTTGGTGGCCATATTTAAAAATCTAAGCCGATGTCATAGACAGTATAAAGGATTAGACAGTGACCATAACTTCACAAACGGCACACCAATAGGTCAGAAGAAGAACTACAATCAAATCACCACAATTACTGCACATGTCACTGAGCATGCCCACTACACTCTTCCCATACAGGTCAATGAGTTGTTTTTAGACTTGTCTTTTATATCTCAGGGTAACTGTTGCAAAGCAAATCAGGTATCATAGAAAAGTTTAGGCAGTGACCATAGTTTTTCATAATGAACTTTAGAAATGGCACACCAATAGGTCAGAAAAAGAACTACAATCAAATCGACACAATTGCTGCACATGTCACAGAGCATGCCCATTACACTCTTCCCATAGAAGTCAATGATTTGTTTTTAGACTTATCTTTTATGTGCCACTGCTATAAAAATAAAAAAAACTACAGCTGCCATGTGTCCTATAATTCCCACAATTCTTGAGTTGCGTGGAAAGAGCGACAAACTGGTAGTACGCTACTAAACATATGTATACACTGGAGCATGTGTCATAGCAAAATTAGGACAGTGGCCAAAATATATCAATAATATTTTTTGAAGACCGCGATACCAAAAGATCTGGTGACGAACTACAATAGAAAAATTACTATAACTGCACAGGTCACAGAGCATGACCACTACAATCTTCCCATAGAAGTCGATACGTCATTATTAAACTTATTTTTCCTATTTCAGGAAGCTTGCTGTAAAAAAGAATCTCTACAGCTGCTGTTCTGGCACAATGGTTGGCCGGACAATCATAAAAAAATAAAAATAAGAAAAATCAAAAACCTGGATAACATAAAAGTGATAAAACATAAATATTTACGAAAAGTTTTATATATATATATTTATATATATATATATATATATATATATATATATAAATTTGGTAAATATTTATGGTATCCAGGTTTTAGATTTTTCTCTTATTTTAAATTTTTGGCCAACCATTGTGCCATATATATATATGTATTATTTTTTTTATTTCATTTCTTTTAATTTTTTTTTACTTTTATGTAAACACAAAAACATTTATACATATGCTTTAAGGATTTATATTTTATTTATATTTTATATATATATATATATATATATATATATATATATACACACACACATAGATATATATATATATATATATATATATATATATATATATATATATATATATATATATATATATGGATCCCAATTCTGGGATTTTGAGGGGACATGTTATCAACCTTTTATGTTACAAAATAGGATGTACAAGAGATTGTGTCTCCAGCCGTAGCAAAACTACAACTCCCAGCATGCCCTCATAAACCTCTAGAGAGCAATGTGTCGGGAACTATTGCTTAAGAGCAGTGTTTCCCAACCAGGGTGCCTCCAGCTGTTGCAAAAACTACAACTTCCAGCATGTCCGGACAGCCTTCGGCTGTCCGGGCATGCTGGAAGTTGTAGTTTTGCAACAGCTGGGATGCACACTGGTTAGGAAACCCTGGTTTCAGTCGTGCATTGTGTTGTTCCTCTGTTACTCCTCCTGGAAATGCGCGTTATTCCTCCCGAAAGGCTGTCTGGGCATGCTGAAAGTTGTAGTTTTGCTACAGCTGGGATGCACACTATTTAGGAAACCTTAATTTCAGTCATGCATTGTGTTGTTCCTCTGTTACTCCTCCTGGAAATGTACGTTATTCCTCCTAAAAATAATCCAGCAGTAAATGCAGGAATTTGTTAAAAACAGACACACTGGGAACGCCAAGGGGTCCTCCTAAGGTGCCCACACACCCCAAACCAACCGGTGAATAAGCCATAAATGCATCTCCATGGCGCCAATCAGCAACGACAGCCCCATTGGTCCCAGGTTTGGCGGACTCTATGGGAGGCAAATCTCTAACCCCTTAAAGTTTGAAGGACGTCAGCGAACAATACGGAGCGTTAATCATTCCTGCCACATAATTATTGTTCTGTAACCGAGAATTAACAAGTCGCTTGTGTGAGTGGGGGGAGGGGAAGGGGGGGGGGGGGGGGGGGGGGAATATTGAGGGTTTCCACAAACCACAATATATGTAGGCAAAGCCAACTCTTAACAGTTGCTATAAGTTGCCAAACCAAGATAAACACCATTACTGTGACTACATAGAAGCCAGTGTTGACGGCAATGCGATTAGTCCTAACAGGATAACATTATAATTAAATGAACGCACATGTTTACTGTTCCGGGAATCACAATGCTACAATTCAGCAACTATTCAAAGGGATTAAAAGTTATTGCAACACGAAACTGTGTCGCCATCCGATCTCCGCACCTCACCGCGGCTGACGTGTCAATGGATCCTGGCAGACTCCCCTCTATGTATCAGTTGCTATGGATCGGGCGCGAAGTGCTATAAGCAATCGGTTACTATACTATCTATGTAAATATTATGTAACCCGCCCCAAATCCAATACACAGGGCCATGGAGCGGGGAAACCGGATTAAAAAGAGGGGAGGACAAAAAACATACCCCACCCAGGCCATGCACTCTGCATAACTCATATCTACTTGAGGTGTTTGTACATATCCATCTGGGGAGATAATTACAATGTAACACTGAGGGATCAGATTGAATGTATACTTATCTATCTGACGGTAGGATTAAAGGGCTAGTTTCAGTTTTGCAATCGGTCTTATTCATGTAGTGCAGAGTGAGGACTAAAAATCTTAATAATGATGGTTATGTACAGCTATTGTGAAGACTGACGTGTCTCCATGGTTACAGACTACAAACAGGCCCTGTGTAGTCTGATCCTGCAGTCATTTGTAAATGTGAACATATATCTTAAATAACTGTAAAGACTTACGGCTTCCTCCATATACATGTACGCTCAAATCATCCAAGAATGCACATGCCCAAAAGGGGAAATGGGGACTAAGTTTGTACCAGACCCCTCTGTCTTCCTCCAAACTCCTCTGCCCCCTTCAGAGACCGTTGTCCCCCTCCAGACTCCTCTGTCCTCCTCCTCCAGTCTTCTCTCCATACTCCTGTGTCCTCTCCAGACTCCTCAGTTTTCCTCAAGACTCCTCTGTCCCCTCTTTCAGACCCCTCTGTCCCTCCAGACTCCTTGGTCCTCTCTCCTCCAGACTCCTCTGTCCTGCTCTCCAGACTCCTCTGTCCTCCCCCAGACTCCTCTGACCTTAAGATTTCTCTGTCCCTCCTCCAGATTCCTCTGTACCCCTCTGTTCTCATTTTCCAGATCCCTCTGTCCTCCTGCAGACTCCTCTGTCCCCTCTTTCCAGACCCCTCTGTCCTCCTCCAGACTCCTCTGTCCCCCTCCAGACCCCTGTCCTCCTCCTCCAGACTCCTCTGTCCTTCTCCTCCAGACTCCCCTGCCCCCTCCCTCCAGACTCCTCTGTCCCCTCCCTCCAGACTCCCCTGTCCCCTCCCTCCAGACTCCTCTGTCCCCTCCCTCAAGACTCCCCTGTCCTTCTCCCTCCAGACTCCTCTGTCTCCTCCCTCCGGGCTCCTCTGTCCCCTCCCTCCAGACTCCGCTGTCCCTCCGCAATCTATTCTGTTCCCTCTTGACTTCTCTGTCCCCTCCCTCCAGACTCCTCTGTCTCCTCCCTCCGGGCTCCTCTGTGCCCTCCCTCCAGGCTCCTCTGTCCCCTCCCTCCAGACTCCGCTGTCCCTCCGCAATCTATTCTGTTCCCTCCAGACTCCTCTGCTCCCTCCCTCCAGACTCCTCTGTCCCCTCCCTCCAGACTCCTGTCTCCTCCCTCCAGACTCCTCTGTCCCCTCCCTCCAGACTCCTCTGTCCTCCTCCTCCAGACTCCTCTGTCCTCCTCCTCCAGACTCCTCCTCCAGACTCCTCTGTCCCCTCCCTCCAGACTCCCCTGTCCCCTCCCTCCAGACTTCTCTGTCCCCCTACAGACATTTTCCCAGTCCTGCCACAATCGTCGGTTTCTACAGAATTTTCTCTTATATACATGGGGAACATCACCCCCGTTCCTCTGCCCCCTCATCATCGGTAAACACAAAGGATCAGACTACACAGGGGTTGTTTGTAGTCTGTAACCATGGAGACACATAGTCTGCATAGGCGCTGCATACACAACACAGCAGGAGTAAGTTGTTTCATTTTGAATTGGAGAAGTATAAAAATCCTTCAAACTATTCACATGAACCCAAATGACTCCGAGCCGGAATCTCTCCTGCCGAGCCGTCTGCGCGCTCACCCTTCACATGTTTACCTGAAAATTTACTGTTCTTTTTAAACGTTGCTCCTTTTGAAGTCGATCGGTGCACGCCTTACTGAGTGGCTTTAAAAAGGCCAGACGGGACGAAATTAGAAACATTCCTAAAAGTAGCAAAAAGTTTCCAATGTCATCACCAAAAAATGTTAATATACTCATGGGACCATACAGTAGCGGCAACGTCTGATACCCAACCTGTTAGACAGTGTTTCCCAAACTGGGTGCCTCCAGTTGTTGCAAAACTACAACTCCCAGCCAACGGCTGTCCGGGCATGCTGGGAGTTGTAGTTTTGCAACAGCTGGAGGGCCACAGTTTGAGATCACTGGTTTAGACTGTGCAAGGCCTTTAAAACCAGGAAAGGTCACACGCGATTCAGAGGCTGTCTGAGCATGCTGGGAGTTGTAGTTTTGCAACAGCTGGAGACACACTGTTTGGAAAACACTTCTGTAAGATTTTACAATAAGAAAGTGTATTTTTCTTTATATTAAGGTAATAGATAGATATGAGATAGATAGATATGAGATAGATAGATATGAGATAGATAGATAGATAGATATGAGATAGATATGAGATAGATAGATATGAGATAGATAGATATGAGATAGATAGATAGATATGAGATAGATAGATAGATATGAGATAGATATGAGATAGATAGATAGATAGATAGATATGAGATAGATATGAGATAGATGTGAGATAGATAGATATGAGATAGATAGATATGAGATAGATAGATATGAGATAGATAGATATGAGATAGATACATAGATATGAGATAGATAGATATGAGATATTTGGAGTGCTGCAGCTTTTGTTTCTTGGAGTAGATATGAGATAGATAGAGATATATGAGATAGATAGATAGATATGAGATAGATAGATAAAGATAGATAGATATGAGATAGATAGATAGATAGATAGATAGATATGAGATAGATAGAAATGAAATAGATAGATAGATATGAGATAGATAGATATATATGAGATAGATATATATGAGATAGATAGCTATGAGATAGATAGATAGATAGATGAGATAGATAGATATGAGATAGATAGACATGAGATAGATAGATATGATATAGATAGATATGAGATAGATAGATATGAGATAGATAGATATGAGATAGATAGATATTAGATAGATAGATATGAGATAGATAGATAGATATGAGATAGATATATATGAGATAGATAGATAGATATGAGATAGATAATAGATAGATAGATAATAGATAGATATGAGATAGATAGATAGATATGAGATAGATATGAAATAGATAGATAGATATGAGATAGATAGATATGAGATAGATAGATATGAGATAGATAGATATGAGATAGATAGACAGATTTTACGTGTAATTCACAGCCATGTACATTACTTTATTGACCCTTCCACATCCACAGAAGAATTTACGGTTTTATGTTTTCCAATAAAGAAAATCCCACATACATGCCGCTCCCTTAACAACCATAAACATTCTCGTGGGCTATGGAAGATTTAAATGAAGGAAAATGTTATGTAAGTTATTGTAAATTCTGGATATAAGCGCAGGGAATAATTGGAACCAGGTTTCTGCTCGCAGTGTAACCTCTTCCTCTCCTGCCTCCCAGTTCTTAACCCATTTGGATCCACAACGTACAAGATGCCAAAAATACTACGAGGGACAATCAGAATTTCCAAAAGTTTGCAAACTTATTGAGCTACAACACAAGTGACCAGAACAATGAGGACAGTGAGACGGTATTACAAGGTAAGAGCCCTTATAGTGGGATCCATGGGAGTTTTATTCTATAGAGCAGTGGTCTTCAACCTGCAGACCTCCAGATGTTGCAAAACTACAACTCCCAGCATGCCCGGACAGCCAACAGCTGTCCGGGCATGCTGGGAGTTGTAGTTTTGCAACATCTGGAGGTCCGCAGGTTGAAGACCACTGCTATAGAGCATCCCCCCTAAAAAGTCCTCAATAATACTAGGTCTTCGGTCATGTGTGAGTGTCTAAGATTTTTACATTGTATTCAGCTCTTTATTCTACATGGGTAACAGATACTTATTATTGAGTAAATGATCATAGGGTCTGGGGAAAGTTGAGTAAATGTCCACAGGGTCCAGGGAAACCTGAGTAAAGGTTTACATGGTCTGGGAAAAACTGAGTAAATGCCCATAGGGGAAATGATGACTAAACATTTATAGGGTCTGGTGAAAGTTGAGTAAATGATCATAGGGTCGAGGGAAAGCTGAGTAAATGTCCATAGGGTCTGGGGGTAAGCTGAGTAGCTGAGTAAATGTACATATGTTCTGAGGAATGCTGATTATATGTACATAGGGCCTTGGTAAAGCTGAGTAAATGCCCAGAGATTCTGGGGATCGCTGAGTAATTGTCCGTGGGGTCTGGGGACAGGTGATTAAATGTCCATATGGTCGGGGAAACCTGAGTAAATAATCATAGGGTCTGGGGAAAGCAGAGTAAATGATCATAGGGTCCAGGGAAAGCTGAGTAAATGCCCATAGATTTGGGGAAATGATGAATAAATATCTATAGGGTCTGGGGAAAGTTGAGTAAATGATGATATGGTCAGGGGAAAGCTGAGTAAATGTCCATAGGGTCTGGAGTAAGCAGAGTAAATGTACATATGATCTGAGGAATGCTGATTATATGTACATAGGGCCTGGGTAAAGCTGAGTAAATGCCCAGAGATTCTGGGGATCACTGAGTAATTGTCCGTGGGGTATGGGGACAGGTGATTAAATGTCTATATGTACTGGGAAACCTGAGTAAATAATCATAGGGTCTGGGTAAAGCGGAGTAAATGCCCATAGATTTGGGGAAATGATGAATAAATATCTATAGGGTCTGGGGAAAGCTGAGTAAATGCCCAGAGATTCTTGGGATCGCTGAGTAATTGTCCGTGGGGTCTGGGGACAGGTGATTAAATGTCTATATGGTCTGGGAAACCTGAGTAAATAATCATAGGGTCTGGGGAAAGCGGAGTAAATGTCCATTGGGCATGAGGAAAGCTGAGTAAATGTCCATAATGCATGATGAATGTTGAGTTAATGCCCATAGGGCATGGGGAAAGCTGAGTAAATATCCATAAGGCATCGGGAAAGCTGAGCAAATGTCCATAGGGCATGTGGAAAGCTGAGTAAATGTCCATAATGCATGATGAATGCTGAGTAAATGCCCATACGGTATGGGGAAAGCTGAGTAAATATCCATAAGGCATCGGGAAAGCTGAGTAAATGTCCATAGGGTCTGGGGAATGCAGTGTAAGGCTGGGTTCACACTGCAGAATTTCTGAACAGAATTTCTGCCGGAGATCGAGCCGGCGGTGCTAGGACCAAGCAGACTGGATTGCTGCCCTCATAGACTGCAATGCATTTCTGGGTGGATCTTTTGGGAGATCTGCTCAGAAATGCATTGCCATCTATGGGGACAGCAATGTAGTCCACGTGGTCCTAGTGCAGCCGGCTCGATCTCCAGCAGAAATTCTGCCCAGAAATTACAAATTGAACCCAGCCTAAGCTGTGTGAGTGTCCATAGGAGCTTCCAACAGAAACACAATGGCCAATAAACTTGCACTTACTATGCAGAGTAACATTGCTCAAAAATATCATTATTATGTTTTGTTATTACTGAAAAGAAAAATGTATCAAATACATTTCAAAGCAAAAATTATTTTTATTTTTTATTTTTTTTAGAACCCCCCCCCCCCCCCCCACGCTTCCAAAAATCCCACCATGATTCATTACCTCAGGTAACCCAGGGCCGCTTAGCTAAGTGAGGGGTTAAAGGGTACCAGGGAACTTGCAGACAATTTGGTCGCTGTCCAAACTCATGGTTTTAACATGAAAAATCTTGGCAAAGACATATGAACTCGCTGAAGTGAATTATGGCCCCGACACATGGAAAAACCATACAACTCTGTATCCCTTCAACTCTTTTTTAAATTTATATTTTTATTTTTTTCTCCCCGCTTGCATCCACCGGCGTGGAGAAGCAACGCGGTGAAAAAGTTAAAATATCCTCGTGTTTCCTGCATGGAACCGCCAAACGTTTCATGAAATTAATCAAAACGTTCAAAGTTAAAGGGGTACTCCGAGGGAAAACATTATTTTTTGTAAAAAAAACTGGTGCCAGAAAGTTAAAACAGATTTGTATAATACTTCTATTAAAAAATATTTATCCTTCCAGTACTTATTAGCAGCTGTATGCTACAGAGGAAATTATTTTCTTTTTGAATTTCTTTTTTTGTCTTCTCCACAGAGCTCTCTGCTGACACCCGATGCCCGTATCAGGAACTGTCCAGAGCAGGAGAAAATCCCCATAGCAAACCTATGCTGCTCTGGACAGTTCCTGACACTGACGAGCACTGTGGAGTATACAAAAAAGAAATTCAAAAAGAAAAGAATTTCCTCTGTAGCATACAGCTGCTAATAAGTACTGGAAGGATTAAGATTTTTTTTTTATAAAAGTAATTTACAAATCTGTTTACGGTAACTTTCTGGCACCAGTTCCTTTAGAAAAAAAAAAAGTTTTCCACCGGAGTACCCCTTTAAGTGTACGACCGCAGCAAACCTCCATCGCCATCTTTATGTATTTAGGCACGCCACCCAATCTCTTCCATTGTGTTTTGGGGGGGGGGGGGGGGGGGGTCTCTCACAACTCTTACACATTGTTACAAAAAAAAGAAAAAAAAAGAAATAATTTTTTTATGATTGTCACCACCCACGCTGCCTGCGACACGGGACAGACGGAAACAATTATAAAATGCGACATATATAATACATCTGAACACGGCCGCCAGATCCGCTCAATAAAATCGGAGAACCCAATGCAGAACGCACACGTGACCAAGACACCTGCACAAAAAAAAAAATTACATTTTAGGAGAATTTTAAATGAACATTTCAGAAGAATTTCGTGACCCTCAAAACTGTTCCAGTGGGGACTTTTTGAAGGTCGCAGTCTATAAGCTTTTAGGGGTATTCCCATCTTATGTATTACCCATCTACACAGCATATGCCCCACATTGGGGCATTTAGGAGAATGTGGACCCATGATCTCTATTTGGCGATACAATGTTGCCATCACTGGATACATCTATCTCTACAACTAATGGAGAAGGGACCATAGACGACAATGGAGACGGCCGCAACCTACAGGACGGCAACTTTTTGGATGAAGCCAATGCCACAGGCACCCGTGGGTGGCCATTTTGCATTAGACAATAAGGGTCGGGAGACTCCCACCTATCCTGTGCATATACTATAAAAGCGAAGCGTTATACCCTCACCCAAAAAATTCCTAAAAAACATAAAAGTCTATATATAACTGTATCCATGAGAACTGATACAATGTAGCAAGCTTTGCACCTGTTGCATATGATTAGTTTGAGCCTCAGTGTTTCCCAAGCAGTGAGCCTCCAGCTGTTGCAAAACTACAACTCCCAGGATGCCCAGACATCCTCAGGCCAGTGTTTCCCAATCAGTGTGCCTCCAGCTGTTGCAAAACTACAACTCCCAGCATGCCCGTACATCCTTCGGAAAGTGTTTCCTAACCAGTGTGCCTCCAGCTGTTGCAAAGCTACAACTCCCAGCATTCTCGGACAGCCTTTGGCCAGTGTTTACCAACAAGTGTGCCTCCAGCTGTTGCAAAACTACAACTCCCAGCATTCCCGTACATTCTTAGGCCAGTGTTTCCCAACCAGTGTGCCTCCAGCTGTTGCAAAACTACAACTCCTAGCATGCCCGGACAGCCAACGGCTGTCTGGGAATGCTGGGAGTTATAGTTTTGCAACAGCTGGAGGGCCACAGTTTGAGACCACTGGTTTAGACTGTGCAAGGCCTATAAAATCAGGAAAGGTCACACACGATTCAGTTAATCAATTGAAAATTTAGGTCCCAAATCTAAAATTAGACAATTTTTATCAAATATTTTGAATGCTAACGCTATCAGACCCACAAAACATACTGAATTCTGACAGCCATTGGCTGTCCGGGCATGCTGGGAGTTGTAGTTTTGCAACAGCTGGAGGCACACTGCTTGGGAAACCGTTTTCCAGAACGATGAAGATCTGAATGCCACTCATGATCCAAGGAAGGTGGCAGGTTTTATGGGCACTGCAATGGGCACCGTTATGGTTGTCACTCCACATCTGATGCCTGAGGCTGTCGAGGCATGCTGGGAGTTGTAGTTTTGCAGCAGCTGGAGGTCCACTGGAGAGCCGCACGTTGGGGGTCACTGCCCTGAATGCTGAACGCTCAAACTGATCGCATGCAACAGGTGCAAAACCAGCTACAATGTAGCAAAGTTCTCCACAGACCCCTGCGCCACCCCTGTCCTCGGGTTGTGCGTGGTATTACAACTTAGCTCCACTTTAATGTTACTGAGCTTCAATACCACATGCAAACTGAGGACAAGAGTGGCGCTGTTCCTGGTAGAAAGCAGCCACATCTTTCTAATCCATCAAGATATTGGAAAATGCCACTTATTTCTTGCAAAAACAGCGCCACTCCTGTCCATAGGTTAAGTCTATTATTGCATCTCGGCTCTACTGAAGTGAACGGAACTGAGCTGCAGTACTAAACACGACCTGTGGACAGGAATGGCGCTGTTATTGCAAAAAAAAAAAAAAGAAGAAGCTTTTTTTTAAATCCTCTGCCAGTATTAAAGGGTTATTCCAGGAAAAAATTATTTATATATACATATATATATATATATATATATATATATATATATATAAACAGATTTGTAAATTACTTCTATTAAAAAATCTTAATCCTTCCAATAATTATCAGCTGCTGAAGTTGAGTTGTTCTTTTCTGTCTGGCAACAGTGCTCTCTGCTGACATCTCTGCTTGTCTGGGGAACTGCACAGAGTAGAAGAGGTTTGCTATGGGGATTTGCTTCTACTCTGGACAGTTCCTGAGACATGTGTCATCAGAGATTACAGAAAAGAACAACTCAACTTCAGCAGCTCATAAGTACTGAAAGGACTAAGTTTTTTTAATAGAAGTAATTTACAAATCTGGTTAACTTTCTAGAACCAGTTGAGAAATATATATATATATATATATATATATATATATATATATATATATATATATATAAAGTTTTCCTGGATAACCCCTTTAAGGCTTTAAAAGGGGAAACCAAAAATTTGCGCTAAAAGTTGCAACTAGGTAGGGTTAAGAGGGATTGGCTGTTGCTTTTAAGTTATTGTAGCGCATCCTACCCCTAAATTTTTTTTAGGCATAGGCATCAAGTTTATTAATAAATTTGGCACTCTACATCAAATGCTTATTATTTTAAATTATTTTTTGTAATTGGGGGGAAAAAGAGGCCACGTTTTTATTTTTTAATGGCCATTTTTCCCTGATAAATAAAATACGTTGGGAAGTTTTACGCAGTGTGAACTTAGCCAAAGACTGGTGTATGGAGTGCCGGTCCTGATAAATCTTCCCCAATGTTTTTGGGAGTTCGTAAGGTCGATCCTCAGTGACTTTGTTTATGGTGGAAATCTCCTTTAAATTCCTCCTTTCGCAGAAGGTAATAGGCGACAATGATACAAGTAATCATCTCTTATTGTTCATTAAGTCACGGGGGCAGGTGGCGACGTAAAAGCTGCACAGGGCCTGGTGTCACCGTCTGTGGGGGGATTCGGCGTGGTACGGCGGTGCCATTCCTGCACAGGTTAAGAGGATAATACCGCATTGTGTTCTAATACTCCGGGACTATCAAGTACTCTGTAATTAGCCCCGTTCCATCCCTAAGGTCACAGAAACCTATACACTACAATTAAGCTGGAGACAGCGCAATATCGGCTGGGCGTCAAAATAATTACAGGGGGGCCCAGGGGTGAGTTCCGTGGCTTTCAAAATCTCCAGTTAAAGGCTTATTATTCCTTATTACCGCCCCAATTGTGCAGCGCATTGACAAACATTGTCGCATACACAGACACAAACACACTCGGGAAGTAGCGGTTGATAAATACAGGTTCAGGGGCTTTTGAAAAAAAAAATGACTTAAAGGGGTTATCCAGGCCAAAACTGTTTATATATATATATATATATATATATATATATATATATCAACTGGCTCCGGAAAGTTAAACAGATTAGTAAATTACTTCTATTAAAAAATTGTAATCCTTCCAATAGGTATTAGCTTCTGAAGTTGAGTTGTTGTTTTCTGTCTAACTGCTCTCTGATGACTCACGTCCCGGGAGCTGTGCAGTTCCTATGGGGATATTCTCCCATCATGCACAGCCCCCGGGACGTGACATCATCATTGAGCAGTTAGACAGAAAACTGCAGAAGCTAATAACTATTGGAAGGATTAAGATTTTTTAATAGAAGTAATTTACAAATCTGTTTAACTTTCCGGAGCCAGTTGAGATATATATATATATATATATATATATATATATATATATATATATATAAAAAAAGTTTTTGCCTGGAATACCCCTCTAAAAACATTTTTATTTTATTTTTTTTAAAGCGCCATATATTTCCCACAGGTTATACGTGGTATTGCAGCTGAACATGAATCACTTACTGCAATACCAGACACAAGGTCACCCTGCACATTAGACCAGTGGCCTCCAAATTGTGGACCTCTAGAGTTTGCAAAACTACAACTCCCAGCATGCCCGGACAGCCAACGGCTGTCCGGGCATGCTGGGAGCTGTAGTTTTGCAAGAGCTTGAGGCACTCCGGTTGAGAAACACTTTCTAAGAATAAAGAGGATTTAAATGCAATTTATGATCAAATGAAGGTGCCAGATTTGGATGGGCACTGTAATGGGCACCATTAGGGTTGTCATCCAAAACCTGGGCATGCTGGGAGCTGTAGTTTTGCAACATCACAGTTTGGAGATTATTGGTTGAATGTGTATGGAAGCCTCAGGACTATCCAGAGCAACAGATGCTGGAGGAGAGCTATCAACCCAATGTTATGTGTATGGCTTGCCTTAGTGGTTCAACTCAAAGATGGACAATTTGTTAGCGGCCACCAGAGAAGTAATCCCATTAAGACAGTCATAAGCCCAAACAGCAAGACAATAAATGAAGTTAAACATAAATAAATAAATAATAATAGAGATATGAAAAGTGCTAGAGATACAAGATGTTCTGACACCTTGGCTACGGTATATAGACGATGCAATAAGTCACTGAAAATGGTCAAATGAAGATGTGTCCGTCGGTTTTGATTCAAAAGGTCAGGAGAAAGCTACATTCTTAAGAATGGCTACAAAATATCTTCTCGCAAGAACAATTTCGAATCGGGAAAACTTTTACCCTAGTGTGGTCCATCTCCAGACCATGACTAATGTTTAGGTATCAATGAGAAGCCAGAGGTCATTTCTGGATCTTTACAAGTGGAAATTGAGCCATCATTGAGCCAAGAACGGACCAAAAAGACAGAATCAGGGTCATTCAAACAAATTTTTGGATTTTTGTGGATACAGGTCCATTAGCTTGTGGTGATACGGTTTGGTGATAGGTGTCTTTTGGGGCAGTGGTCCCCAACCCATTCCTCATGGTCCATCAACAATCTCGGTTTGTCCAGTTACCAGAATAGGTAAAAATTCTAATTCTGGACCTTTGGTAGTCTTAGGGACCTCTGCTTTAGGATCGCCCAACATCCCAACATATGGCAATGAGAGTTTTTGTAAGTTTTTGAAAGGCTGAAACGAAAATTTCCATTGCACACTTTACATTTTTCTTTAATAGGATAAGCCATTTGGTCTAAACATAATTTCACTTCATGTCAGATGTACATAAAAATCAATATTAAGGGCGTGAAGGAACCATAGAAATGATATAAGTCAAATTTTCCAAATTAATGAAGGGAAATATTAAAACTAATTGAAAAATCTATGGATTTTAATTTTTCGTATCTGAATTCTGGTAAATGCTAAAATTATAATCCCCTATTTTTTCATATATCTTTATATATATATTATTTTTTAAAGTCTTTGCCCATACGGGATTAATTAAATTTCTCAGGCATAATGAATTCTATTAATTTTTAGTATTTGCCTCCAGATGCATCTGATAATTTTATAAGTTTCTATGTGGTCGGAGCCCGAAACACATTCTCATTCTGCTTACTCATAACTGTATTCCAGGAAAACATAAACCGGCCGTAGTAATGGTTTTAAGATAAGAATTTTATGCAAATTTGAGATATTTTTGAAGGGTTCAGACTTACATGTTAAAGGGGGTACTCTGCCCCTAGACATCTTATCCCCTATACAAAGGATAGGGGATAAGATGTCTGATCACGGGGGTTCCGCAGCTGGGGACCCTTCGATCTCCCTGCTTCACCCGGCGTTCGTTTAGAGCATCGAGTGCATCGCCGAAGGCTTGTGATGTCACGGCCATGCCCCCTCAGTGCAAGTCTATGGGAGGGGGCGTGAGAGACGTCACACCCCTTCCCATAGACATGAATTGAGGGGGTGTGGCTGTGACGTCATGAGCGTGGCGTGGCTGTGACTTCACGAGCCTCTGTCCCGCATCGCCAATCATCCGGCACGGAGAGAAGTTCGCTCCATGCACTGGATGTCTGGGGTGCCGCAGCCGAGACATCTTATCCCCTATCCTTTGGATAGGGGGTAATATGTCTAGGGGTGGAGAACCCCTTTAAGGCGTGATATGGACCTATGGATATGACACCTGTAGGAAGCTATGGGCCTCTTCTGTATCTATGTGTGCCTCCAATTTTATATTGGAGTTTTTTTTTTCTTGCTCATGGATTCAGTTCGTACTTAAAAAACTAAATTTGTGGCAAGTTCCATTTAATGTGGACAGTAGGTGCCACGTGTTTAATGAAATGGAAGAATAGGAGCCGCATAGTCCATCAGATGTGGACAAGAGGTGCGGCACATTCCACCAGATGACGACAACTGGTGCCACAGGTTCCATTTGATGGAGACTACCGGTGCTGCATGTTCCTTCAGACGGAGACGACATGTACCACATGGTCCACGGGATGGAGACAAAAGGTTCCACATGTTTATTCAAACAAGAAAACAGGGGCTACATGTTCCATATGATGGAAACAACCCCGCTGCTTGTTACATCAGATGGAAAAATAGGTGCCAAATGTACCATTAAAAGAAGACAATAGGTGTCGCATGGTCCATTGATAGGGGCAACGTGTCCCACATGGTCAACGGGATGGAGACAGAAGACATGTTCATTCAAATGGGAAACAAGGTGCTTCTATTGGATGAGGACAACCTGTTACATCAGATGGAAGAATAGGTGCCGAATGTTCAAAAGAAGAAGACAATAGGTGCTACGTGTTCCACTGATGGAGACAATGGGTACAGCATTTTCCAATAATGGAGACAATAAATGCTACATGGTCCATCAGATGGAGAAGATAAGTGCTGTGTATTCCATGGGATTAGAACGATAGATGCCGCATGTTTCGCGGACTGGAGACAACAGGTGACAGGATTCATCAGATGGAAGAACAGGTGCCACATACTGCACTGGATGTGGCATAAGTCTCATCGGACTGAAACAATAGGTGCCACTTGTTTCATTGGGTGGAGACAACAGGTGCCATGTGTTCCATTGGGTTGACAATAGCTGCCACGTGTTCCATTAAGTGGAGACAACAGGTGCCATGTGTTGATTGTGTGGAGAGTCAGGTGCCACGTGTTCCATTGGGTTTCGACAACAGGTGCCACATGTTCCATTGGGTTTCGACAACAGGTGCCACATGTTCCATTAAGTGGAGACAACAGGTGCCATGTGTTCCATTAAGTAGAGACAACAGGTGCCACATGTTCCATTAAATGAGAGAACAGGTGCCACACGTTCCATTGGGTGATAAAATAAGTGTCACATGTTCCATCAAAAGAAAACAATAGGAGCCAAATGTTCCACTGGATGGAGAGGACAGGTGCCACATGTTCTATTGTTGAAGACAATAGGTGCAGCATGATCTTATGATGTAGACAACGGGTGCTATATGTTCCAGATGGAGAATATAAGTTCTGTGTATTCCATGGGATTGGAACAATAGATGCCACATGTTCCATGGACCGGAGACAACAGGTGACACTTTTCATCAGATGGAAGAACAAGCGGCACATGTTGCACTAGATGAAGAGAACACGTGGCGTATGTCTCATCGGTTATTGGAACAATGGGCACCAAACGTTCCAATAGGTGAGGACAACGGGTGACACATGTTGGATCGGATGGAAGAACCGGTGCCACGTGGTCACGTGGTCCATCGAATGGGGACAGTAGGTACCACATGTTCCATCAATGGAGGTAATTGGTGTCACATATTCCACTGAATGGAGACAATAGATGCCGAATGTTCCATCGATGAAGACGTCTATCACTACATGTTTCTATTGCAGTGTTTCCCAACCAGGGTGCCTCCTGCTGTTGCAAAACTACAACCCCCAGCATGCCCGGACAGCCAACGGCTGTCCGGGCATGCTGGGGGTTGTAGTTTTGCAACAGCTGGAGGCACCCTGGTTGGGAAACACTGTTTTATTGAAAGAAGACAAAGTACATTTGGGCTTATAAAACAGATGTGTAAAGGACCCAATTTTGTCTCATATGGTATTTGGGCACACATGTACAAGGCCTCAACCAGATAAATAAAATAATTTAAAGTGAGCTGTCCGGAAAATCCCATAACGTTCTTACCAAAAAAAAAAAAATAATTTTCCCGATGCCGAACAGGTAGTAAAAATATTAGCAACATATGTCTGCAAAACTGATGGTTCCATAAAACAACTGTATCAAATGCACAAAGACCAATACGTGATTTGTTTAAATTAAAAATAAAGAACATAATGAATTAATAAATAAAAATAATAATACAAAAAATAAAAAAAAGTTTCTCAAAAAGTTTATATTTTTAATTATTTATTTAATAATTTAATTATTGGCGTTGGCTTTTCCGCCACTTGAACCCATCCCCCTTGATCGTCCTGTACACAGACCCATTTAATGCACCTGTAATTGACCGCCATCAGGATTCATCCCTGGTAAAATAACGCTAATCTTTATTAATTTGAATATAACAATTAGACAGCAGATTCTGGCGGCGAGCAGCGTCGGCCTTGTGCTGCTGGGAGAGATGACTCCGAACAGACTTCTGCTTCTTGTGGTTGTTAACGCTTGTGGTTTTGTGTAATGTCGGTCTCTGTCAGGGACGCCGGTGGCCATATATACAATCATCACAAACCACAAGGGTGGTTGACTTCCCCACCAGTGTAATCTCCCAATCAGGAGCCGATACTTTACTGGTCAAGTGGCTTCTACGGAAAAAAAAAAATAATAATTTAAATTTACGACTGTCGCCCAGGGAGATTATAAATATGGTAGACCAGTGTTTCAAAGCCAGGGTGCCTCCAGCTGTTGCAAAACCTCAACTCCCTGCATATCAACTTAAAGGGGTTATCCCGGAAAAAATTTTTTTTTTATATATATATATCAACTGGCTCCAGAAAGTTAAACAGATTTGTAAATTACTTCTATTAAAAAAATCTTAATCCTTTCAGTACTTATGAGCTTCTGAAGTTGAGTTGTTCTTTTCTGTCTAAGTGCTCTCTGATGACACCTGTCTCGGGAACCGCCCAGTTTAGAAGAAAATCCCCATAGCAAACCTCTTCTAAACTGGGCGGTTCCCGAGACACGTGTCATCAGAGATCACTTAGACAGAAAAGAACAACCCAAGAAGCTCATAAGTACTGAAAGGATTAAGATTTTTTTAATAGAAGGAATTTACAAATCTGTTTAACTTTCTGGAGCCAGTTGATTTATATATATATATATATATATATATATATATATATATATATATATATATATATATAAAAGTATTGTCCTGCATAACCCCTTTAAGGAAATTCCTTCTGATAAAAAACGAAAAAAAATTGGAGTTAAAATTTTATTACCGGTTTCTGTTCCCTCCCTAGACTTTTGAAAAATTTGGTACATATTCCATCCCAATGTTGCCAATTCCAAAGATTTTGACTGTTCCGATAGAGTTGTAACTGGTTGACTTTCTTTTATTTTATTTTTATTTATATTTTTTTCACAATTTTATTTAATTTGTTATTTTTTTTACAATTTTGTTTAGTCATTTTGTATTTCTTCTAAAACATGGCACCACTTTTGTCCCTTACCAAATTTTTTGCTATGTTGCTTCTCCTCCGATCTTACATGTCTTAACAGAAAGAGAGACAATCACTGTCCATATACTTTACTAGGATATATGGATGTCATAGAGAGGGGTCTGGTGCTCAGGATCCCCCATTCCACCTATAATATATATATATATATATATGTATATATATATATATATATATATATATATATATATATATATATGTATATATACATACACACACATACATATATATATATATATATATTTTTTTTTTATTAGTATATATTTTTCAATAATAATTTCATTATTTATTATTATTTTTGTAATTTTTTTTATTTTACTTAATTACATTTTTTTTTCACTCCATACAAACTAAATTTAAATGTAATTGACTCATATGATTATTATTTTTGTGCCATCATGACGTTTTATTGTACACAAAAGTAAAGGACCCCATTGAACACTTGCTGTATATGTCCTGGTCCCTTTTTGTCCCTCCTTGGTTTTTATTCTGTTCACCCTCCTCTTACTATTCTTATTTTAATAAAGTAAAGGACCCCTTGTTATATTACACAATAACAATGCACAAAAAAGAAATAAATAAAAAAGGTGTAATTATATTATTATCAATATATTAGGTTACATTTTACTTTGGCGGGCAGGTTATGCTTCCGATACAGTGAGTCACATGACACGTGACATCACTGCTCCCCAAAAACAAGATCGATTTTACAGCTATGATGTCACTATCTCATCAAATATATATATATATATATATATATATATATATATATATACCGTATTTTTCACCATATAAGACGCTCCGGCATATAAGACGCACCCAATTTTAAAGGAGGAAAATCTAGAAAAAAAGATTCTGAACTAAATACAATGTAAATTATAGGACAGTGATCTTCAACCTGCGGACCTCCAGATGTTGCAAAACTACAACTCCCAGCATGCCCGGACAGCCGTTGGCTGTCCGGGCATGCTGGGAGTTGTAGCTTTGCAACATCTGGAGGTCCGCAGGTTGAAGACCACTGGTATAGGAGGTAATACTCACGTATCCCCGCCGCTCTGGACCGTCACCGCTGCCCTGGATGTTGCCCTCCATCGCTGTCGCCGCGTCCCCGGGGTGTCCCCGTCGCTCCGGAATGTCTCTGCTGCCCGCGATCCTCGCTCTCCATTGCCGCCATAGCGTCACTACGCACGCCGCTCCTATTGGATGACGGGACGGCGTGCGCGACGACGATGAAGGAGAGCGCCAGCCATGCAGTAAATCCGTCACGGAACAGTCATTCGCCAATCGGACACCGTGGAGACAGGTAAGGTCCCTCCCGGTGTCCTGTAAGCTGTTCGGGACGCCACGATTTCACCGCGGCGGTCCCGAACAGCCCGACTGAGCAGCCGTGTTAGTTTCACTGTCGCTTCAGAAGCGGCGGTCAGCTTTGATCGCCGCGTCTGAAGGGTTAATACAGGACATCACCGCGATCTGTGATGTCCTGTATTAGCCGCGGGTCCCTGCCATTGACGGCCGCAGGGACCGCCGCGATAGGACAGGGTTTTAATGTGCATTTGCCGTATAAGACGCATCAACTCCCCCCCCCCCCCCCCCCCAGTTTTGAGGAAGAATAAGTGCGTCTTATACGGCTAAAGATACGGTATATATGACATGGACCTTACTGCATATTTACACTAACGCATCTTGTGCATGTCCTCGGGGGGGGGGGGGGGGGCTATCTTTTCTGAAGGGTAAAAATTAAGACTTTGATGTTACAACAACAACAAAAAAATTTAAAAAATAAAAAATAAAATAAATACAAAAGCCTAATCATTGAAAATAAATAAAATAAAATTATAACAATACTAAAAGCAGTTATAGTTATTGTAGTAATGAGTTATTTAATTTAATTTACTTTTTTTTTTTAAATACCGGTATACAAAAATTTGATTTCTTTTTTTAATTTCCATGGACGGCCGGATACCTTTGTAAAACATAAAAAAAAGAAGATAAACACCTAAGCCGCGCGCGGTAATGATCATGATCTTCCCATTACACAATAATGTGTTATTTTCTTGAATTTTGGCCCCGGTTTAGGTTGTTTGGTTGGGAGCCAAAACCGTCGAGTGTGTCAGTCCACTAGTTTTCTGTGCAGACGAGGACTCTTCTCGCCCAGCTCCTTAAGTCTGGATCGGGGCCAGGTAGGGAAATCCATTTTACATAAAGAATACGCGGCAGCTCAAGTGCTCCGAGACTTTTTACCTACTAAAATAACTTTATGGACAAATGCCAGTCTGCTAGACAGCAGCGGCGCGGAGCATCTGGCATAAAAAAAAAGCAAGGTAATCTGTAAGGGTAACAAAGTTTCCTCTTCTTTTTTTCCTCTCTTTTCTAGAGACAAGGAAATGCCTGTGACTGCACTCGTGGCAGGTCACATGACTTGGCACGGTTTACATGATTGGCCAGAAGCGCAGTATATACGGCCGCCATGTAAGGAACTAAAAAGCTCCTGCCTTTTGCTGAATTCTTAAAATGGCGGACACCGAGCGCTGCGAGGGAAACGAGCCGAGACCCCTTTTCCCTAAATTTTTTATTTTTTTCCCCTCTGCTGGAGTTTTATAAACCTTAACAGATTTGAGTAGAAACAGATTTCTTGCAACTTGCTCTGCGTCTCGATTTCACAGCTCAACATACACTCAGGCACTGTCAAAAACTTGACTGCGTTCCAGAGAATATATTAACTGTAAACTTTCCAAGCGCGCCAAGCAAAAAAAAAAAAAAAGGAGCTCCGTACGGCAGAACAGGAAATCCACGTCCTAGTCTGTGCAGGGCTCGCAGCTTCCAGACGCGCACACCATACATGGTTAATGTGGAGATGGCCAGATGTGATCCTGACTCTGACTATGTCATACAAAATCATTAAAAAAAAAAAAAACTCTGGCAGCGCCGCAGACAGCGCGTTCACTTCCAAGGCCTGGCCAGTCGAACGCTGCACTCAGATGTAAAAATAGTCGCTTGCAGCCTGGCTGAAGTTCAAGCCTTACTGCGGCTGCCAGACACAACAGCAAATCAACGTTCAAGAGAAAGTGTTTACTTCGGCGGTGGCCAAAGATACAAATGCCAACAAACAATCAGGGCCGATTGGCCGGGTCCTGCAGCCGTTTTATCACAAACTGACTGGACCCCGGCCAATAAGAGCGTCCCCGGCCTCCATAACCAGCTGTGTGCCGGAGCACTGCAAGACTCTCTCCAGTGCCACCATGTTGCAGAATGTTTTTGATTTTTTGGTTAAATAGTCCGGTGCAAATAATGTTGAATTATATTTTCTCCCAGGGACAAAATGGTTGACTAGTTCGATGCAAAAATAAAACAAAAAACATATTGAGGAAGTTTTTTCGGCTTTTCTAGGGACAAAATGGTTAACTGGTCCGGTGCAAAAAATGTTGCAGAATTTTGTTTTTGCTTTCCAAACACAAAATGGTTAACTAGCTGATGCAAAATTTTAAAATGTTGCAGAATGTTTTTGGTTTTTAAGGGACAAAATGTTTAAATAGTCCGGTGCAAAAAAAAAAACATAAAAATGTTGCAGAATGTTTTGGGCTTTTCCAGGGACAAAATGGTTAACCAATCTGGTGCATAAAAACAGTGCAGCATATTTATTTATTTTCTTTCCAGGCACAAAATAGCAACCTAGTCCAGTGCAAAAAAAAATATATAAAAAAGGTGCAGAATGTTTTTTGGTTTTCCAGGCACAAAATGATTAACTAGTCCAGTGCACAAAAATATTGCACAATGTTTTTGGCTTTTTCAGGGACAAAATGGTTAACTAGCCTGCTGCAAAGCAAAAAGTTGCAGACAGTTTTTTGTTTTGTTTTTTTCCAGGCATAAAATGGCTACCTAGGCCAGTGCAAAAAAAAAAAAAAAAAAAAAAAAAAAAAAAAAGTTGCAGAATGTTTTTTGTTTTTTTAGGCACAAAGTGGTTAGCTAGTCCGATGCAATTTTTTTTTTCAATAATATTATAATATTTATGGCTTTCTAGACACAAAATGGTTAACTAGTCAGGTGCACAAAAATGCAGTATTTTTATTTTTTTTCCAGGAACAAAATGGTTAACTAGTCCAGTGCAAAAAAATTAAAATAAAAAAGGTGCAGAATCTTTTATGTTAGTTTTTGGGCAGAGGGAAAAGTTAGACAACTAGTCAGATACAAACAATGTTGCAGAATGCTCTTATTTTATGTGAGTTTTTGGGAAGAGGGGAAAATGAAAAATTGGTGCAGTGCAAAAAATGTTGCAGAATGTTTTTTTGGTCGGGAAGTAAAACGGTGAATTAATACAAAATGTTGCTAAAATTTTTTTTTTTTTCTGTTTGTTTTTGGTCAGGGGCAAAATGGTAAACCAATCTAGTGCAAAAATGATGCAAAGGTTCCATCCAGTGCAACATTTTTAAACTAGGGTGCCATCAGTTGTTGCAAAACTACAACACCCAGCATGCCCAGACAACCAAAGGCTGTCCGCGTATTCTGGTAGTCGTAGTTTTGCCACAACTTGAGGAACCCTGGTTGGGAAACACTGCTCCAGTGCAACAATGTTGCAGAATATGGGTGGAAAAAATTGTTGCACAATGTTTGTTTGTTTTTTTGGGGTAGAAATGGTTAACTGGTCCGGGGCAAAAATTCTGCTGAACATTTGAAACTTTTTGCAAAATTTTGGGCCGGGGGCAAAATAACTAACTATCCTTGTGCAGGGATGATGCCGAATGTTTTTGCTTTGAAGATGAACAGTGCAAAAACTGGTTAAAGGGGAAAAACATTTTTATTTTTTTTAAATCAACTTGTGCCAGAAAGTTAAACAGATTTGTAAATTACTTCTATTTTAAAATCTTAAAGAGTACCTGTCACCAAATAAAACATTCAATATAATGTTCCCTTGTGTAATTAGCAGACACTTTTCCATTCACTTTCTTTTAAAATTATCAACATAAAAAAGTTTAAATATAAAAATGGCCACTAGGTTGCTCTGTTCTGTTCCCTGCCACAATTAATACAGTGAGTTTGGTCTCCTCCTGGCCTGGCAGGAGTCCAAACTCAGGAAGTGTTTCTCTCCACTGAGCATGATTGACAGCTGCACAGAAAGCGAAAGTTCCACAGATTCTCACAGAAAGCTGCACAGACTGGCAGCTGCAGGAGAGCCTCACTGATAGCAACACAGATTGAAGGATGCACAGAGCCTGAGGTCTTCTATTCATCACAGCACTGCATCGATGTGAGGGCGGAAGTGGTCCCTCAGCAGGCTTCAGTGATGTCATGTCTGCTGGGAAACGCCTACTTTCTCCTGCTGGGAAATTGAGGAAGCAGAAAGGTATAATGCTCTGAATTTTTAAGGGCTGGAGGTGTGTTAGGAGTAGTTAGGGAACATAGCCTGAGTAAGTTTAGAAAAGTTTATCTGGTGACAGGCACTTTTTAATCCTTCCAGTACTTATCAGCTGTTATATACTCCATAGGAAGTTGTGTAGTTCTTTCCAGTCTGACCACAATGCTTTAATCTGACACCTCTGTCCATGTCAGGAACTGTCAAGAGTAGGAGCAAATCCTCATAGCAAACCTCTCCTGCTCTGGACAGTTCCTGACATGGACAGAGGTGTCAGCAGAGAGCACTGTGGTCAGACTGAAAAGAACAACTCAACTTCAGCAGCTGATAAGTACAAATCTGCTTAACTTTCTGGCACCAGTTGAACCGAAAAAAATGTTTTCCACCGGAGAACCCCTTTAAGAATCTTCTGTCTGACCACCGTGCTCTCTGCTGACACCTCTGTCTGTGTCTGGAACTGTCCAGAGCAGGAGAGGTTTGCTATGAGGATTTGCTCCTACTCTGGACAGTTCCTGACACGGACAGAGGTGTCAGCAGAGAGCACTGTGTTCAGACTGGAAAGAACTACACAACTTCCTGTGGAGCATACAGCATCAGATAAGTACTGGAAGGATTCAGATTTTTAAATAGAAGTAATTTACAAATCTGTTTAACTTTCTGGCACCAATTGATTTAAAAACTAAATGTTTTCCAGTGGAGTACCCCTTTAAGGAACGTCGATTTTTGACTTCTTTTAAACAGATCAATTTGCAAGCGCAACATTTTTTTTAACTTTTTTTTGCCACATGCTCAGTTGACAGCACTTCCTGGCTCCTTCATAGCGGAGGTGTTAGGAACACGTAACCAACTGGAGCAACAATGATAGAATCGAAAAAATTGCCAGGTCTATCCATTCATCTGGAAAAGAGCAGGTCACACTTTTCTAATTTAAAGTGGCAACTTCGTGTTCTTTATACGAGACCCGAGGGAACATTTTAGGTTCAGCCGAGGGGGTTTTTGTTTGTTCTTTTTTGTCTTTTTTTTTTTTCTTTTCTCCTGGTTCTTTCTTTAAACATTTAATAATGTAGAGTGTAAACGTTGGCCACAGATTCAAACCGAGGTGAGGAAATAAAAAAATGCGATAAGTCGTAAAATCTTAAAAGAAAAGATGAGGCCCCCCCCCGGGCATTGCATCATTGTGTATGGAACAAAATGGAAGAATAAAATGGACCCATGTTATTTGGAAACACATCATCGGCACACAAAATAAAAGTCAATATAGAAACTTATTGTACTTGTTGTTTTTGGTGTTGCAACTTTTTGGAAGCCTCAAATGCAGAAAGTCCTTTAGAAATAACAAAGTTAGCGTTAGAGCCTCCCAATGCAACACAACCCGAGTAGGGAAATATTGTGTCCAGTAAGTTGCAATTTGCTCCCAAAACATTTGTGGCCATAAAAAGTGCATTTTTAGGCAACCTATTTCGAAGTTAACCATATATATATATTGATATATATATATATATATATATATATATATATATATATATATATATATATATCTCCATCTATCTAATTAACACACACACACACGCATATGTATATTTATTTATTTAAAATATTTATAAATAGTTGCTAATTGTATCTTTGTAGTTTTATTGAGTGGGTAGACCTTTAAAGGGGTACTCCGCTGCTCAGCGTTTGGAACAAACAGTTCCGAATGCTGGAGCCGGCGCCGGGAGCACGTGACGTCATTGACCGGCCCCCTCATGACATCACGCCCTGCCCCCTCAATGCAAGTCTACGAGAGGAGGCGTGACTTCCGTAGACTAGCATTGAGGGGACGGGGCGTGATGACATTAGGGGGCGGGGTTGTGACGTCACAAGCTCCCGGACATCATTGACTTGCATTGAGGGGGCAGGGCGTGACGTCATAACCCCGACCCCTCATGAAGTCAGGCCCTGCCCCCTCAATGCAAGTCTATGGGAGGGGGCGTGACGGATGTCACGCCCCCTCCCATAGACTTGCATTGAGGGGGCAGGACGTGATGATGTGAGGGGGCGGGGTTATGACGTCACGAGCTCCTGGCACTGGCTCCAATGTTCGGAACAGTTTGTTCCAAACGCTGAGCAGCAGATTACCCCTGTAAAGACCCTCATCTCCCGGGCCCTTTGTCTCTTATTACTGGGGGCCACCGTTGATCAATGCTGGTAACAAGGCCCCCATTGGTAGCCATATGCATTCATGCTGCCCACGAATCCAGAGGCATTCTTTGCACCGGCCACTGATCTGACCCTTAGGCTAGGTTCACACTACGGAATTTCCGCCTGCAATTCCGCTTTGAAATTTGTGAACGGAAAATCCATTTGGGAAAATCTGCTTGGAAATTTCCACCTGAAGAATGGCGTTGCTCATTCTTCAGGCGGAAATACTCGCGGAATACATTGCAGTCGATTGGAGACTGCAGTGTCCGTGCGGTCCCAGCGCTGACTGATTCAGTCGGCGCTGCCCGCACTCGGAATCTCCGGGTGGAAACAAAAAGGAAATAACGGAAAATCTGCTTGGAAATTTCCACCTGAAGAATGGCGTTGTTCATTGTTCAGGCGGAAATACTCGCGGAATACATTGCAGTCTATCGGAGACTGCAGTGTCCGTGTGGTCCTTGCGCCAACTGAATCAGTCGGCGCTGGCCGCACTTGGAATCTCCAGGCGGAAACTTTCTTCCCGGTGATTCCGCAGTGTGAACCTATCCTTAGGGCCCCTGCTCTACAACCATTGGTTCCATGATGTGACCAATAGGAGGCAACCATCATCTGCCCTGTTGTCTATAGCAGAGTATCTACACAAAAAAATGTGGAGAATGTTATCGCGGCCGCAATGATGTCACCGCTGTCGCGTCTGGCCTGGCTGTAAATCGTATCAGGAATCATATCAAAGGGGATCACCGGAGGAATGTTCTGTCCTCATAGTCAACAAGACGGAATAAGGCAGGATGAGTTCTGTTACCTACATGGTCTGAAACGTCAGCCGGATTAACTGTGGATCAGACGGAACAACTGCAGCCATGGCCGCCCCTCCCCGGACAATGAAGAAGCCTGATTACCCGTCTGACATACATTATATAGGAGATCTAGGACTTCTCTATGAGTGATACATTATATAGGACTAGGACTTCTCTATGAGTGATACATTACATAGGAGATCTAGGACTTCTCTATGAGTGATACATTATATAGGACTAGGACTTCTCTATGAGTGATACATTATATAGGAGGTCTAGGACTTCTCTATGAGTGATACATTATATAGGAGATCTAGGACTTCTCTATGAGTGATACATGATATAGGTCTATGACTTCTCTATGAGTAATACATTATATAGGAGATCTAGGACTTCTCTATGAGTGATACATTATATAGGAGATCTAGGACTTCTCTATGAGTGATACATTATATAGGGGATCTAGGACTTCTCTATGAGTGATACATTATATAGGTCTATGACTTCTCTATGAGTGATACATTATATAGGAGATCTAGGACTTCTCTATGAGTGATACATTATATAGGACGTCTAGGACTTCTCTATGAGTTATACATTATATAGGAGATCTAGGACTTCTCTATGAGTGATACATTATATAGGAGATCTAGGACTTCTCTATGAGTGATACATTATATAGGAGGCCTAGGACTTCTCTATGAGTGATACATTATATAGGAGATCTAGGACTTCTCTATGAGTGATACATTATATAGGAGATCTAGGACTTCTCTATGAGTGATACATGATATAGGTCTATGACTTCTCTATGAGTAATACATTATATAGGAGATCTAGGACTTCTCTATGAGTGATACATTATATAGGAGATCTAGGACTTCTCTATGAGTGATACATTATATAGGGGATCTAGGACTTCTCTATGAGTGATACATTATATAGGTCTATGACTTCTCTATGAGTGATACATTATATAGGACTAGGACTTCTCCATGAGTGATACATTATATAGGAGATCTAGGACTTCTCTATGAGTGATACATTATATAGGGGATCTAGGACTTCTCTATGAGTGATACATTATATAGGGGATCTATGACTTCTCTATGAGTAATACATTATATAGGAGATCTAGGACTTCTCTATGAGTGATACATTATATAGGTCTATGACTTCTCTATGAGTGATACATTATATAGGACTAGGACTTCTCTATGAGTGATACATTATATAGGGGATCTAGGACTTCTCTATGAGTGATACATTATATAGGAGATCTAGGACTTCTCTATGAGTGATACATTATATAGGGGGTCTAGGACTTCTCTATGAGTGATACATTATATAGGGGATCTAGGACTTCTCTATGAGTGATACATTATATAGGGGATCTAGGACTTCTCTATGAGTGATACATTATATAGGGGATCTAGGACTTCTCTATGAGTGATACATTATATAGGGGGTCTAGGACTTCTCTATGAGTGATACATTATATAGGGGATCTAGGACTTCTCTATGAGTGATACATTATATAGGAGATCTAGGACTTCTCTATGAGTGATACATTATATAGGAGGTCTAGGACTTCTCTATGAGTGATACATTATATAGGAGGTCTAGGACTTCTCTATGAGTGATACATTATATAGGAGGTCTAGGACTTCTCTATGAGTGATACATTATATAGGAGATCTAGGACTTCTCTATGAGTGATACATTATATAGGAGATCTAGGACTTCTCTATGAGTGATACATTATATAGGAGATCTAGGACTTCTCTATGAGTGATCCATTATATAGGAGATCTAGGACTTCTCTATGAGTGATACATTATATAGGAGATCTAGGACTTCTCTATGAGTGATACATTATATAGGACGTCTAGGACTTCTCTATGAGTGATACATTATATAGGAGATCTAGGACTTCTCTATGAGTGATACATTATATAGGAGATCTAGGACTTCTCTATGAGTGATACATTATATAGGAGATCTAGGACTTCTCTATGAGTGATACATTATATAGGAGATCTAGGACTTCTCTATGAGTGATACATGATATAGGTCTATGACTTCTCTATGAGTAATACATTATATAGGAGATCTAGGACTTCTCTATGAGTGATACATTATATAGGAGATCTAGGACTTCTCTATGAGTGATACATTATATAGGGGATCTAGGACTTCTCTATGAGTGATACATTATATAGGTCTATGACTTCTCTATGAGTGATACATTATATAGGACTAGGACTTCTCCATGAGTGATACATTATATAGGAGATCTAGGACTTCTCTATGAGTGATACATTATATAGGAGATCTAGGACTTCTCTATGAGTGATACATTATATAGGGGATCTAGGACTTCTCTATGAGTGATACATTATATAGGGGGTCTAGGACTTCTCTATGAGTGATACATTATATAGGGGGTCTAGGACTTCTCTATGAGTGATACATTATATAGGGGATCTAGGACTTCTCTATGAGTGATACATTATATAGGGGATCTAGGACTTCTCTATGAGTGATACATTATATAGGGGATCTAGGACTTCTCTATGAGTGATACATTATATAGGGGGTCTAGGACTTCTCTATGAGTGATACATTATATAGGGGATCTAGGACTTCTCTATGAGTGATACATTATATAGGGGATCTAGGACTTCTCTATGAGTGATACATTATATAGGAGGTCTAGGACTTCTCTATGAGTGATACATTATATAGGAGATCTAGGACTGCTCTATGAGTGATACATTATATAGGGGATCTAGGACTTCTCTATGAGTGATACATTATATAGGGGATCTAGGACTTCTCTATAAGTGATACATTATATAGGGGATCTAGGACTTCTCTATGAGTGATACATTATATAGGAGGTCTAGGACTTCTCTATGAGTGATACATTATATAGGAGATCTAGGACTTCTCTATGAGTGATACATTATATAGGAGATCTAGGACTTCTCTATGAGTGATCCATTATATAGGAGATCTAGGACTTCTCTATGAGTGATACATTATATAGGGGGTCTAGGACTTCTCTATGAGTGATACATTATATAGGACTAGGACTTCTCCATGAGTGATACATTATATAGGGGATCTAGGACTTCTCTATGAGTGATACAATGTAGAGTATCGGATGCTTAGGATGACTACTACATGCTCAGAATGGGTCCACCTACCTCAGCCATGCATGGACAGTACAGAGATAATGTGATGTTACATTTGTATACTGTGTGTAGTCGGTAACTGCACTGAATCAAGTTACATTTTTCTGATAAAGAGCTCTAAATATTATATATATAATTGCTACATGTGGCCACCTTTCCCCTCTAGCATAAAGGGGTATTCCAGGGAAAAACTTATATATATATATATACATATATATATCTCAACTGGCTCCAGAAAGTTAAACAGATTTGTAAATTACTTCTATTAAAAAATCTTAATCCTTCCAATAATTATCAGCTGCTGAAGATGAGTTGTTCTTTTCTGTTGGGAACTGCACAGAGTAGAAGAGGTTTTTATATCGGGATTTGCCTCTACTCTGGACAGTTCCCGAGACAGGTGTCATCAGAGAGCACTTAGACAGAAAGGAACAACTCAACTTCAGCAGCTCATAAGTACTGAAAGGATTAAGGTTTTTTAATAGAAGTTATTTACAAATCTGTTTAACTTTCTGGAGCCAGTTGATATGTATATATATATATATATATATATATATATATATATATATATATATATATATAAGTTTTTTCCTGGATAACCCCCTTTAAAACACGCACTGAAGACAGGTTTATTAGAGAGTTAAAGGGGCTCTCTGCTTTGAACAATGCCTTAACAATAAGATGATCACAATGTGTCCCTCCTATCCCCCGCTTCCCAGCAGGCATTGTGTAGGCATTACACAGTGTCCATTCAAATTAATGGTCCACTAAAGGGGTTACCCCAAGATGCAAAATTATCCTTTATCCACAGCTTAGTGCTCGGCAATACTGGTAAGCCCCATAGAGAATGAATGGCGCAGTGGCTGAACATGTGCAATGTTGCTCCGATTACACTGGACAATTGACCTTCCTTTGTGGGAAGAACCTCGCCCCACCCAACCCCCACGATCAGCTAGTTATCCCTCTAATAAAAGGATGACTTAATATCAGGTTAACCCCTTCTATCTCTCCTTTATGGAAGCAATTTGGATCTGTCTGCAGGGAGTTCTCTATGTCCATGCAGGGGATTTGGAGCAATGTAACAGACCAGCGCAGCATCCGTCCCGATTATACGATTCCATAGCTCCTCATCATAAAATTGTAAAATCTAGCACCAAATGTTTCGTGCACCGGCGGTGAGGAGGCTGTTGGTCTCATTTGCACCGAGCATTATTTTTGGTTCATGTCAGTTCTGCTGTAAATGCCAAGAAGAGGAGACGGAGACATGAACTTCTGGTGTGAGACATCTGAACTGTGATCAGAGCGTCACCCCCCTCCGGATCTTTCCAAATTCTCCTAAACTTTCCATCGTTCATATTTTGCACTTAGAGGTTTCAGTCTGTTGCAGCAAAGAAATACAGGCTAAATGCTTCTCACAGCTGAGGGTTTGCTGCAATTGGATACAGTTTTAACAACCCTCAATGAGCTAAATTGGCATTTCCTGATCTATCACTTTCCAGCTGTTGCAAACACTACAACTTCCAGCATGCCCTGACAGCCGGAGGCTGTCAGGGCATGCTGGGAGTTGTAGTGTTTGCAACAGCTGGGGACCCACAGCTTGGGCAACGGTCTAAATCAGTGTTTCCTGACCAGTGTGCCTCCAGCTGTTGCAAAACTACAACTTTCAGCATGCCCGGACAGCCGAAGGAACATTCATATTTACATCTAGAAATACATGGTAAATACTTCTTACAGCTGAAGGTTTGCTGCAATTGGATCCAGTCTCAACAATCCTCAATGAGCTAAATCAGCGTTCCCTGTCCTATGTCTCTCCAGCTGTTGCAAACACTACAACTCCCAGTGGTAGGCTGTAAGGGCATGCTGGGAGTTGTAGTGTTTGCAACAGCTGAGGCACGACAGGTTGGGAATCACACCAAATCAGTGTTTCCTAATCAGTGCGCCTCCAGCTGTTGCAGAACTACAACTCCCAGCATGTCCTGTGAAGGAACATTCATGTTCACATCTAGAAATACAGACTTATGGTTTGCATTAGATCAGCTTTAACTATATTGTTGTCTGGGCATGCTGGGAGTTGTAGTTCTGCAACAGCTGGAGGCACACTGGTTGGAAAATACTGGCCTATGGCTGTCCGGGCATGCTGGGAGTTCTAGTAGTGCAACAGCTGGAGGCACACTGGTTGGGAAACACTGGCCTAAGGCTGACTGGGCATGCTGGGAGTTGTAGTTTTTAAACAGCTGGAGGCACACTGGTTGCAAAACACTGGCCAAAGGCTGTCAGTGCATGCTGGATTGTAGTTCTGCAACAGCATGAGGTACCCTGGTTGGGAAACACTGGGCTAAGGCTGTCCGGGCATGCTGGGAGTTGTAGTTCTGCAACAGCTGGAGGTATCCTGGTTGGGAAAGACTGGCTTAAGACTGTCTGGGCATGCAGGGAGTTCTAGTTTTGCAACAGCTGGAGGCACACCGGTTGGTAAACACTGGCCAAAGGCTGTCAGTGCATGCTGGGAGTTGTCGTTCTGCAACAGCTGGAGGTACCCTGGTTGGGAAACACTGGCCTAAGGCTGGGGCATGCTGGGAGTTGTAGTTTTTAAACAGTTTGAGGCACACTGGTTGAAAAACACTGGCCAAAGGCTTTCCGGGCATGCTGGGAGTTGTAGTTTAGCAACAGCTGGAGGAACCCTGGTTAGGAAACGCTGCTGTGTAAGTTTATTCGGAGAAAAAAGGGGAGCGCTGTCACTTTAAATCCTTCTCATTATGGAATGTCTGCTCCCAGAGAAGCATCTGTCACCATCACCCAGAGGCATTGTATACATCCCGCGCCTGCTGAATTGTGGAAACGAATGTACAGTAAAAAATCAGGGAAGTTTACAAGCGCGGGTCATTCAGCTCTCACTCTCATCACGGTCGCTGGCAGCGTGAGAGCCGCAAGATCGAGAAGGAAATGCAGGACTGGCGACAAATTAAAGGGGAACGGATCCGATGCGGTGTTTTTGGTCTCTGAAGGTCGGAACAGTATAGGATATTTAGTTTAAAAAAAACAAACAAAAAAACAAAAACAAAACTAAAGTCTTAACTAAAAAAATCTCCTACCGTTCCCTGTATACAGCGCCGCTGCAGACCTATGTGACACGTATACTGATCCTGCAGAGACTCCATTCCCTCTGATCCCAATACTAGTGTCTGTAGGTGATGAAAAAGCAGAGGGAAGAAAGAGACACTTTATAAACAATCGGAAAAAGAAGTATCCAATAGAGACCTATGTGTCTCCATGGCAACAGACTACAAACAAGCCCTGTGTAGTCTGCTCCTGCAGCCATGTGTTTCTCCATCCCGAATCTACAGACAGTAGAAGAGGAGGAAAAGTCACTGCAAGAATCAGACGACACAAAGTGTTTGTAGTCTGTAACCATGGAGACACAAAAGTCAATGCAGGAACTGTATACATACATTTTTTTTATTTTTTATCTGCAGTCATGTGTTTAGAAAATTTGGGGGGAAACAAATTTTCCTAGGAACGCCCGTTCCTGATAATCGGCCCATGTAAAATGGCCAGTGATCAGCAAAGGCTCGTTCGTCGGCTGATCACATCTTTTGGGCGGCCAATTAAATCATTGTTATTGGGGATAAGGGGGGATGTGCAGCTGACAGTGATCAATTTAAAAGGGCTGCACCCCATTATCTGCAACCCGCTCTGCCATACCTTCTGACCTACAGGATGGGAACTGCATGGACTAGACTACACTGAGTGTAGTCTGTAACCATGGAGACACATAGGATGACACAGGAGTTGCATACACAAAATGGTAGAGGTAGAATTCTAATAAAGACTATTAGATGTGATGGAGTAATAGTTGCAAAAGTCTTCATACCCTATGAATAAAGTACAAATCTCCTGCACCAGTGGTCAGTGCTCAAAGTGTGGCCCTCAAGCTGTTGCAAAAGGATCACCTATGTGGCTTTGGTGAACCTCAGGTGGCGGCACTTTACTCCCCTTACCGCTGCAAAAAACAGTAAGTGAACATCAGCTGGCGGCACTTTACTTCCCTTACCGCTGCAAAAGCAATAAGTGAAACTTAGCTGGCGGCACTTTACTCCCCTTACCGCTGCAAAAAACAGTAAGTGAACATCAGCTGGCGGCACTTTACTTCCCTTACCGCTGAAAAAGCAATAAGTGAAACTTAGCTGGCGGCACTTTACTCCCCTTACCGCTGCAAAAAAAGTAAGTGAACATCAGCTGACAGAAGTTTACTTCCATTACTGTTTCAAAACCAGTAAGTGAACATCAGCTGCTATCCGGGCATGCTGGGAGTTGAAGTTTTGCAACAGCTGGAGGGCCACACTTTGAGACTACTGCCTTGCACTATGACCTATGTGGCTTTAGTGAACCTCAGCTGGTGGAACTTTACTCCCCTTACCGCTGCGAAAACAGTAAGTGAACATCAGCTGGTGGAACTTTACTCCCCTTACTGCTGCAAAAACAATGCAGAAAGTGCGCACACCTCTAAGTCTTACAGAGAGCGGCGCCCTGCAGCACATTTCACTACATTCACCCTTCTTACATATTTACGACCCGCGACGCCTCCAATTACTCCTCATAAGATGAAGAAGAAAATCCCATGAAATGAAGTGAATAGGAGGCCGGGGGGAGACGATAAAGCCCCCAAACAGAGCGGAGATGTGGTAACTGTGTGTCGGTAACCTGACATTACCCACATCCTGTGTGCCATGTGAACTGCAGCAAATTATAGTAATAAAAAAAACGCCACTTAAAGGCCCTGATTCTATCTCGGCACAAAGACTTGTGGGCAATTCCCTCATTGTCGCACAGTACACATTAGCGCCTGTAAGCTGTAATTTGCCGCGGCGCATCATTAATGACCTGAATAGTGGCTGTTCACACATACATATTTAATTACAACAGCTGAACAAATTACATATTTATGACGGATAAAACGGGGGTTGCCAGTATAATTCATTTGCTATGCATGCAGGTACAAGGCTTCCATCTGTACCAGCATCTGTACAACAAGAGCTGACAATTAGCCATTGTATGGAAGGGTCGGCTCCGGGTGAACCCCAGATACCCCTATAGTTTGGGGTTTACAAAGCTCTGCAGCGTGCGGCAAACTGATCTGCAATGTACAGAAGCCCACCACAAAGTGCTCTGCAAAGTACAGGAGAAGCCCACCACAAAGTGCTCTGCAAAGTACAGGAGAAGCCCACCATAAAGTGCTCTGCAATGTACAGGAGAAGCCCACCATAAAGTGCTCTGCAATGTACAGGAGAAGCCCACCATAAAGTGCTCTGCAATGTTCAGGAGAAGCCCACCATAAAGTGCTCTGCAATGTACAGGAGAAGCCCACCATAAAGTGTCTGCAATGTACAGGAGAAGCCCACCATAAAGTGCTCTGCAATGTTCAGGAGAAGCCCACCCCAAAGTGCTCTGCAATGTACAGGAGAAGCCCACCACAAAGTGTCTGCAATGTACAGGAGAAGCCCACCATAAAGTGTCTGCAATGTACAGGAGAAGCCCACCACAAAGTGCTCTGCAATGTACAGGAGAAGCCCACCATAAAGTGCTCTGCAATGTACAGGAGAAGCCCACCACAAAGTGTCTGCAATGTACAGGAGAAGCCCACCACAAAGTGTCTGCAATGTACAGGAGAAGCCCACCACAAAGTGTCTGCAATGTACAGGAGAAGCCCACCATAAAGTGCTCTGCAATGTTCAGGAGAAGCCCACCACAAAGTGTCTGCAATGTACAGGAGAAGCCCACCACAAAGTGCTCTGCAATGTTCAGGAGAAGCCCACCATAAAGTGCTCTGCAATGTTCAGGAGAAGCCCACCCCAAAGTGCTCTGCAATGTACAGGAGAAGCCCACCCCAAAGTGCTCTGCAATGTACAGGAGAAGCCCACCACAAAGTGCTCTGCAATGTACAGGAGAAGCCCACCATAAAGTGCTCTGCAATGTTCAGGAGAAGCCCTCCCCAAAGTGCTCTGCAATGTACAGGAGAAGCCCACCCCAAAGTGCTCTGCAATGTACAGGAGAAGCCCACCACAAAGTGTCTGCAATGTACAGGAGAAGCCCACCATAAAGTGTTCTGCAATGTTCAGGAGAAGCCCACCATAAAGTGCTCTGCAATGTACAGGAGAAGCCCACCACAAAGTGTTCTGCAATGTTCAGGAGAAGCCCACCACAAAGTGTCTGCAATGTACAGGAGAAGCCCACCATAAAGTGTTCTGCAATGTTCAGGAGAAGCCCACCACAAAGTGTCTGCAATGTACAGGAGAAGCCCACCACAAAGTGCTCTGCAATGTACAGGAGAAGCCCACCATAAAGTGTTCTGCAATGTTCAGGAGAAGCCCACCATAAAGTGTTCTGCAATGTTCAGGAGAAGCCCACCACAAAGTGTCTGCAATGTACAGGAGAAGCCCACCACAAAGTGCTCTGCAATGTTCAGGAGAAGCCCACCATAAAGTGCTCTGCAATGTTCAGGAGAAGCCCACCCCAAAGTGCTCTGCAATGTACAGGAGAAGCCCACCCCAAAGTGCTCTGCAATGTACAGGAGAAGCCCACCACAAAGTGCTCTGCAATGTACAGGAGAAGCCCACCATAAAGTGCTCTGCAATGTTCAGGAGAAGCCCTCCCCAAAGTGCTCTGCAATGTACAGGAGAAGCCCACCCCAAAGTGCTCTGCAATGTACAGGAGAAGCCCACCACAAAGTGTCTGCAATGTACAGGAGAAGCCCACCATAAAGTGTTCTGCAATGTTCAGGAGAAGCCCACCATAAAGTGCTCTGCAATGTACAGGAGAAGCCCACCACAAAGTGTTCTGCAATGTTCAGGAGAAGCCCACCACAAAGTGTCTGCAATGTACAGGAGAAGCCCACCATAAAGTGTTCTGCAATGTTCAGGAGAAGCCCACCACAAAGTGTCTGCAATGTACAGGAGAAGCCCACCACAAAGTGCTCTGCAATGTACAGGAGAAGCCCACCATAAAGTGTTCTGCAATGTTCAGGAGAAGCCCACCATAAAGTGTTCTGCAATGTTCAGGAGAAGCCCACCATAAAGTGCTCTGCAATGTACAGGAGAAGCCCACCATAAAGTGCTCTGCAATGTACAGGAGAAGCCCACCCCAAAGTGTCTGCAATGTACAGGAGAAGCCCACCCCAAAGTGTCTGCAATGTACAGGAGAAGCCCACCACAAAGTGCTCTGCAATGTACAGGAGAAGCCCACCCCAAAGTGTCTGCAATGTACAGGAGAAGCCCACCCAAAGTGCTCTGTAATGTACAGGAGAAGCCCACTACAAAGTGCTCTGCAAAGTACAGAAGTCAACCTTAAAACTGCTCTGCAATGTACAGGAGAATCCCCCCCCCCCCTCCAGTGCTCTGCAATGTACAGGAGAAGCCCACCCCAAAGTGCTCTGCAATGTACAGGAGAAGCCCACCACAAAGTGCTCTGCAATGTACAGGAGAAGCCCACCCCCAAAGTGTCTGCAATGTACAGGAGAAGCCCACCATAAAGTGCTCTGCAATGTACAGGAGAAGCCCACCACAAAGTGCTCTGCAATGTACAGGAGAAGCCCACCAAAGTGCTCTGCAATGTACAGGACAAGCCCACTACAAAGTGCTCTGCAAAGTACGGAAGTCAACCTCAAACTGCTCTGCAATGTACAGGAGAAGCCCACCCCAAAGTGCTCTGCAATGTACAGGAGAAGCCCACCTAAAAATGCTCTGCAATGTACAGGAGAAGTCCACTACAAAGTGCTCTGCAATGTACAGGAGAAGCCCACCTAAAAATGCTCTGCAATGTACAGGAGAAGTCCACTACAAAGTGCTCTGCAATGTACAGGAGAAGCCCACCACAAAATGCTCTGCAATGTACAGGAGGAGCCCACTACAAAGTGCTCTGCAATGTACAGGAGAAGCCGACTACAAAATACTCTGCAATGTAAAGGAGGAGCCCACCCCAAAGTGCTCTGCAATGTACAGGAGAAGTCCACCACAAAATGCTCTGCAATGTACATAAGTTCATCACAAACTGCTAAGCAATATACAGAAGTTCACCACAAACTGCTCTGCAATGTACAGGGGAAGCCTATCACAAAGTGCTCTGCAATGTACAGGAGAAGCCTATCACAAAGTGCTCTGCAATGTACAGGAGAAGCCTATCACAAAGTGCTCTGCAATATACAGAAGTTCACCACAAAGTGCTCTGCAATGTACAGGAGAAGCCTATCACAAAGTGCTCTGCAATGTACAGGAGAAGCCTATCACAAAGTGCTCTGCAATGTACAGGAGAAGCCTATCACAAAGTGCTCTGCAATTTACAGAAATCCATTACAAACTGCTCTGCGATGTACAGAAGAAGCCACCCACAAACTATTCTGTTATGTACAGGAGAAACCAACCACAAAGTGCTCTGCAATGTACAGGAGAAGTTTATGTTACATGTTCTAATTCCTCTACAGCACCCCTACAGGACAGACAAGGCATTACACAATTTTCAATAAATTGAGTGGGAAATTGGTGTAATGCATGGACTTACTGACCAAAGAGCATCCTGCTGCCGAGACCCCCAGCGATCACATTATCAGTTAGGTGTTATATTCCTCTACAGCACCCCCACAGGACAAACAAAGCATTACACAATTTTAAATTAATTCAATGGGCTGTGGGTGTAATACATGGGCGTGCCAGGTCCTCCAAATATTTAGATCTCTCTCTGGCCAAACACTTTCCCACATCCAGTCATAAATGTGTGTAATAGAGATCGCACAGGGCACAGATGTCCCTGATTGGGGAAAACTCATTTACTAGATGCTTAACCCCTTAGACCTGTGGTCTTCAACCTGCAGACCTCCAGATGTTGCAAAACTACAACTCCCAGCATGTCCGGACAGCCATCGTCTGTCCGGGCATGCTGGGAGTTGTAGTTTTGAAACATCTGGAGGTCCGCAGGTTGAAGACCACTGCCTTAGACAGTTACCAGTTCAATAGTAAAAAGTCTCCTACAGGGTTATAATAATAATAATAATAATTATAATAATAATAATAATAAAAACAATAATAAAATAAAATGTGATTATAAAAATCATTTTTTTTAAACTAATCAATTTAATTTAATCAAGGCCATAAGCAGCTAAATAACCCTTAAAAAACAAAACAAAAAACATTAAGTTATGGCTGATAGAATGTGAGGAATCAAAACTAGAAATCCTCAGTCTTTAAAGTGATTGTACTGCCTAGATTTGATTTTACTGAAACAGAAACTACAACTCCCAGCACACCTGGCCAACCAGGATGCCTCCAGCTGTTGCAAAACCGCAACGCCCAGCAAAACAAGGGTGTCTCCATCTGATGCAAAACTACAACTCCAAACATACCCAGCATACCAGGGTGCCTCCAGCTGTTGCAAAACAACAATTTCCATCGTGCCTAGACAACCAGGGTGCCTCCAGCTGTGGCAAAGCTACAACTCCTAGCATTCCCAACCAACCAGGGTGCCCCCAGTTGTTCTAAAATCACAACTCCAAGCATTTCTGAGCAACAAGGGTGCCTCCAGCTGTTGCAGAACTACAACTCCCAGCATTGCCCGGGCAACCAGTGTGCCTCCAGCTGTTGCAAAACCACAACTCCCGGCATGCCTGGCAAACCAGGGTGTCTCCATCTGACGCAAAACTACAACTCCCAATATACCCAACGTACCAGGGTGCCTCCAGCTGTTGCAAATCTTTCATGGTTGAAGCAACGGGATACAGTCCTCAAGCACTCCCTAGTGGGATAATATGGTTGGGGGAAGGGGAGTGAGGAAGTCGTGATACCACTGATAAGCAATAAAATTATTTATTATTAAAATAGATACAAATAACGAGGAGGGTGGGGTAGTCAGCAGGACACTTTCGGATACTATCCCAGTCCAACTAATGCTATAGTGCAGTGGTCTTCAACCTGTGGACCTCCAGAGGTTGCAAAACTACAACTCCCAGTATGCCCGGACAGCCAACGGCTGTCCGGGCATGCTGGGAGTTGTAGTTTTGTAACCTCTGGAGGTCCACAGGTTGAAGATCACTGCTATAGTGAGTACATATGCTTAATAAAATAAATATTATATACAATAGTAATAAGAAAAATAACACCAACAATGATAAATAGTGAAAAAATGCTGAAATTAATCAATAAAAAATGTCCCACTAAGCCAATGCATCTAATACCGCTAAAGACTCTATAATTATAATCCAATATGGATCCATTAGGAGAAATAGTTCATTGTGGCTACTATGTAGCTAGTATATAGACTAATTTACAGAACCCTTAGGCCCCGTTCACACTACAGAATTCCCGCGGAATTTCCGGGCGGAATTCCGAGGTGTGAACTTTAACATTATTGTGAACGGGTTTCCGTGAGACCCGTTCACACTGCAGAATTTCAGCGGCGGACATTTCCGCCGCTGAAAGTGTTCCGCGCAAAGAAAGAACATGTTCATTCTTTGCGCGGATTCCGCGAGCACTGCATAGCCGTCAATGGTGACGGCTCAGTGCCCCGCGGCCCTAGCGCCGAAGTATTTTCGGCGGCGGCCGCCAGGCGGAAGCTCCGCTCGCGTAATTCCTCCGCTAGAATTCCGACGTGTGAATACATTTTGGGTATTAAAGGGTTACTCTGGTGGAAAACTTTTATTTTTATTTTTTATTAACTGGTGCCAGAAAGTTAAACAGATTTGTAAATGACTTCTATTAAAAAAATCTTAATCCTTGCAGTACTTATTAGCTGCTGAATACTACAGCGGAAATTCTTTTCTTTTTGGAACACAGAGCTCTCCTGCTGACATCACGAGCACAGCGCTCTCTGCTGACATCACGAGCACCGTGCTCTCTGCTGACACCTCTGTCCATTTTAGGAACTGTCCAGAGTAGGAGAAAATCCATCATAGCAAACATATGCTTCTCTGGACAGTACCTAAAATGGACAGAGGTGTCAGCAGAGAGCACTGTGCTCGTGATGTCAGCAGAGAGCTCTGTGCTCCAAAAAGAAAATAATTTCCTCTGTAGTATTCAGCAGCTAATAAGTACTGGAAGGATTAAGATTATTTAATAGAAGTAATTTATAAATCTTTTTAGCTTTCTGGCACCAGTTGATTTAAAAAAAAAAAAAAACCTTTAAGTGTCCCCCTTTAGCCTTTGTGAGCTGCTCTTTCTTTTTCTGGTTTTACAATTGCCATCGTGCCTAGACAACCAGGGCGCCTCCAGCTGTTGCAAAGCTACAACTTCCAGCATGCACAGCCCAAATAGGTGCCTTAAAGGGGTACTCCGATGGAAAACATGTTTTTTTTTAAATCAACTGGTGCAAGAAAGTTAAACAGATTTGTAAATGACTTCTATTAAAAAAAAATCTTTACCCTTCCAGTACTTTTTAGCAGCTGTATGCTACGGAAGAAATTCTTTTCTTTTTGAATTTCTTTTTTGTCTTGTCCACAGTGCTCTCTGCTGACACCTCTGTCCGTGTCAGGAACTGTCCAGAGCAGCATAGGTTTGCAATGGGGATTTTCTCCTGCTCTGGACAGTTCCTGATATGGGCATCAGGTGTCAGCAGAGAGCACTGTGGACATGACAAAAAAATAATTAAAAAAAAGAAAAGAATTTCCTCTGTATAATACAGCTGCTAAAAAGTACTGGAAGGGTAAAGATTTTTTTTTTTTTTAATAGAAGTCATTTGCAAATCTGTTCAACTTTCTGGCACCAGTTGATTTAAAAAATAAATAAATAATAATAATTTCACCAGAGGACCCCTTTAAGTTGGTGCAAAATAACAACTCCCAGCATGCCCTGCCAACCAGGCTACCTCCAACTATTGGAAAACAAAAGCTCCCAGCATGCCCAGCCTACCAGGATGCCTCGAGCTGTTGCAAAACTACAACTCCCAGCATGCCCAGCCAACCAGGATGCCTCCAGCTGTTACAAAACTACAACACCCAGCATGCCCAGCCGACCAGGATGCCTCCAGCTGTTGCAAAACTACAACTCCCAGCATGCCCGGACATCCGTTGGCTGTCCGGGCATGCTGGGAGTTGTAGTTTTGCAACAGCTGGAGACACGCTGTTTGGAAAACACAGGGTTAAGCTATACATTCACCATAAATGAATTTTCAGAAGCCCCGGCTGCGGTAATTAGATTGGATCCTCGGACATTCCTCTGACACGCGTCTCCGAGAAGAAGGAAAATAATATCTGCTGAAACTTTCAAGAACTCCAAATCAAATCAGAGTTAAGCTCCATTTCTTAAGTGGAATATACAATCAGGGCCAAGTGTATAAACAATTTATAGAAATGTATTCTTCTCCGCTGACCTTGCGTAAACCGTCACGGGCCCGATCCCAGGCCCAGCATTCACCGCCACGCACAGCGCAAAAAACAAGAAATATTTGTATAAACAGATGACCGGGCTGGAACTACATAGTGAGATTAGTGATTTAAATAAAGGGATTCACCATTCTGCAGCCTTCACAGCTGAAATCCCACAGACCTCTATAATACAGGATATAACTCAGGATCAGTACAGGATCAGTAATGTAATGTATGTACACAGTGACCTCACCAGCAGAATAGTGAGTACAGCTCTGGAGTATAATACAGGATATAACTAAGGATCAGTACAGGATAAGTAATGTAATGTATCTACACAGTGACCTCACCAGCAGAATAGTGAGTACAGCTCTGGAGTATAATACAGGATATAACTCAGGATCAGTACAGGATAAGTAATGTAATGTATGTACACAGTGACCTCACCAGCAGAATAGTGAGTACAGCTCTGGAGTATAATACAGGATATAACTCAGGATCAGTACAGGATAAGTAATGTAATGTATGTACACAGTGATCTCACCAGCAGAATAGTGAGTACAGCTCTGGAGTATAATACAGGATATAACTCAGCATCAGTACAGGATAAGTAATGTAATGTATGTACACAGTGACCCCACCAGCAAAATAGTGAGTACAGCTCTGGAGTATAATACAGGATATAACTCAGGATCAGTACAGGATAAGTAATGTAATGTATGTACACAGTGACCTCACCAGCAGAATAGTGAGTGCAGCTCTGGAGTATAATACAGGATATAACTCAGGATCAGTACAGGATAAGTAATGTAATGTATGTACACAGTGACTTCACCAGCAGAATAGTGAGTACAGCTCTGGAGTATAATACAGGATATAACTCAGGATCAGTACAGGATAAGTAATGTAATGTATGTACACAGTGATCTCACCAGCAGAATAGTGAGTACAGCTCTGGTGTATAATACAGGATATAACTCAGGATCAGTACAGGATAAGTAATGTAATGTATGTACACAGTGACCTCACCAGCAGAATAGTGAGTATAGCTCTGTAGTATAATACAGGATATAACTCAGGATCAGTACAGGATCAGTAATGTAATGTATGTACACAGTGATCTCACCAGCAGAATAGTGAGTACAGCTCTGGTGTATAATACAGGATATAACTCAGGATCAGTACAGGATAAGTAATGTAATGTATGTACATAGTGACACCGCCAGCAGAATAGTGAGTACAGCTCTGGAGTATAATACAGGATATAACTCAGGATCAGTACAGGATCAGTAATGTAATGTATGTACACAGTGACCTCACCAGCAGAATAGTGAGTACAGCTCTGTAGTGTTCTTTTTTTGTTCATTTATTTTGTAAACCACATTTAATTTTGGGAACATTCGGTGAAATGACTTGAATGATGTTTCCCTACAGAATGGATGTACACGGAGAAGGTATCAGGTCAACGTCAACCATCGGCACCTCGTGGCCTCGACATAATAGAGATATGTTGTCTATAGGAAAAAACAAGCAGTGAAGGAGAAGCAGCGGAGAGTGAGGCGCTTGTAAGTGAAGATAAATAATTTAGTGAGGGGAGATGAAATGGACATATTGGAAGGGAAGAGCGATAGACGGGGGATACTGTATCAATCACACTGCAGCAGACATCAGTCACCGCGCCGCCGATCAATCATCTATCAGAAATTCATGTTGGACACAATAATTGTTTTATAAATTATTGATGTTTTATTAGGAGATTTATTTTAAACAAAACACAATTTAAACAAGCCCATCCGTCAGCGTGTCAGGAAGAGGCATCGATGCCACGCCAGCGCCAACAATCCAGGTCAAATATTGACTCAGACGCTAGAGGTTTAGAGAAACAGCAGATACAGCACCTGGGAGTTGTTGATACTGCAAAATACTGATCATCCGACATCTACAGAGGGATCCGCTAACTACCAAACTGTACATTATGTTATCCTCCAGAGCTGCACTCACTATTCTGCTGGTGGGGTCACTGTGTACATACATTACATTACTTATCCTGTACTGATCCTGAGTTATATCCTGTATTATACTCCAGAGCTGCACTCACTATTCTGCTGGTGAGATCACTGTGTACATACATTACATTACTTATCCTGTACTGATCCTGAGTTATATCCTGTATTATACCCCAGAGCTGTACTCACTATTCTGCTGGTGAGGTCACTGTGTACATACATTACATTACTTATCCTGTACTGATCCTGAGTTATATCCTGTATTATACTCCAGAACTGCACTCACTATTCTGCTAGTGAGGTCACTGTGTACATACATTACATTACTTATCCTGTACTGATCCTGAGTTATATCCTGTATTATACTACAGAACTGCACTCACTATTCTGCTAGTGAGGTCACTGTGTACATACATTACATTACTTATCCTGTACTGATCCTGAGTTATATCCTGTATTATACTCCAGAACTGTACTCACTATTCTGCTGGTGAGGTCACTGTGTACATACATTACATTACTTATCCTGTACTGATCCTGAGTTATATCCTGTAATATACTCCAGAGCTGTACTCACTATTCTGCTGGTGAGGTCACTGTGTACATACATTACATTACTTATCCTGTACTGATCCTGAGTTATATCCTGTATTATACCCCAGAGCTGTACTCACTATTCTGCTGGTGAGGTCACTGTGTACATACATTACATTACTTATCCTGTACTGATCCTGAGTTATATCCTGTATTATACTCCAGAGCTGTACTCACTATTCTGCTGGTGAGGTTACTGTGTACATACATTATATTACTTATCTGCCTTATCTCTATAGATCAGAGTTTCCCAACCACTGTGCCCCCAGCTGTTGCACAACTACAACTCCCAGCATGCCCGGACAGCCGTCGGCTGTCCGGGCATGCTGGGAGTTGTAGTTGTGCAACAGCTGGAGGCACCCTGGTTGGGAAACACTGCTATAGATCTTATGTATTCTGAAGGGGTGTTGAAAAGGTCTTTTGCAAGAGTAATGAAGTGGGTTTAACCCTTGTGAACAATGAGGTCGGATATATTGAGACCCAACATGTCTGACTCTTCCTTCTCCCAGTATCTTCCGAAGAAGAGAAAACAGCAGATATCGTAGGACACAAACACTTCGGATTGTTGTACAAACATCGCAGCTGAAGCTTAAACAACGAGAGGACCTGCAGGAGCGGAGAAGGTCGTCCTGGCGCACGCACGGCGCTGGACATGGAGGAATATTCCTGTAATACGGTAAATCTCACGCCAAGAGAAGCCGGTGCGGGCGAACACGTGTCGGGAGAAGATCAGCTGATAATAATACAGTGTGCACAGGGTCCTGATAGGATATACAGTGTGCACGGGGTCCTGATAGGATATACAGTGTGCACAGGGTCCTGATAATAATACAGTGTGCACAGGGTCCTGATAATAATACAGTGTGCAAAGGGTCCTAATAGGATATACAGCTGATAATAATACAGTGTGCACAGGGTCCTGATAGGATATACAGCTGATAATAATACAGTGTGCACAGGGTCCTGATAGGATATACAGCTGATAATAATACAGTGTGCACAGGGTCCTGATAGGATGTACAGCTGATAATAATACAGTGTGCACAGGGTCCTGATAGGATATACAGCTGATAATAATACAGTGTGCACGGGGTCCTGATAGGATATACAGCTGATAATAATACAGTGTGCACAGGGTCCTGATAGGATATACAGCTGATAATAATACAGTGTGCACAGGGTCCTGATAGGATATACAGCTGATAATAATACAGTGTGCACAGGGTCCTGATAGGATATACAGCTGATAATAATACAGTGTGCACAGGGTCCTGATAGGATATACAGCTGATAATAATACAGTGTGCACAGGGTCCTGATAGGATATACAGCTGATAATAATACAGTGTGCACAGGGTCCTGATAGGATATACAGCTGTTAATAATACAGTGTGCACGGGGTCCTGATAGGATATACAGCTGATAATAATACAGTGTGCACGGGGTCCTGATAGGATATACAGCTGATAATAATACAGTGTGCACAGGGTCCTGATAGGATATACAGCTGATAATAATACAGTGTGCACAGGGTCCTGATAGGATATACAGCTGATAATAATACAGTGTGCACAGGGTCCTGATAGGATATACAGCTGATAATAATACAGTGTGCACAGGGTCCTGATAGGATATACAGCTGATAATAATACAGTGTGCACAGGGTCCTGATAGGATATACAGCTGATAATAATACAGTGTGCACAGGGTCCTGATAGGATATACAGCTGATAATAATACAGTGTGCACAGGGTCCTGATAGGATATACAGCTGATAATAATACAGTGTGCACAGGGTCCTGATAGGATGTACAGCTGATAATAATACAGTGTGCACAGGGTTATGATAGGATGTACAGCTGATAATAATACAGTGTGCACAGGGTCCTGATAGGATATACAGCTGATAATAATACAGTGTGCACAGGGTCCTGATAGGATATACAGCTGATAATAATACAGTGTGCACAGGGTCCTGATAGGATATACAGCTGATAATAATACAGTGTGCACAGGGTCCTGATAGGATATACAGCTGATAATAATACAGTGTGCACAGGGTCCTGATAGGATATACAGCTGATAATAATACAGTGTGCACAGGGTCCTGATAGGATATACAGCTGATAATAATACAGTGTGCACAGGGTCCTGATAGGATATACAGCTGATAATAATACAGTGTGCACAGGGTCCTGATAGGATATACAGCTGATAATAATACAGTGTGCACAGGGTCCTGATAGGATATACAGCTGATAATAATACAGTGTGCACAGGGTCCTGATAGGATATACAGCTGATAATAATACAGTGTGCACAGGGTCCTGATAGGATATACAGCTGATAATAATACAGTGTGCACAGGGTCCTGATAGGATATACAGCTGATAATAATACAGTGTGCACAGGGTCCTGATAGGATATACAGCTGATAATAATACAGTGTGCACAGGGTCCTGATAGGATATACAGCTGATAATAATACAGTGTGCACAGGGTCCTGATAGGATATACAGCTGATAATAATACAGTGTGCACAGGGTCCTGATAGGATATACAGCTGATAATAATACAGTGTGCACAGGGTCCTGATAGGATGTACAGCTGATAATAATACAGTGTGCACAGGGTTATGATAGGATGTACAGCTGATAATAATACAGTGTGCACAGGGTCCTGATAGGATATACAGCTGATAATAATACAGTGTGCACAGGGTCCTGATAGGATATACAGCTGATAATAATACAGTGTGCACAGGGTCCTGATAGGATATACAGCTGATAATAATACAGTGTGCACGGGGTCCTGATAGGATGTACAGCTGATAATAATACAGTGTGCACAGGGTCCTGATAGGATATACAGCTTATAATAATACAGTGTGCACAGGGTCCTGATAGGATGTGCAGCTGATAATAATACAGTGTGCACAGGGTCCTGATAGGATATACAGCTGATAATAATACAGTGTGCACAGGGTCCTGATAGGATATACAGCTGATAATAATACAGTGTGCACAGGGTCCTGATAGGATGTGCAGCTGATAATAATACAGTGTGCACGGGGTCCTGATAGGATATACAGCTGATAATAATACAGTGTGCACGGGGTCCTGATAGGATGTACAGCTGATAATAATACAGTGTGCACAGGGTTCTGATAGGATGTGCAGCTGATAATAATACAGTGTGCACGGGGTCCTGATAGGATATACAGCTTATAATAATACAGTGTGCACAGGGTCCTGATAGGATGTGCAGCTGATAATAATACAGTGTGCACAGGGTCCTGATAGGATATACAGCTGATAATAATACAGTGTGCACAGGGTCCTGATAGGATGTGCAGCTGATAATAATACAGTGTGCACAGGGTCCTGATAGGATGTACAGCTGATAATAATACAGTGTGCACAGGGTCCTGATAGGATGTACAGCTGATAATAATACAGTGTGCACAGGGTCCTGATAGGATGTGCAGCTGATAATAATACAGTGTGCACGGGGTCCTGATAGGATATACAGCTGATAATAATACAGTGTGCACAGGGTCCTGATAGGATATACAGCTGATAATAATACAGTGTGCACAGGGTCCTGATAGGATATACAGCTGATAATAATACAGTGTGCACAGGGTCCTGATAGGATATACAGCTGATAATAATACAGTGTGCACAGGGTCCTGATAGGATATACAGCTGATAATAATACAGTGTGCACAGGGTCCTGATAGGATATACAGCTGATAATAATACAGTGTGCACAGGGTCCTGATAGGATATACAGCTGATAATAATACAGTGTGCACAGGGTCCTGATAGGATATACAGCTGATAATAATACAGTGTGCACAGGGTCCTGATAGGATATACAGCTGATAATAATACAGTGTGCACAGGGTCCTGATAGGATATACAGCTGATAATAATACAGTGTGCACAGGGTCCTGATAGGATATACAGCTGATAATAATACAGTGTGCACAGGGTCCTGATAGGATATACAGCTGATAATAATACAGTGTGCACAGGGTCCTGATAGGATATACAGCTGATAATAATACAGTGTGCACAGGGTCCTGATAGGATATACAGCTGATAATAATACAGTGTGCACAGGGTCCTGATAGGATGTACAGCTGATAATAATACAGTGTGCACAGGGTTATGATAGGATGTACAGCTGATAATAATACAGTGTGCACAGGGTCCTGATAGGATATACAGCTGATAATAATACAGTGTGCACAGGGTCCTGATAGGATATACAGCTGATAATAATACAGTGTGCACAGGGTCCTGATAGGATATACAGCTGATAATAATACAGTGTGCACGGGGTCCTGATAGGATGTACAGCTGATAATAATACAGTGTGCACAGGGTCCTGATAGGATATACAGCTTATAATAATACAGTGTGCACAGGGTCCTGATAGGATGTGCAGCTGATAATAATACAGTGTGCACAGGGTCCTGATAGGATATACAGCTGATAATAATACAGTGTGCACAGGGTCCTGATAGGATATACAGCTGATAATAATACAGTGTGCACAGGGTCCTGATAGGATGTGCAGCTGATAATAATACAGTGTGCACGGGGTCCTGATAGGATATACAGCTGATAATAATACAGTGTGCACGGGGTCCTGATAGGATGTACAGCTGATAATAATACAGTGTGCACAGGGTTCTGATAGGATGTACAGCTGATAATAATACAGTGTGCACAGGGTCCTGATAGGATGTGCAGCTGATAATAATACAGTGTGCACAGGGTCCTGATAGGATGTACAGCTGATAATAATACAGTGTGCACAGGGTCCTGATAGGATGTACAGCTGATAATAATACAGTGTGCACAGGGTCCTGATAGGATGTGCAGCTGATAATAATACAGTGTGCACGGGGTCCTGATAGGATATACAGCTGATAATAATACAGTGTGCACGGGGTCCTGATAGGATGTACAGCTGATAATAATACAGTGTGCACAGGGTTCTGATAGGATGTACAGCTGATAATAATACAGTGTGCACAGGGTCCTGATAGGATGTGCAGCTGATAATAATACAGTGTGCACAGGGTCCTGATAGGATGTACAGCTGATAATAATACAGTGTGCACAGGGTTCTGATAGGATATACAGCTGATAATAATACAGTGTGCACAGGGTCCTATCCTCCAGTGGGTGACAGGCAGCTGAGGTGAACGGGCGGCTCCTCCACCACAAGGTCCCATGTGTTCGGCACATCCCCGGCTGCCTTAGGTAACCTCGTATTTCCACTATACATGGCTGTTACTATAAAGAGACAGCAAAGAATGATCCCGCCTGATTAATAAAAGCTGTTATTGTTCCCGGGGAAAATTCCCTTCCTTCAGCAAAACAGCTCCCCGCCGGGCGATCCCACAACTGAGCGGCTCCACCAAGCATTGTATTACCAATCCAACATCACTAAAAAGTATAAATAATACAATGTACATGTAAGAATGGATTAAATTCATCATCTAATCATTCTGATTAACCGTCACTACCTGCAATACTCACCAACAGTCCATACTATGCAAAAGGGGCGGAATTAATGAAATCTCCGCCCAAAGACTGGGGGTTTAGGGCGTCTCTTTGCATTTGATGAGATTGTGCGATTCCTAAAATCTTTTCCAATATACTATAACTATACTGCCTCTTATGTAGAAGACTGAAAATGTTTTTGTAAAACTGCCTTCTATACACAAGAATATAACTACTATAATACTGCTCCTATATACAAAAATATAACTACTATAATACTGCCTCCTATATACAAGAATATAACTACTATAATACTGCTCCTATATACAAGAATATATCTACTATAATACTGCTCCTATATACAAAAATATAACTACTATAATACTGCCTCCTATATACAAGAATATATCTACTATAATACTGCTCCTATATACAAGAATATAACTACTATAATACTGCCTCCTATATACAAGAATATAACTACTATAATACTGCTCCTATATACAAGAATATAACTACTATAATACTGCATCCTATATACAAGAATATAACTACTATAATACTGCTCCTATATATACAAAAATATAACTACTATAATACTGCCTCCTATATACAAGAATATAACTACTATAATACTGCTCCTATATACAACTACTATAATACTGCTCCTATATACAAGAATATAACTACTATAATACTGCTCCTATATACAAGAATATAACTACTATAATACTGCTCCTATATACAAGAATATAACTACTATAATACTGCTCCTATATACAAGAATATAACTACTATAATACTGCTCCTATATACAAGAATATATCTACTATAATACTGCTCCTATATACAAGAATATAATTACTATAATACTGCTCCTATATACAAGAATATAACTACTATAATACTGCTCCTATATACAAGAATATAACTACTATAATACTGCTCCTATATACAACTACTATAATACTGCTCCTATATACAAGAATATAACTACTATAATACTGCTCCTATATACAAGAATATAACTACTATAATACTGCTCCTATATACAAGAATATAACTACTATAATACTGCTCCTATATACAAGAATATAATTACTATAATACTGCTCCTATATACAAGAATATAACTACTATAATACTGCTCCTATATACAAGAATATAACTACTATAATACTGCTCCTATATACAACTACTATAATACTGCTCCTATATACAAGAATATAACTACTATAATACTGCTCCTATATACAAGAATATAACTACTATAATACTGCTCCTATATACAAGAATATAACTACTATAATACTGCTCCTATATACAAGAATATAACTACTATAATACTGCTCCTATATACAAGAATATATCTACTATAATACTGCTCCTATATACAAGAATATAATTACTATAATACTGCTCCTATATACAAGAATATAACTACTATAATACTGCCTCCTATATACAAGAATATAACTACTATAATACTGCTCCTATATACAACTACTATAATACTGCTCCTATATACAAGAATATAACTACTATAATACTGCTCCTATATACAAGAATATAACTACTATAATACTGCTCCCATATACAAGAATATAACTAATATAATACTGCTCCTATATACAAGAATATAACTACTATAATACTGCATCCTATATACAAGAATATAACTACTATAATACTGCTTCTATATACAATATTATAACTACTATAATACTGCCTCCTATATACAAGAATATAACTACTATAATACTGATCCTATATACAAGAATATAACTACTATAATACTGCCTCCTATATACAAGAATATAACTACTATAATACTGCTCCTATATATACAAAAATATAACTACTATAATACTGCCTCCTATATACAAGAATATAACTACTATAATACTGCTCCTATATACAAGAATATAACTACTATAATACTGCTCCTATATACAAGAATATAACTACTATAATACTGCTCCTATATACAACTACTATAATACTGCTCCTATATAGAAGAATATAACTACTATAATACTGCTCCTATATAGAAGAATATAACTACTATAATACTGCTCCTATATACAAGAATATAACTACTATAATACTGCTCCTATATACAAGAATATAACTACTATAATACTGCTCCTATATACAAGAATATATCTACTATAATACTGCTCCTATATACAAGAATATAATTACTATAATACTGCTCCTATATACAAGAATATAACTACTATAATACTGCTCCTATATACAAGAATATAACTACTATAATACTGCCTCCTATATACAAGAATATAACTACTATAATACTGCTCCTATATACAAGAATATAACTACTATGATACTGCTCCTATATACAAGAATATATCTACTATAATACTGCCTCCTATATACAAGAATATATCTACTATAATACTGCTCCTATATACAAGAATATAACTACTATAATACTGCCTCCTATATACAAGAATATAACTACTATAATACTGCTCCTATATACAAGAATATAACTACTATAATACTGCCTCCTATATACAAGAATATAACTACTATAATACTGCCTCCTATATACAAGAATATAACTACTATAATACTGCTCCTATATACAAGAATATAACTACTATGATACTGCTCCTATATACAAGAATATATCTACTATAATACTGCCTCCTATATACAAGAATATATCTACTATAATACTGCTCCTATATACAAGAATATAACTACTATAATACTGCCTCCTATATACAAGAATATAACTACTATAATACTGCTCCTATATACAAGAATATAACTACTATAATACTGCCTCCTATATACAAGAATATAACTACTATAATACTGCTCCTATATACAAGAATATAACTACTATAATACTGCTCCTATATAGAAGAATATATCTACTATAATACTGCCTCCTATATACAAGAATATATCTACTATAATACTGCTCCTATATACAAGAATATAACTGCACTTTGGCCGTTCCCTGTATATAACAGTTATAATTACTATAACACATATATGCATAGATATACTCTATACTCTGAATTTCCAGCACTGCAGCTTCACGACGGACCGGTTTTGGGAAGCGGTGAAGCTCCTCTGAAGAACTGACCTTGACACTACCTCAGGGGTTTCGTACAGGGGATCAGGTTTAGGCAGCGCGGTGTCATTTCACCGTTCACAAGGACGATATAGACATGACAGAGCACACTCTACGGTTGGAGATGATTTAGATGAGGGAGCGGTATAAATTCAAGCATCCCTGGATGTAAAGAGCTTCACGGCGTCTTCGCCAGCCCCACCATATTGTAAGGCAGTGGTCTCCAAACTGTGGACCTCCAGATGTTGTAAAACTACAACTCCCAGTATGCCCGGACAGCCAACGGCTGTCCGGGCATGCTGGGATTTGTAGTTTTGCAACATCTGGATGACCTTGGTTTGGAGACCACTGCTATAAGGTGAAGAGTCGATTCTTTTCTGGACATGGACCACCATACAGCAAGGGGGTCTCCGGCCACGTGTGGCTCCTGTGTCAATGGTTGGGGCCTTTGCTTCGTATACATAGAGGATGGGGGTATCGCCGGTTGTGTGACCTCCAAAATTCATGGTGGGTTCAATAGGATAACATTGTAGCCAAAATTTAAAGGGGAACTTTGAAGGCCAATGTGGAGAAGGTTTCCATGGGTCAACCAGTCCTAAGAGATGGAAGGGACCGGACCCTTGACCAAGGGAGTTGGGTTCAGGTCACCGAACCCTGTGAAGTGGAGACGGGTGCCCCCAACAAGCCCCCCCCACTGGTGTCCATTGCCACAAGACAACTGATCCAGAAGACTTTGTCGGGAACCCTGGGCAGATATCTCTTCTTTTCAAGAAGGTCAGGGCGCCCCTGAAATGGGTTTGCCCCGAGATAGGGGCCTAAACTTTAAAGGGGTTATCCAGGAATAGAAAAACACAGCTAATTTCTTTCAAAAACCCCTCCACGTCTGTCTCCAGGTTGGGTGTGGTATTACAACTCGGCTCCATTCACTTCAATGGAACTGAGCTGCAGAACCACACCCATCCTAGAGACAGACGGGGAGCGGTTTTTGATAGAAAGTAGTTCTGATTTTCTATTCCTGGATAACCCCTTTAAGAAATATTCCAATTAGGGTGGCATCCAGTGGGTTCTCGATGGTCCTTGAAAATCTGAGGGAATGACCCTAAAAAGAGAAAATTATTTTCCAAATTTTCACCCCCAGGAACCGAGACACATTAAAATTTGGGAATAGTTTGGAGACTACTTTTCCATGAATGGTTCATTTTTCTGCAGATTTCTGTTGAGTTTTTTGGGGGGGCTGTCGAAGCTAAACCCCATTTACTCTAATGGGTTTGAGTCACACCACCAAATACAATCCACGGTGCTCAATGCAAGTAGATACTAGGAGAAGTCATGAGTGTGAACAGTCACCAAACCATCAGAGAAGGCTAAGACCAGTCGGTGTCTCAGGAATTTTTACGCAAAATGTGGACCATTCCTTTTAATACAATTCCCTCAAAATATGAACCGATAAAGGGGTGCAACTAAGATCTCCATTGATCAGATAAAAAAAATGCAAGGAGGAACCTAGAGCTAAGTGTCTAGTTTCTCTGCAGCACCCCCGCAGGCAAAACAAGGTATTGCACTGTTCCATTAGAATCAATTGCAAATGTAATGAATGGAATATGTCTAGAATACCGCTAAAGGTAGGATCACATCACGATTTTAAGGGGTTATCCAGGAAAAAACTTTTATATATATATATATATATATATATATATATATGTCAACTGGCTCCAGAAAGTTAAACAGATTTGTAAAATACTTATTTAAAAAATCTTAATCCTTCCAGTACTTATGAGCTGCTGAAGTTGAGTTGTTCTTTTCTGTCTAAGTGCTCTCTGATGACACCTGTCTCGAGAACTGTCCAGAGTAGAAGCAAATCCCCATAGCAAACCTCTCCTACTCTGTGCAGTTCCCGAGACAAGCAGAGATGTAAGCAGAGAGCACTGTTGCCAGACGGAAAAGAACAACTCAACTTCAGCAGCTGATAATTATTGGAAGGATTAAGATTCTTTTATAGAAGTAATTTACAAATCTTAACTTTCTGGAGCCAGTTAATATAAAAAAAAAGTTTTTTTCCTGGATAACCCCTTTAAGCATCCGATTATCGGACCGTAAAATCGAACAAAATCGGATTGCAAAAAATCGTATACAATCGTGTGTAAAAACTTCTTTGCTATCCGATTTAAAATCGTATCCAAAAATCGTACAGATGAAAATTCCATCCGATTTTCAATAAAAATCTGATCCTGTTTATAAAATTAATATGTACGCCAATGGCAATAAAGTTTTATATATTTGAAGTGTATGTGTTTTGAAGTCTACTGCGCATGCGCACACAAAAAAATCCGGCGCGATTAATCTGATAGAATCGCACAGTCACCTGATTCCATGTGATTTACATAGACATCAATAATATTTAAAGGGGCTATCCAGGAAAAAAACTTTTTTTTATATATCAACTGGCTCCAGAAAGTTAAACAGATTTGTAAATTACTTCTATTAAAAAATCTTAATCCTTTCAGTACTTATGAGCTTCTGAAGTTAAGGTTGTTCTTTTCTGTCTAAGTCCTCTCTGATGACATGTGTCTCGGGAAACGGCCAATTTAGAAGAGGTTTGCTATGGGGATTTGCTTCTAAACTGGGCTTCCCAGTGACACGTGTCATCAGAGAGCACTTAGACAGAAAAGAACAACTCAACTTCAGAAGCTCATAAGTACTGAAAGGATTAAGATTTTTTAATAGAACTAATTTACAAATCTGTTTAACTTTCTGGAGCCAGTTGATATATATAAAAAGTTTTTTTCCTGGAATACCCCTTTAATCTATATCAGACTTCACTAGACAACGCATCTAAGCCGGAGCCAGTGTTTCCCAACTGGTAGTTCTTCAGCTGTTGGAAAACTACAACTCCCATCATGCCCTGACAGCCTCCGGCTGTCAGGGCATGATGGGAGTTGTAGTTTTCCAATAGCTGGAGAGCCACAGCTTGAAGAGCGCTGCTCTGGAGCTCACGTTATAAAGGGGGATAACACTGCATTGAACGCTTTTTCGGTTCAGCGGCGGTCCCTTAATTCCAGGACCGGTTCCTCGCAGTCGCGCAACGTTTCTTGCTGCAGTGAACGCAGCCGCTTAATCCTCCATTCCTGGAGAAATGTGGATGGATTTGGGCCACATCTTATACGGCAAACAGATAATTAGCTCATAAATAGCGCAATTTACATTACAGCCAAAGCGGAATTTTTTTATTTATTTTTTCCTATCCTCCGGGAGAAGCGGAGTTACAAGATGTAGCATTATTAACACGTACTGCATACCGTAAAGATTAAGAGCCCTAAGTATTTACACACTATTCCGGAGGCAACGGGGGAGCTGGAGCGCGCACCACAACTTTATCTTCTGTTCTTAGAAAAACCCCGGCCTGCTGCACATTAAACGGTCCCGTATAAGACCAGGGGTTTAAAGGGACAGCGCACTATTATCTAAAACAGGGGAATGGGATCTAGTGTTCTCTCTGTCCTCCTCCTGACTCCTCCCTCCAGACTCCTCTGTCTCCTCCTCCAGATCCCTCTGTCCTCCTCCTCCAGACCCCTCTGTCCTCCTCCTCCAGACTCCTCTGTCCTCCTCCTCCAGACCCCTTTGTCCTCCTCCTCCAGACCCCTTTGTCCTCCTCCTCCAGACCCCTCTGTCCACTTCCTTTAAACTGCTATGTTCTCCTCCTGACTCCCCTGTCTCCTCCCTCCACCCCACCCCCCACCCTCCTCCTCCAGACCTCTCTCTGTCCTCCTCCTCATTCCTTCAGATTCCTCTGTACACTTCCTTTTAACTGCTATGTTCTCCTCCTCCAGACTCCCCTGTCTCCTCCTCCAGACCCCTCTGTCCTCCTATGTCTCCTCCTCCAGACCTCTCTATCCTCCCCTCCTGACTCCTCCCTCTAGACCCCTCTGCCCTCCTATGTCCCCTCCTCCAGACTGCTCTTCCTCCTCCTCTGGACTCCTTTGTCCTCCTCCAGACTCCTCTGCCCCCTCCAGACTTCTGTGTTCCCTTTCAGGCTCCTCTGTTCTCCTTCAGATGCCTCTGCCCTCCTCCAGATTCCTCTGCCCTCTCCAGACTTCTGTGTCCCCTTTCAGACTCATCTGCCCCCTCCAGACTCCTCTGAACTCCATCAGACTCCTCTGCCCCCTCCAGACTTCTGTGTCCCCTTTCTGCCCTCCTCCAGACTCCTCTGTCCTCCTCCAGACTCCTCTGCCCCCTCCAGACTTCTGTGTTCCCTTTCAGGCTCCTCTGTCCTCCATCAGATGCCTCTGCCCTCCTCGAGATTCCTCTGCCCCCTCCAGACATCTGTGTCCCCTTTCTGCCCTCCTCCAGACTCCTCTGTCCTCCTCCTCCAGACTCCTCTGTCCTCCTCCAGAATCCTCTATCATCTCCCTCCAGAATCCCTTCTCCTCTTCCTTCAGAACCCTCTGATGGTGTCTTATCTCCACAGGAACATAAGAATTGTCTGTTAACGTTCACTGTGCCCAATACTTCTTTTTCCAGACATTATATGTTGGGGGAGATTCGGGAGGCCCCCATACACCATATAAAGATGAGTCCCCACAAACTCTGCAGCTTCGGCCCTCTTTTCTCTAATGCATATGGAGGACTTCAGACAATACTAATCCTTAGTATACTTTAGTACAATGTGGTTTTGTTGACCTTCGGTTGACGATGAAACAGAACCTATCCTTAAAGGGGTATTCCGGTGGAATTAATTTTTTTTTATTTTTTTTTATCAACTTATCAACTGGTGCCAGAAAGTAACACAGATTTGTAAATGACTTCTATTACAAAATCTTAATCCTTTCAGTACTTATTAGCTGCTGAATACTACAGAGGAAATTATTTTCTTTTTGGAACACAGTGCTCTCTGCTGACATCATGACCACAGTGCTCTCTGCTGACATCATGACCACAGTGCTCTCTGCTGAATCTCAAGCACAGTGCTCTCTGCTGACATCTCTGTCCATTTTAAGAACTGTCCAGAGTAGGAGAAAATCCCCATAGCAAACATATGCTGCTCTGGACAGTTCCTAAAATGGACAGAGATGTCAGCAGAGAGCACTGTGCTCGTGATGTCAGCAGAGAGCTCTGTGTTCCAAAAAGAATAGAATTTCCTATGTAGTATTCAGCAGCAAATAAGTAGTGGAAGGATTAAGATTTTTTAATAGAAGTAATTTACAAATCTGTTTAACTTTCTGGTACCAGTTGATAGAAAAAAAAAAAAAAAAAGTTTTCCACCGGATTTTCCGGTAGTTAAATGTCTGCTTTCTTTCCAAAACAGCGCCATATGTGTCCGTAGGTTGTGTGTAGTATTGCAAGTCAGCTCCGCCTACACCAGGCACAACCCATGGACATTGAGTGGTTGTCAAAAGGTAGCGACCATGTCTTACACCAGTGTTTCCCAACCAGGGTGCCTCCAGCTGTTGCAAAACTACAACTCCCAGCCCCATATACAGTGATCCCTCAACTTACAATGGCCTCAACATACAATAGTTTCAACATACAATGTACAGACAGTCCAGATCTGTGAAACGGAAGAACTGACCAAACAGAATGGGCATTCGCTGGTAAAACCCCTGTATTACTGAAGTGCATGCACTGCCTGGTGTCTGGTAGCGCCCCCTACAGTACAGGGAGGTATTACATGTTCTGTACTAATTACCTTTACCAGTACCTCCTTTGGACACCAGGTGAGGGCGACTCCATTACTTTTTTAGGACATTGCCTGTACTGTACAGGACCCCAGAAGAAGCTCCTCTCCTCTACATAGACCAGTGTTTCCTAAGCAGGGTGCCCCCAGCTGTTGCAAAACTACAACTCCCAGCATGCCCGGACAGCCTTTGGCTGTCCGGGCATGCTGGGAGTTGTAGTTTTGCAACAGCTGGAGGCACCCTGCTTGGGAAACACTGTCTTATACCTTCTGATCCTATACTACTGAGGCTGTGAAGTCTGGCCCCATAGGAAGTCATGGGATTTGATGACATCACAACCGGTAAATGACATCACAGACTTTCACCTAACTCAGCGATGACATCATGAATCCCGGAATAAAGAGCCACTGCAGGAATAAAGAAGCCTTTATGGGCCGCGATAATTTGCTAATGACTGCGAGCGAGATTACAACCTCGTAATCTTCCCTTCTCCTCCTCTCGCCGTTTCCGCAAATGGTTGCCGCCATTACGAATCTTTAAAGCCTACTTTAAGTGGTGCAGATAAACCCAATGGCTTCAAATGAGGGAACATTACAATAATAGACTCATTTGCTAATGACAATAAATTAGGTCTTCTCCCAGCATATTCATTCAGAAATTAATTCTGATGTCGCTCCGCGGCACAAATGTAAAAATAATTACATTTTACAGCACACTTCTGCTAATTGCATCTGAAGCTTCCAGCATCATTATTACAGGCCGCATCCGCACAGCAGCCATCCAGCGCCCGCGCGGCCGGCCAGGAAGAAGAGCTCCGCCGCCGCCGCCGCTCCCGCCGTCCGCTCCCCATGCTGGGACAACAAAAGCCTCCTGATATACGATCAGCCAAGAAGCTTCTAATAGGATGAGCGATCTACGTGGAGCGAGCTGGAGGCGCCCGATACAACGCCCTTCGCTCTCATACATTCTGCGCCGTGCAATAACAATTCGTCAGGTCACAATACATCCGAACAGTAAATGCGAAGGCCCTAGTCCGGAAGGTTCTGCTTCAACCCGGTAATCCAGAACCATAGAAAAGAACTCTTCTGTTCTAGAATTCATTTGAATTGTTGGAATGTCTGAGCTAGAAAGATAAATATGAGATAGATAGATAGATAGATATGAGATAGATAGATAGATATGAGATAGATAGATATGAGATAGATAGATATGAGATAGATAGATATTAGATAGATAGATAGATATGAGATAGAAAGATATGAGATAGATATGAGATAGATAGATATGAGATAGATAGATATGAGATAGATAGATAGATAGATATGAGATGGATAGATATGAGATAGATATGAGATAGATAGATAGATAGATATGAGATAGATATGAGATAGATAGATAGATAGATATGAGATAGAGAGATAGATAGATATGAGGTAGAGAGATAGATAGATAGAAATGAGATAGATATGAGATAGATAGATAAATATGAGATAGATAGATAAATATGACATCGATAGATAGATATGAGATAGATAGATAGATAGATATGAGATAGATAGATAGATAGATATGAGATAGATAGATAAATAGATATGAGATAGATAAGAGATAGATAGATAGATAGATATGAGATATAGATAGATATGAGATAGATAGATATGAGATAGATAGATAAATAGATATGAGATAGATAAGAGATAGATAGATAGATATGAGATAGATAGATATGAGATATAGATAAATAGACATGAGATAGATAGATAAGAGATAGATAGATAGATATGAGATAGATAAATAGATAGATATGAGATAGATAGATAGATAGATAGATAGGAGATAGATAAATATGATATAGATAGATATGAGATAGATGATAGATATGAGATAGATATGAGATAGCTAGATAGATAGATATGAGATAGATAGATAGATATGAGATAGATATGAGATAGATAGATAGATATGAGATAGATAGATAGATAGATGATAGATATGAGATAGATATGAGATAGATAGATATGAGATAGATAGATAGATAGATATGAGATAGATAGATAGATAGATAGATATGAGATAGATAGATAGATAGATATGAGATAGATAGATAGATAGATAGATAGATATGAGATAGATAGATAGATATGAGATAGATAGTATTATAAATACGATTGCAGTTATATTCCCTTGGAACATATATAATTTAGGATCCACTGTGTAAAAGTAACAAAAAATGAAAACACTGGGAGAAATGAAAATCTACTGTTCACAGATCACAGCTGAGGGTTTGTTACAATTGTATCCAGTGTAGACAATCTTCTGTAAGCTAAATACATTAGTTGTGAATCTCTCCCCTTTCCTTCTTGTCTATTACAAGGAATCATTGCAGATAATATGTATCAGCCTGGACCTGGTGCTCTTCACCTGGATTGTCCAGACTGAACACAATGTAACAAACCATCAGGAGTGACTACAAAATGTCATTTAACACCGAAACGCGTTACACTGCTTTTATGACACAATAATAACGGCGACTCTCAAGACTTTATTAAATTTCGGGGAAGACTTGATGAGGACTCCGGCTGAGAGGGAGAATGAACCTGACTAATAAATCTCACTATAAATGGAATAGTCCCCCGGGTGCCATCCACTGGTGATTCTGTAATTGTACCTGCAGGTCCACCGGGCCGAGATGTCGTGTCTGAGCCGCTCAGATCTGCGCGCAGCGTAATGAATAGACGCATAAAAGACACATAGAAAAGGAGCGTAAATCACCGAAAACAGGAAGATATATTGTCATCTGCAATGGTGTGATGTATCCAAGAAGAGTCCACATATATATATATATATATATATATATATATATATATACATGTATTTATCTATCTCATATCTATCTATCTATCTCATATCTATCTATCTCATATCTATCTCATATCTATCTATCTATCTCCTATCTATCTATCTATCTCATATCTATCTATCTATCTCCTATCTATCTCATATCTATCTATCTCATATCTATCTCCTATCTATCTCATATCTTTCTCATATCTATCTCATATCTATCTATCTATCTCATATCTATCTCATATCTATCTCATATCTATCTATCTATCTCATATCTATCTCATATCTATCTATCTATCTCATATCTATCTCATATCTATCTATCTATCTCCTATCTATCTCATATCTATCTATCTATCTCCTATCTATCTCATATCTATCTATCTATCTCATATCTATCTCATATCTATCTATCTATCTCATATCTATCTCATATCTATCTATCTATCTCCTATCTATCTATCTATCTATCTATCTATCTCATATCTATCTATCTATCTCCTATCTATCTCATATCTATCTATCTCATATCTATCTCCTATCTATCTCATATCTTTCTCATATCTATCTCATATCTATCTATCTATCTCATATCTATCTCATATCTATCTCATATCTATCTATCTATCTCCTATCTATCTCATATCTATCTATCTATCTCATATCTATCTCATATCTATCTATCTATCTCCTATCTATCTCATATCTATCTATCTATCTATCTATCTATCTATCTCATATCTATCTCATATCTATCTATCTATCTATCTATCTATCTCCTATCTATCTATCTCATATCTATCTATCTATCTATCCATCTCATATCACTAATTATAAACTTTTCTCTATATCTCTATGGGGTACATGCCCATACTCCCCTCACACTCAGCCTCACACTCCCCTCACACTCAGCCCCACACTCAGCCTCACACTCAGCCCCATATACTCCCCTCACACTCAGCCTCACACTCCCCTCACACTCCCCTCACACTCAGCCCCACACTCCCCTCACACTCAGCCTCACACTCCGCCTCACACTCCCCTCACACTCAGCCTCACACTCAGCCTCACACTCAGCCTCACACTCAGCCCCACACTCCCCTCACACTCAGCCTCACACTCAGCCTCACACTCCGCCTCACACTCCGCCTCACACTCCGCCTCACACTCCGCCTCACACTCCGCCTCACACTCCCCCTCACACTCCCCTCACACTCCGCCTCACACTCCGCCTCACACTCTCCTCACACTCCCCCTCACACTCCCCCTCACACTCCCCTCACACTCGCAGATTCCCCTTCAGGACACCCATCTGACCGCCCGTCTTCCCCTCACACTCCGCCTCACACTCACCCCCACACTCCCCTCACACTCCCCCCCACACTCCCCTCACACTCCCCTCACACTCCCCCTCACACTCCCCTCACACTCCCCTCACACTCGCAGATTCCCCTTCAGGACACCCATCTGACCGCCCGTCTTCCCCTCACATTCCCCTCACACTCAGCCTCACACTCCCCTCACACTCCCCTCACACTCCCCTCACACTCAGCCTCACACTCCCCTCACACTCAGCCTCACACTCCCCTCACACTCGCAGATTCCCCTTCAGGACACCCATCTGACCGCCCGTCTTCCCCTCACACTCAGCCTCACACTCCCCTCACACTCAGCCTCACACTCCCCTCACACTCCCCTCACACTCCCCCCACACTCAGCCTCACACTCCCCTCACACTCGCAGATTCCCCTTCAGGACACCCATCTGACCGCCCGTCTTCCCCTCACACTCAGCCTCACACTCCCCTCACACTCCCCTCACACTCACCCCCACACTCCCCTCACACTCCCCCCACACTCCCCTCACACTCGCAGATTCCCCTTCAGGACACCCATCTGACCGCCTGTCTTCCCCTCACACTCCCCTCACACTCAGCCTCACACTCCCCCTCACACTCCGCCTCACACTCCCCCTCACACTCCCCTCACACTCCCCTCACACTCAGCCCTCACACTCCCCTCACACTCGCAGATTCCCCTTCAGGACACCCATCTGACCGCCCGTCTTCCCCTCACATTCCCCTCACACTCAGCCTCACACTCCCCTCACACTCAGCCTCACACTCCCCCTCACACTCGCAGATTCCCCTTCAGGACACCCATCTGACCGCCCGTCTTCCCCTCACACTCCCCCCACACTCAGCCTCACACTCCCCTCACACTCAGCCTCACACTCCCCCCACACTCAGCCTCACACTCCCCCCACACTCCCCCCACACTCAGCCTCACACTCCCCCTCACACTCCCCTCACACTCCCCCCACACTCCCCTCACACTCCCCCTCACACTCAGCCTCACACTCGCAGATTCCCCTTCAGGACACCCATCTGACCGCCCGTCTTCCCCTCACACTCCCCCCACACTCAGCCTCACACTCAGCCTCACACTCAGCCTCACACTCCCCCTCACACTCAGCCTCACACTCGCAGATTCCCCTTCAGGACACCCATCTGACCGCCCGTCTTCCCCTCACACTCCCCTCACACTCAGCCTCACACTCAGCCTCACACTCCCCTCACACTCCCCCTCACACTCACCCTCACACTCACCCTCACACTCCCCTCACACTCGCAGATTCCCCTTCAGGACACCCATCTGACCGCCCGTCTTCCCCTCACATTCCCCTCACACTCAGCCTCACACTCCCCTCACACTCCGCCTCACACTCCCCCTCACACTCAGCCTCACACTCGCAGATTCCCCTTCAGGACACCCATCTGACCGCCCGTCTTCCCCTCACACTCCCCCCACACTCAGCCTCACACTCCCCTCACACTCAGCCTCACACTCCCCCCACACTCAGCCTCACACTCCCCCCACACTCCCCCCACACTCAGCCTCACACTCCCCCTCACACTCCCCTCACACTCCCCCCACACTCCCCTCACACTCCCCCTCACACTCAGCCTCACACTCGCAGATTCCCCTTCAGGACACCCATCTGACCGCCCGTCTTCCCCTCACACTCCCCCCACACTCAGCCTCACACTCAGCCTCACACTCAGCCTCACACTCCCCCTCACACTCAGCCTCACACTCGCAGATTCCCCTTCAGGACACCCATCTGACCGCCCGTCTTCCCCTCACACTCCCCTCACACTCAGCCTCACACTCAGCCTCACACTCCCCTCACACTCCCCCTCACACTCACCCTCACACTCCCCTCACACTCGCAGATTCCCCTTCAGGACACCCATCTGACCGCCCGTCTTCCCCTCACATTCCCCTCACACTCAGCCTCACACTCCCCTCACACTCCGCCTCACACTCCCCCTCACACTCAGCCTCACACTCGCAGATTCCCCTTCAGGACACCCATCTGACCGCCCGTCTTCCCCTCACACTCAGCCTCACACTCCCCTCACACTCAGCCTCACACTCCCCCTCACACTCAGCCTCACACTCCCCCTCACACTCAGCCTCACACTCGCAGATTCCCCTTCAGGACACCCATCTGACCGCCCGTCTTCCCCTCACACTCAGCCTCACACTCCCCCTCACACTCAGCCTCACACTCCCCTCACACTCCCCCCACACTCAGCCTCACACTCCCCTCACACTCCCCACACACTCCCCCCACACTCAGCCTCACACTCCCCTCACACTCCCCCTCACACTCCCCTCACACTCCCCCTCACACTCCCCTCACACTCCCCCTCACACTCCCCTCACACTCCCCCTCACACTCCCCTCACACTCCCCTCACACTCAGCCTCACACTCCCCTCACACTCGCAGATTCCCCTTCAGGACACCCATCTGACCGCCCGTCTTCCCCTCACACTCCGCCTCACACTCCCCCCACACTCAGCCTCACACTCCCCCTCACACTCCCCCTCACACTCCGCCTCACACTCGCAGATTCCCCTTCAGGACACCCATCTGACCGCCCGTCTTCCCCTCACACTCCCCTCACACTCCCCTCACACTCAGCCTCACACTCAGCCTCACACTCCCCCTCACACTCAGCCTCACACTCGCAGATTCCCCTTCAGGACACCCATCTGACCGCCCGTCTTCCCCTCACACTCCCCTCACACTCCCCTCACACTCAGCCTCACACTCAGCCTCACACTCCCCCTCACACTCAGCCTCACACTCGCAGATTCCCCTTCAGGACACCCATCTGACCGCCCGTCTTCCCCTCACACTCCCCTCACACTCAGCCTCACACTCCCCTCACACTCCCCTCACACTCCCCCCCACACTCCCCTCACACTCCCCCTCACACTCCGCCTCACACTCGCAGATTCCCCTTCAGGACACCCATCTGACCGCCCGTCTCCCCTCAGATTTAGTCACAGACTCACAAGACGTTACTTGTCTCATGGCGAAGGCCTAAACCGAATGATAAACAGACGGAGCCGAGAAAGTTACGCGGCCTCTAATGTGACCTGACAAGGAAAGTTTCCTACAAGCTGCGGCATTGTGAGGGTTAAGAGACAGCGGCATTAATCCTATACTATCTATTGCCAAACTTCCTTTTTGTGGTCAGGCGGAGAGGTTGTGTGGTCGCCTGGATTCTGCGCTACGACATGGGAAAGTGAGGCTGTCATATGGCGGGGAGAAAAGGACGAAAAACCGCAACCAACCCACTTGCTTCTGCTTCCTCCCAAATGTGACCCCGAGCTATTCTCTGAGCACTACGGTTTTTTTCAGGGATAATTTAAACCATGCAGAGCTCTCCGCCGCCGCTGCCACGTTTCCAGCCGACGCATTCCAATCTAATCTCAGCACTTTAATAACCGACATGTTCTATTCCTCTCCTAACACTGACCCCGCAGAGACAACACCGCTACATCCAGTCCCATGGCTGCAAACAATCACACAAAAGGCGCAAAACACACACAAAAAAGGCGCAAAACACACACAAAAGGCGCAAAACACACACACACACAAAAGGCGCAAAACACACACACAAAGGCGCAAAACACACACAAAAGGCGCAAAACACACACAAAAAAGGCGCAAAACACACACAAAAGGCGCAAAACACACACAAAAAAGGCGCAAAACACACACAAAAGGCGCAAAACACACACAAAAGGCGCAAAACACACACAAAAAAGGCGCAAAACACACACAAAAAAGGCGCAAAACACACACACAAAAGGCGCAAAACACACACACAAGGCGCAAAACACACACAAAAGGCGCAAAACACACACACACAAAAGGGCAAAACACACACACACAAAAAAGGCGCAAAACATACACAAAAGGCGCAAAACACACACACACACACACAAAAGGCGCAAAACACACACACAAAAGGCGCAAAACACACAAAAGGCGCAAAACACACACAAAAAAGGCGCAAAACACACACACAAAAGGGCAAAACACACACACAAAAGGGTAAAACACACACACAAAAACGCACACCAGCGTATCACAAAAAAAGTCAATATCTGCTGGGATCATTGTAAAATTATTTAAAATAAAAAAAGAAATAAAATCTTATCCAACTTTTTCAAGTCCATGTTCACTTGACGCATTGCGCCCACATTTCGTGTATAAGAATTACAGGTCGTTGCGTCCGTTTACCGTATAGGATAAACATAAAAATTATTTTTTACATTTATTTTTACATTTTTATTCTTGATACAAAAAATGTTGACGCAAAGTTTTTCACAAAACGTTGTACTATAAGATCTCTGCTTGCTGTCTGTGAGTGGGAACACTGGTGATTGTAGGGGCACGGCGGGATATTCCAGTAGGGCCCCCACTGACTGCAGAGCCCTGTATCATTGGTGCCCCCCCCCCCCCTTTTTGCTATTAGCTTCATCCTGTTCAACCTCCCAATTCCAGCAGGGCCCCCTTTATGGTGCGGTCCTGGTACGGGAAAGGGAAGGGGGTTTAGTTGCTCCTCTGCTCGCGACTGCACGTTTTTTTTATTTTCTTTATTCCTATATGGCAGTGTTTTGTTTCCCAACCAGTGTGCCTCCAGCTGTTTCAAAACTACAACTCCCAGCATGCCCAGACAGCCGTTGGCCAGTGTTTCCCAACCAGTGTGCCTCCAGCTGTTGCAAAACTACAACTCCCAGCATGCCCGGTCAGCCGTTGGCCAGTGTTTCCCAACAGTGTGCCTCCAGCTGTTGCAAAACTACAACTTCCAGCATGCCCGGACAGCCGTTGGCCAGTGTTTCCCAACCAGTGTGCCTCCAGCTGTTTCAAAACTACAACTCCCAGCATGCCCGGACAGTCGTTGGCCAGTGTTTCCCAACCAGTGTGCCTCCAGCTGTTGCAAAACTACAACTCCCAGCATGCCCGGACAGCCGTTGGCCAGTGTTTCCCAACCAGTGTGCCTCCAGCTGTTGCAAAACTACAACTTCCAGCATGCCCGGACAGCCGTTGGCCAGTGTTTCCCAACCAGTGTGCCTCCAGCTGTTGCAAAACTACAACTCCCAGCATGCCCGGACAGTCGTTGGCCAGTGTTTCCCAACCAGTGTGCCTCCAGCTGTTGCAAAACTACAACTCCCAGCATGCCCGGACAGCCGTTGGCCAGTGTTTCCCAACCAGTGTGCCTCCAGCTGTTGCAAAACTACAACTCCCAGCATGCCCGGACAGCCGTTGGCTGTCCGGGTATGCTGGGAGTTGTAGTTTTGCAACAGCTGGGGGCACACTGATTGGGAAATAGCACTAAACAGAAAAGTGGAAATACAAGCGCAGATGTGAACAAAACCTGATACATCTAGCTGAGGGTTTGTTACAATTGTATCCAGCCTACACTGGACTCCAGACTGATACAATTTACCTGCACTGATACACTGTAACAACATTGTTTAACCCCTTGAGACTAGATATTTCCATACTGATACACTGTAACAAAAACTAATAAGATACACACTTTTGATTTTTGTTTAGCTCTCATGATCTACATATCACACTGATACATCTTACCTGCACTGGTACACTGTAACAAAAACAGGACTGTTAAAGAGATATGCACTTCTAAAATTGCTTAGCACTCAAGATGGATATTTCATTGTGATACAATGAACCTTGCACTGATACATTGTAACGAAAACTATCAGGACTCCTGAGACTGATCTTCATACTGATACATATTACCTGCACTGATACATTGTAACGAAAACAATCAGGGCTCTTGAGACTGATCTTCATACTGATACATATTTCCTGCACTGATACATTGTAACGAAAACTATCACGGCTCTTGAGACTGATCTTCATACTGTTACATATAACCTCCACTGATACATTGTAACGAAACCTATCAGGGCTCTTGAGACTGATCTTCATACTGTTACATATAACCTCCACTGATACATTGTAACGAAAACTATCACGGCTCTTGAGACTGATCTTCATTCTAATACATATTAACTGCACTGACACATTGTAACGAAAACTATCAGGGCTCCTGAGACTGATCTGCATACTGATACAAATTAACTGCACTGACACATTGTAACGAAAACTATCAGGGCTCTTGAGACTGATCTTTGTACTGATACATATTACCTGCACTGATACATTGTAACAAAAACTATCAGGGCTCCTGAGACTGATCTTCATACTGATACATATTACCTGCACTGATACATTGTAACGAAAACTATCAGGGCTCTTGAGACTGATCTTCGTACTGATACATATTACATGCACTGATACATTGTAACGAAAACTATCAGGGCTCCTGAGACTGATCTTCTTACTGATACATATTACCTGCACTGATACATTGTAACAAAAACTAACAGTAGCAGAGCGACTTGTACTACTGATGTATTTTGCTCCCAGAGGATGGATACAACAGTAGCAAAACCTAAGCTGTGAGAAGTATTAGGCCTGTGCGGCTTTCAGCTTCCAGACGTTCACATTCACTGACAGCAATCAGAGATTGATAGTAATTGCTACACATAAGCGTTGCCTTCTTAGCATGCGGGGCCCGTTACACTGGTTAGCAGACCTAAAATCAAATAAACCTACAAAAAGGGGCCTCCGGGGGCAGGAATATCAAATAAAAAAAATCTTCGCCGTTTACTCCCATCCATCAAATACTTAAGACAAAAAGAAAAACGTACATTAGGAAAAATGAGCGCGATGGCCGCCATCTATCAAAGACGAAAATCTGATTATGATAAGTAAAAATGGCTTATCCGGCACGAGGGAGCTGCCTGCCATGTATCAGGTCCAGACAGAACTACAAGTGTCAGCATGCCCGAGGCTGGAAAGCCGTACTCTACCTACACTGGCTACATTAAAGGGGATATCCAGGGAAAAACTTTTTATATATATATATATATCAACTGGCTCCAGAAAGTTAAACAGATTTGTAAATTACTTCTATTAAAAAATCTTAATCCTTTCATTACTTATGAGCTTCTGAAGTTAAGGTTGTTCTTTTCTGTCTAAGTGCTCTCTGATGACACGTGTCTCGGGAACCGCCCAGTTTAGAAGAGGTTTGCTATCGGGATTTGCTTGTAAACTGGGCGTTTCCCGAGACACGTGTCATCAGATAGCACAGAAAAGAACAACCTTAACTTCAGAAGCTCATAAGTACTGAAAGGATTAAGATTTTTTAATAGAAGTAATTTACAAATCTGTTTAACTTTCTGGAGCCAGTTAATATAAATATATATATATAAAGTTTTTTCCTGGATAACCCCTTTAAGTGCATTAAAAAAAATAAACAAAAGAACAAAATATTTAAAAAAAGATGTAAATATAAAAATCTACTGTTGCGTGTACGCAGCGTCTGTGCACAACTATGCGTCTCTATGGTTACAGACTACAAACAAACCCTGTGTAGTCTGATCCTACTTTCATGCGTTACACCCCTTATACGGGGCAAAAGGATCAGACTACATGGAGGCTGTTTGTAGTCTGTAACCATGGAAACACATAGCTCGGCATAGGAGATGGATACAACAGTAATTGTTTATTATTTTTATTTATTAATCAGGACTAAATTCAAAGGTGCTTCATTATGTATGGACAGCCAGGCGGCTCTCCAGCTTTTGCAAAACTACAACTCCCAGCATGCCCGAACAATCATGTGATTCTGCAGCTGTGGCCGAACTACAACTTCCAGCGTGCCTGATCAGCCAGGTGGTGCTCCAGCTGTTCAAAAACTACAACTCTCAGAATGCCCGAAAAGCCAGGCGGCTCTGCAGCTGTTGCAAAACTACAACTCCCAGCTAAACAAATCTGTAGTACCTGTAGAGTTTCCAGGGCATGCTGGGAGTTGTAGTTCTCCAACAGCTGGAGGCATCTTTTTTGGGGGAGAAACTGCTTTAGAGGGTGGAGAGTTTCCAGGGTGTTATGGAAGTTGTAGTTTTGCAACAGCTGGAGGCACTTTGTTTGGGAAACACTGCCTAAGAGGGTGTAGAGTTTCCAGGTTGTGATGGAAGTTGTAGTTTTGCAACAGCTGGAGGCACCTTGTAGGGGAACACTGCTTTAGAGGGTGTAGAGTTTCCAGGGTGTGATGGAAGTTGTAGTTTTGCAACAGCTGTGGGCACCTTGTTTGGGAAACACTGCTTAAGAGGGTGTAGAGCTTCCAGGGTGTGATGGAAGTTGTAGTTTTGCAACAGCTGGAGGTACTTTGTTTGGGAAACACAGCTTTAGAGGGTGTAGAATTTCCAGGGTGTTATGGAAGTTGCAGTTTTGCAACAGCTGGAGGCACCTTTTTTGGGAAACACTGCCTTAGAGGGTATAGTGTTTCCAGGACATGCTGGGAGTTGTAGTTTTGCAACAGCTGGAGGCCCTTTGTGTGGGAAACACGGCCTAAGAGGGTGTAGAGTTTCCAGGTTGTGATGGAAGTTGTAGTTTTGCAACAGCTGGAGGCACCTTGTAGGGGAACACTGCTTTAGAGGGTGTAGAGTTTCCAGGGTGTGATTGAAGTTGTAGTTTTGCAACAGCTGGAGGCACCTTGTTTGGCAAACACTGCTTTACAGGGTGTAGAGTTTACAGGGCGTGATGGAAGTTGTAGTTTTGCAACAGCTGGAGGCACCTTGTTTGGGAAACACTGCCTTAGAGGGTGTAGAGTTTCCAAGGCATGCTGGGAGTTGTAATTTTGCAACAGCTGGATGCACCTTGTTTGGGAAACACTGCCTTAGAGGGTGTAGAGTTTTCAGGGCGTGATGGAAGATGTAGTTTTGCAACAGCTGGAGGCACCTTGTTTGGGAAACACTGCCTTAGAGGGTGTAGAGTTTCCAGGGCATGCTGGGAGTTGTAATTTTGCAACAGCTGGAGGCACCTTGTTTGGGATACACGGCTTTAGAGGGTGTAGAGTTTCCAGGGCATGCTGGGAGTTGTAGTTTTGCCTCTCACTGTAATTCTTTAGCAACAAAACAACATCATTGTAAAAGTTTTCACACTAAACATATTTTATTTAACTAATCGCGATCGTCCCATATCATCCATACTTTGTCGCCAACGTATACGATTTTCCCTATTGGCGAATCCAGTGAAGTTCCTGGCGATTTCGATATTTTCGCTCTTTTTTATGAAGACTTTTCTAGGCCGATCATCGGTCGGATATTAGTCACGGACTGTTTGCCGTTCTCTATTTACAGGAAGCCGAGAAACAAAGTCCATTCTATTCAGACCTCCAGCCAAGCGCAAAAACAAGGTCACAACCTTATAGGGCGAAGCGAAAAAGTCCACAGCGTCCCATGATATGTCTGACAGGCCTCACCCCCGGGATACTGTCCGGGCATGCTGGGAGTTGTAGTATTGCCACTGGACAACACCCTCCACAGACAACCCCGGGTATAGTCTGATAATAAACAACAAATTAGGGTGAGGAGCACATCCAAGGACCAAAATAATGGGCAAGGGGTTAATTTAAAGTGATATGAGGGACCCCCCTATATAACTCTTTTTTTAAACCAATCTTTCCCATTCTCCTGAAAGGAAAGTCTGTCCAGCTACCAGCGATATGGCACATAGGCCTGGACAGGAGCCCAGAAAGGACAGGCGGCCCACTTTCTGCTATTAAAGCATTTTTAACATCCAAAAAACTGTATTTACCCCTTCCCTGTCCTAGACCACCAGGGATGTTATCACTAACCCCTTCCCTGCCATAGCCCACAAGGGACGTTATAATTAACCTCTTCACTGTCCTAGACCAGCAGGAATGGTTATTATGAACTCTTTACTACCCTAGACCACCAGGGATGGTATTGTTAACCTATTCACTGTCCTAGATCCCTGTGGATGATATGATTAACCCATTTGCTGTCCTAGACCACCAGGGATATCATTAACCTGTTCCCTGTCCTAGACTGGCATATACCCATGACCGCCAAAGATGGAACCAGTAACCATTTCCTGCCCTAGATCAGCAGGGATGATATCATTAACCCTTTACTACACTAGACCAAATGGGATATTATCAATAACACTTTACTTCCCTAGACTACCAGGGATAATGTCATTAACCCCTTTACTGTCCTAGACCACTATGAATTGTATCATTAACCCTTCACTGCCCTATACCACCAGGCACTTTATCATTAACCCTTAACTTCCCTAGGCCACCAGGGTTGATATTGTTAACTTATTCCCAGCCACAGACTACCAAGCAAAATGTCATTAACCCGTTGCTACCCTATACTATCAGGGATATCATTAACTCTTTACTTCCCTAAACAACCAGGCATGTTCACAGTAACCCTTTAATTCCAAAGACTAGAGGGATGGTATTGGTAACCCTTTACTACTCTATTCTATCCGAGATTATATCATTAACCCTTTACTATCCTAGACCACCAGGGATTATATCATTAACCCTTTACTTTCAAAGACTGGAGGGATGGCATTGGTAACCCTTTACTACTCTATACTATCCGAGATTATATCATTAACCCTTTACTACCCTAGACCACCAGGGATTATATCATTAACCCTTTACTTCCAAAGACTGGAGGGATGGTATTGGTAACCCTTTACTACTCTATACTATCCGAGATTATATCATTAACCCTTTACTACCCTAGACCACCAGGGATGATATAATTAACCCTTTACTTCCAAAGACTGGAGGGATGGTATTGGTAACCTTTTTCTACTCTATGCTATCCGAGTTGATGTCATTAACCCTTTACTACCCTAGACCACAAGGGATGATATCCTTAACCCTTTACTTCCCTAAACAACCATGCATGTTCACAGTAACCCTTTACTCCTTTATACTGCAGGGATGGTATTGGTAACCTATTTAATGCCCTAGACCAGTGGTCTTCAACCTGCGGACCTCCAGATGTTGCAAAACTACAACTCCCAGCATGCCCGGACAGCCAACGGCTGTCCGGGCATGCTGGAAGTTGTAGTTTTGCAACATCTGGAGGTCCACAGGTTGAAGACCCCTGCCCTAGACCAAGAGGATGGTATAGTTAACCTATTCACTGCCTTAAACTACCATGGATTGTGCTATCAATTCTTTTACTGTCCTCGGCTACTGTAAATGATCTTACCATTAACCCATTAACCCCATAGACTTTCACTGCACTAGAAAGTCACAGATGTCGTGACAGTCCATGCACAGGAGA